>NC_072737.1:160783952-161103143 GCF_026930045.1 Uloborus diversus | reverse complement strand
TGCTTGATGTATGTTTTATAGTTGTTCAAAATTATCAGAATAATTAAAACAATATGCTTCTTAATTTCTTTGTTAGTTGTAAAGATTACAATATACGTCATATATTCAAATAATGCTTGTTGCTTCAGTTTTAAGACTTTATGCAAGAAAGATAATTTGATTGATATTGTTCATAAACCGTATCACGGTTACGTATTGTTACAATGACAATAACTTGATAAGTAAAGGGAGCACATTTTTTAACGATTTTTGGAAGATGTATATCTATACCTAGTTCTTAAACGGCACTAAGTCACAAAAATAAGGTCAGCCGAGTGATTGATTTAGTTTTAACGATCATTAGTAAGGTATGAATAGGACTGTTGAAATTAGAGAAATTAGATTATAAAGTTACCCTTATTGACTGTGCTGAATTTAGACAATTTTGTTTCAAACTAGACAAATATTATTTTTAGTAGACAACTGTTGGAATCACACATTTTCAGTGACGTTTCTTAACTATCATAGAGGGAAGGGGTAGGGGGAATAATAATAACTTTCATTGCTATTTGTGTCCCATTTCTGGTAAGGTCAGGCAAAGATCTTATGTATAAGCATTGCTGTAGTATTTTTTTTTAATGTTTTTTGGAAATGACCATGAGGTTTTGTGGGTCTAAACACAAAAGTAGGTGGTTGTCGTAACCAATTTACATTACATTTGCATAATTTTTACAATGAAACATGAAATACCTTGAGGGATGGCATCGCCCGATGCACAGTGGGGCAAAAAGACCAAAAAATGCTTAAATATGTTTTTAAATCTCTCTCGCTTGTTTGTTTACACAGGCATGTAATTAGGGAGTTATTTTGATTTTTTTGGACGCAGGGTTCAAAGTTCGCAGGTTTACGCAGTTAATTCCTTTTCAGGGTCTTTCTACAGATCAACAGATCGTTGATATGACTCATTAATATAAATTTCAAAGAGTACATAAAAGTACATTTCTTTTTTGTAGTGTTGTGAAAAATGTAACTTTGAATTCCCTAGTTTTCGGTGCTGATCAAATCCGATTTTAGGTTTAAATATTCGATTGTTCTTTTTTTTTTCGTCCTCTTACTACCGTTGGACACGAAAGAAATTAAATATACCCGGATTAATATATATATATATATATATATATATATATATATATATATATATATATATATATATATATATATATATATATATATATATATATATATATATATATATATATATACACTGCTTAAAAGCATTTTTTTTAATTCCCGCACTCATGGTTCTTTAACTTTCTAAAGTCTCCCTTTCAGCTTTGTATTTGACGAAGGGCTCTAAAATTGCAGTTCTGAGTGTCTAAGAGGTAGGTATGTGCAAATTTGTTAACCTTCAATTGGTTGAGTTATAGGGGGAAAAAACATTTTTGAGGCGCTTTTTGGCGTTTGTGCCCCACTGTGCAACGTCCGGCCCTTCACTACAGCACTCAGTATCAAGGAATTTCAGTATGTGAATTGAAGTGCAAATATGTAAAATATGATTTTTTGAAGTCCTATAGTTATTAAAGAAATATTTTGAGGCAAAAAGTAATGTAGTGAAAATACCATTATAATTCACGAAATTCATTTTAAAATTTTTCTCAAAAACTGTTTTCTTTGGTTCCAAAGATACCCATTTTACAGTCTCATAGTATTTGAAGTGTTAAATATTAGTTTTTAACATCAACATAATTCTCAACATATTTCCCAAAGTTAAAAAGAAAGGAAAAGAAAAAAATAAAAGGGGGATGGGTTAAAAAAGAGAAGAAACCAGTTACAGAATTTTCAGTTACAGAAATATCAGAACTGAATTAAGTTCTGATATTGACTTTAATAATTTTAAGGTGAAATGTAAATTGGCTAAACTACTCCTCGGTATCTCAATGAAATATTGAATTGAATAGTTAAAGCTTAAGAACTGGAATATGACATTTCATGCGTCTCTCTTTATCTGTAGCAATGTAGCTGCGTATTTCTATAAGTATGTTTATTTTAGCGACACAATAAAGGAATCAAAAAGTGGTTTGCTTGCTTTAATCACTGGTGAAAGTTTAATCCGCTTACGAGCATAGTTGCGAAACTTAAAGCTATTATGAAAACATAAATTAATCTGTTTTTGAAATATTGTATAGCGTTATCTGAATAATTTAAAAGAAATTAGTCCTAAATTGAAATTCTTTTAAAGTTGTTTTTTTTGACCCGCTCGTGATGTAGTTTTAAATGATTAAACAGGTGTTGAAGATATATACTTTGTTCTAGTTATTTATTTGATACTAGTGGCACCCGCACGGCTTTGCCCGAAATAGAAAAATTAAAATGTCTTTTGGTTCGCCTGTATATTTACAAATAATGTATGGTGAATTTTCTCGCCAATTGGCTATTACCCATGTTACGGTTCCACGTTATGATACTTTCGTATCTCGTCAATTGGCTTGTGCCCATGTTACGGTTCCACGTTATGATAATTTCGTAATTTACTCGTCCATCTTATGATAGTTTTGTTCTTAAAATTGGAATAGAAAAAGAACCACAAAGAATTTTCGAAAAATCGCTTCGAGGTGCACACCCCCATGCTACAAACTAACTTTGTGCCAAATTTCATGAAAATCAGTCGAACGGTCTAGGCGCAATCTGCGTCACAGAGATCCAGACATCCTACAGACATCCTACAGACATCCTCTGGGCAGAGAGACTTTCAGCTTTATTATTAGTAAAGATTACAGGGAAAGCAATTACGTAATGGGTAGGGAAAAAGATTTCATAATTTCCCGGCAATAAAAGCAGAAAATGGTAGAGTAAAATAGATATATTTTGTCGCCGTGCCCAATTTCGTCCCCCTTAGTTTTTCTGATTTAACACTAGGTATCACCACTGGTAATATTTTTTCTGGGTGTGGTCAAGAGTTTCACGCATTTTGTATAAAAAGACCGCATCCTAGTCTATTTCTCTAAAGAGTACCGCAGATCAGAAAAGTTTGTGATCCCATGGCATATCTAATACACATTTGGCTCATCTTTACTAATAATAAAGCTGAAAGTCTCTCTGTCCGGATCTCTCTTTGTCTGTCAGGATCTCTCTCTCTCTGTCGGGATCTCTGTGACGCGCATTGCACATAGACCGTTAGACTGATTTTCATGAAACTTGACATAAAGTTAGTTTGTAGCATGGGGGGTGTGCACCTCAAAGAGATTTTCTGAAAATTCGATGCGGTTCTTTTTCTATTCCAATTTTAAGAACAAAATTATCATTAGATGAACGAGTAAATTACGAAATTATTATAACGTGGAACCGTAACATGGGCACAAGCCATTTGGCGAGATACGAAATTATCATAATGTGGAACCGTAACATAGGCACAAGCCAATTGGCGAGATACGAAATTATCATAACGTGGAACCGTAACATGGGTACAAGCCAATTGGCGAGAAAATTCACCATACATTATTTGCAAATATACAGGCGAACCAAAAGACCTTTTAATTTTCCTATTACGGGCAAAGCCGTGCGGGTACCACTAGTAATTTATATTTGAGTTTTAAAAAAATATCAGCTAACTTAAACTTGTATGATACCACATTCATAAAAGTGAGTTATTTCTGAAACTTGTATGAACTTCATGTTTACGTGAAGATACAACATTAAAAGGGTTTGCTTCCCTCCTTCTTGTGTGTGTGGTGAAGGAGGTGACACCACAAAGAAGCGCCCCGTATGACACTCGTCCTAAGAACTCCAATTATATATGTCTGTATATTTATACACACATTCAAAACTGTTAATGTAATGCTAATGCGTCTGCTCTGAAGTATAACAAAATCTCAACAATTACGAATAGCCCGTATTAAACGTCACATTTTCACTATCGAAAAACCTTACGCTAATGCAAATCAAATTTCTTATTCACTCTAATTTAAAAATACGCTAAACAGTGTCGATCATCAAGGACCCCCATTATGTTCCAATTTTCTAATCTCAAATTCCCAAAACACTTTTAAAATAATTTTATCTCCTACAGTAGATGTTACTCAATCTTTTATCGCACGTCTTCCGGCGGGCGTCGTCTGAAGGATTTAGAGTCAAGTTAAATTACTTGAAATAAAAGTTAAAATAAAGTTTAAATTACTGTGAAATTGTCTGCTAAAACGTTGAAGAATAAAGAAACTTATACTCTCCCAAATGAAGGCACTTTTAAACGAGTAGCGTGTCCTGGAAAGTCGGAAAAGGCATTAAGAGTTTTAAAGGAAGTGAAATTCTTCCCTTCTTCTAGAAAGTTCGTACGATTTTATTAAACATTTAGAGGTACTTTAAGACGCTTGAACCGTGTAATATTAGTAGTCAGGACTTTATGTAGTGCAGCATGTAATATTGTCACATGTTAAAGATTTTTAAAGTAACTGCTAATCGTGGAAAATATTAAAAAGCCTAAATGGAAATTTAAAAAATGTATGATTTTTTATTTTAAAATTCACTGTGCCCAACAGTACGTGTTAAACAATCCAAATAACACAGAGCAGTAGTTCTCTCTCTCTCTCTCTCTCTCTCCCTCTCCGATTTACTATCTAATCCTACAAAGTTATTCATCTATTTATTTATTTATTGGAATTGATCATTATTATGATCTTCACTGTCTTTGCATATTTTAAAGCTCCCAAATGAATTTCATTCCCCCAGTACATAGATAGAAAATCAAGATACATTTCATACATCGATTAGAATAATAGAAAATAAAATAATAGTAATAAATAAATAAATATTAAAAATAAATAAGTAATAATAATAATAAATAAATGAATAAGTAATAATAATAATAATAAATAAATGAATAAGCAATACTAATAATAAATAAATAAATAAATAGTAATCACAAATAAATAATAGAAACGGTATACATTTTAATTTGAACGCTGCTGTAAAAACCTAGTTGTAGCTGGTGCCACTGCTTTTTTATTGAGTTAAAAAATGAGAATATGGATTAGCAATTTCAGCTGTACGAAGAAGCTTGGAAATATTTCATGGCTATGACAGCTATAAAATTCACACAAATTAAATTAAAACGCTCAGTAGAACGACGCTTTTTAAAATGGTTTTCATTTTTATTTCTTTCTATTACTATTTTTTTTTCTTTTTCTGCTGCTTTTTTTCCCCTCGGAAGTGGAGTTTTATTTTCGTAGACAAGAATACTTTTAATTTTTAATGTGAGATGTGAGAGAAGAATTAGTTTAGCTTTTTTCAGACAAAGTGAATTGGCATGGTGGTTATTTTAAAAGAATCGCAAATAAAGAAATATCTACAGCATTAGTTACTTTGTAAATTTTTCCATAACAAAAGTTTTATTTAAATCAGAAGATGAGATCTAGTTTGAAAAAGTGTCAACACCAACATAAAAAAAAGATTTTAAAATTGATTTGAATATTCCTGTGTCCTTAAGCAAAACATTTGTCCATCAAAGTAGAAATATGAAACTTTGCGTAGCTTATTGAGTTTTCTAAAAGAAACTCTTTTTAACTCATCCGCAATTGAAACCCCTTCTTAAGGTCACGCTGTTCATAAGTCCCAAAATGTCTCTCAAAGAGAAATATTTTTCCACATACACTGCGTCTGTCACAAAAAAAAAAAAGGTTCAGATTTCTTATTCGACAAGAGTCGCTGTTATTAACGCCGAATATTTCCTTTTATTTACATTTATAAATTAATTTTTGACTGCTACTGGCAATGTCAATATGAAATCCGCATCACAAATTTCTGAACAGTTAAACTTTGTGAGATTATAAGGTAATATTTTTATCAAGTACACAGTAATATTTTTAAAACATAACAAAAAAATATACCGTAGTATCTCTGGCTAAGCGGATATTTTATTCATTTTGTTTTTGCATCCTCTCTCATACAGAGGAATGTCTTATAATTGATGTTTTAGTGAAGCATATTTTCACGGTTGTATTTTATTTAAATAAAAATTAAGCATCATGGAAAATATAAAAAAGCCTAATTGGAAACTTAAAAAATGTATGATTTTTTTGTTTTCAAATTCACAGTGCCAAACAGTATAAATGCTTATAAATCAAAACAGTAGAGAGTTCTGCTATTTCCCTCCGATTTACTATCTAGTCCTACAAAGTAATTTACGTATTTACTTATTTATTTATTTGTAATTGATCATCATTATGATCTTTACTGCTTTTGCATATCTTAAAGCTCCAAAATTAATTTCAGTCCTCTAAAAAATGTCAAAGAGTATTTTCAGGCCTTGAAAAAAAAAAAAACTCTTGCAATATTGCCGTTTAATAATTGCAGTCTAAATTTTATAAAAAGAGCTGAAAGGAAATTTTAAAATCAGTTCGTCTTAACCGTACTTCATTTTATCCGCAAAACAATAAACAACAAACTGTAGGAAGGCGACAACAAACTATAGTTCGTATTAGCAACAATTCGTGGTAAGCGTTTTCGAATTAAAGAGGGATGAATGTATTTATCTGTGTATTAGAAAATCGCCCGTCAAGGAATGACGGGTGAAAATTGCTTCTACATTTGAACACATCAATTGCCTGTTTGGTAATATTTTGATGGTTGAAATTTTAACCCTAACTCCAGTGGATTAACCCGAAACTCCAGTAGATAGCGTAAGATAGTTAAGTTACCAGATCCAGTTCAGCCCTGTCAAAATTAAGTTTTTCCTGCATGTCAAACATTGTCAAAAAATGTTTTCAAATTATCATGCCGTGGCGCGAGCTTCATTGTTGATGACGTCAGCGTTACTCGATCATTTGCTATTATATATATGAGGATTTAATAGTAGTTATAATAAATCTTAGTAAAAACACATTTCAGCTACTTTATGTCGCAGATATTTAATAACTGGTAAAGTTTTGTTCTCTCTCTCTCTCTCTTTGTTTCGTAAAAAACAAATTCAAGATCTGCGAAATTTTTCCACACGTTACTCGAAAGAAGTAGAGAAACTCACGCTGGTTAAATTCTCCTGTTCATTAAAAGGCGATTTACGATAAAAGGTTTCCCGCTTAGATTCGAAGAAACACCGCGGTCGAAATCGAAACTACGGCACTCTTCCCTACTTAAACAAGTTGAACACCTAAATGATATACGTCTCAAACTCTAACAGTAATCTTTGTTGAAATAGCATGTTTATGTAAACCAGTGGCGTACCTAGCACAGGTGACACCAGAGGCGGTAATTTTCGGTGTCAGCCCTCTCCCCCTACGAACGCAAAAAAAAAAGTTTCAGTTTTTATACATGAAGGTTTAGTTTTTATACTTAAAACCGATTTGGTATCAGCTCCCTCCAAAGGATGGCTCACAACGCAAGCGCTCCCCCCCCCCCCATGGTTATGTAACTGCGTTTGAGAGAGTTAAGGTATCCGACTGCGTTAAAATCGACTTTTCGATGAAATATTCGTAATTGCTTTTATAATTTCATTTTGTAGTCTGATTCATTAGCTTTCCTAAACTGTCTTAGTTTTTACTCTACGTGAATTATAACTGAAGCTATAGCTGTATTATTACAGAGTCTCACACTGAACTCCTGACCGGAAGTGGCATTTAAACGTGTTTTCTGAAGAACGATATTTTTGAAGAAAGCTGTCCACTGTAACAATGATATCTCAAAAAGTTATTCGAGTATTGATGTGAAATTTTCTGAGATAGTTCTCTGTAATATGCTTGATGTTTTCCTCTAAAAACTAAGCTGAATTTCATTATTAAGTAATATTTTCATGCGGATAAGTTTAAACAAATGCGTTTGTTTACGAAAAAATATCAGTGTAGGAACTTTGTTCGGCTATATTTCAGTACTTTTTTAAAAATAGTAATAAAACTTTTAGAGTAAAACACACATTATGTCATACAAATACATTATTACAAGGATTTGCGTGTGATTAGAACCAAATTTTGTCCATAGCTGTTAGCGTAAGACACGTGTTTTTGCTATTTTGCTTCGAATTTGTCCATTGTTTTAAAAATAATATTTTAGAAGCTTGTTTTTACATTTTTTCATAGTTTTGAAACATATGTAGTTAATAGTAGTTAATATAAGATTTTAAAAAATGTCCAGGTCATTTTTACAAAAAATGTCTCTGAACGCAGTCGGATACATAATTTTAAAAAAGGGGAGGAAATTCTAAATTTAAGTATTTATATTTTTCTAAAATTTGCAATTACACTTCGGGTGTCAGCTTCCAGACGTGTGACATCCGAGGGGGGGGGGGACCGCTCCCTTCGGTCCTTCCCCCTTGTAGTGACACCACTGTGTAAACATAGATTCTTGTTTAGAAATTTCAATAAGTACTTTTTCCTACGACGGTAAGTAATTAATATCTTAACGCATTAACTAATGTTTTGGCTACTTAAAATTTCAAAAAATGCACTGAGTAATAACAGGATTTCGATACGAATGCATTGTGTATTAGTAATGCCGAAGTTAATCTCTTTTGGTATGCGTTATCAGTCAATGATCAACGAAGTTCAATCGACATACAATCTATTCTCAGTAATTATGTTTAATTATTTGACCATTAACGTCCAGAAAAAAATAGTTCTATTCCTTTTTGCTTTATAGAAAAATTCTCGAAGTAGGTTAGGAGTATCCATTTCTAGTTTCGTCTGGAAACATATTATAAAGTACTGTTGAACTAAATTGGTAAATAGCTATTAGAGCATTTTTTTTTCTTTTGCACAAAAAAAAAAGTTAAGGTGCGGTAGATTTGTAATGATCATGTACAACAATGCAAACAGCATTAATAAGTATGAAAACTTCCGATATCTGCAAAACTCATTACAGCATAATCACAGAAAACTTTTGATACGAATTATAAGTTTATGTATTTAGATATAATTTGGTTGCGATATATTAGCAATGATGAAAAACGATGTGTGTGCATTTTCCGAATGAAACTCAGAATTTTACAGAATGATAAAATATGAGCACATATTTACATATGAATTTGATCAGAGGAAATATTAATCATCTCCATGGATTTTTTTTTTTTTAACAACAATGTAAGGAAATTTTTGGGAGGTCCCAGTGACTTCCCATCTAAGCGCCCATGATTGTGAGTATTGCTTTAAGTACAGATAAGAACTAAAGATTATATTTAAGATATGTATTTTGTCATTATTTAACAGCAGTGACAAAGTTATTCAAAACAAAACTTACTGATATATTTAATCTGGCTGAAAATTGTTTTTTTTTTTTTTTTTTTTGTGCATAAGTGCATAATTGGTGAATATTTCTGCTTAGGGGAGTTTTAACTATTGGTGGATACTTTGATGCTTTGGTTATAATCCAAACAACTTGCCGTTTAGTTCACTCGGGTTGGGGTGCTCGACCAGGGATTGCTCGATTTCTGGTCTGGATCAAAAAATCAGAGCTGTCTTCAGGTTCCCATCCAGTTGGTTAAACCACAAACAGTGGTAGGTACGGGGGCCCCTGGAGTGAAAAGTAAAAAGTTCACTCGGGTTGGATAAAACAGGTCGTGCAAGGGATATCCCAATGGATCGCTGCGGGACTATGGGATCAGAACCACTAGGGCAGAATTAGAAAAGCGCTGATCCGATTAATAACATTCATGCACACGCCGGGATTTAAGTTTGAACTCTCTTAGAGGGAGACTCCTGCTCCACTGACTATGCAACTCGACTGAACTAGTGAAGATTAAAAACGTGTAATTGCAAATATGTATGCGAAGTAATTAACATTTACCTGCGAAGATGCTTTTATTAGAGACTAGCTGTACCTGACGCGCGTTGCTACGCCAACAAAAAAATACATCATTATACTGATTTTCATGACAATCGGTTGAACGGGGCAGAAGTTGCTACTCTGCAGTGCCACCTGGTGGCGAGTGCCTTCAATGAGCATATTATGCACCTTCTCCGTGGAAAAATACATATATATAGCAATTTTCATAATAATCGGTCCAGGTATCAAGTGAAGCCGTGACTATACTCAAATTTTGTACTCACGCAGTTTGCAAGATCAATCAATCGCTAAAAATATCAAATAGAAAAAGTTTTAAATCCCCCCGTTGCATGAAGAGCCATAAAACAATAAAGAAAGAATTTATTTGTTCAAATTCAAGAAAAATGGCAACAGCTAACTTCTTACCAATGAGATCTTTCACGCGAATTAATTTCTGCAGCCGATAATTTCATTCGTATTTATCCAATGGATTGTGACTTAAATTGGAATAGAAAAGGAACTATCGATCGGATTTTTTTCGAACTGGTCTATAAACATTCCCAGTACCCAAAATAACAAACGGTGAAAGTTTCAGCCAAATCTGCCGGGTAGTTTTTGAGTTCATGGATGACATACAGACAAACATTCATTTATATATATATATAGAAGATTATTAAACGATAAATATAATTGTAATAAAGACTTATACTAATTTTTTACTATGCGTATGACTTAATTTATAAATCCCTACTTCGAATGATTAAAGTGAGAATTTCCAGATTCTATTACATACTTAGTATGCGTGTGTTTTAATTTACAAACCACAATTTCGAATGATTGAAGTGGGAATATGCAGATTCTATTATATTCTTAGTATGCGCAAGTCTTAATTTACAAATCACTATTCCGAAGGATTAGAGTAGAGATTCGCAGATTCTATTACATTCTTAGTATGCGTATGACTTAATTTGCTTATTACTATTTCGAATGATTAGAGTGGGGATTAGAGGATTACATTGCCTTCTTAGTATGCGTACGACCAAATATACAAGTCCCTATTTCGAATGATTACATTGATGATTTGAAAATTTAATTGTTTGAAAACTGAAATCGAAATTTTTCAAAGATTTTTTACAATAACTGATAACTTAAATTGTGCATCAAAATATGATAATGAGCTCCAACTGCCAACGGAAAATTCCTTGAACAGTTTAGTGAAAGATTACATTTTCCAGCAACCAAATTGCTTGCAAAAATTCTTCCCAAACCATAATAGAAGCTTCTATGTAAATTTAGCACATTATTTCTTAATAATAAATGCAGTTTGATGACTATACCATTTTTAAAACATAGATGCAATTTTCCCGAAAGATCACTTGGATGGAACAAATGAATAAATTTTAGACCCAATCACGAAATGCTCCAAATTGTAGGAATTTTTCAGTTCTAATTCAGTTGGCATTTTTTCTGCGTTTAACATTATTAGAAACATATGTGATACGGTTGTTAGTTTATCTACATTTTAGGGTTGTAATTTATTTAGAAAGTATACTCAAAGACTGAAATAAATGAATTTCGTTTGCAAATGGATTATAAAGAATTGTAAACGAAGTTTGAATGGCGAGATTATTTTCCCCTAAAAACAAGATACATAATATTTACGCATGTATTTTCGGTTTCGATTACAAATATTTTTTAAACATATTTACGCGTGTTGTGTGATTAATTTCTATTTATTTATTTTTTTATAAATAAGCACAAATTTAAACCTCTTGAAACAAAAGGTGATATGCAAAAGAGGTAATCAGCATTGTTATTTTTTTTGTACAAACAAAATTGTACAAACATTTTTTTATATAAACGAAGTTTGAACGGCGAGTTTATTTTCCCCTAAAAACAAGGCACATAATATTTACGCATGTCTTTTAGGTTTTTAGGTTTCGTTTACAAAATTTTTTTTAACTAATTTACGTTTAGGTTTTCGCAATACATTGATTCTAAACATCATAAGTCTTTTTTAGCTAAATTAATGTCATAACTTTTATATGGGATCTTGTTTCCGCCGTTACATTTCGATTCGACGTGTATTTTGTAGAATTCGTAAGTAACTGTACATCAAGATTGCAATAACATAACATTTATTCTAAAAATAGCTTTCATTAATTAATTAATTAAATTATTTTTTTAAAACTATTTTCATAAATCAGTTTTTTTAGAAAAAGAAGAAACAAGGGCAGAAAAATATAGTACACTAGAGCCATTCGTCTGAAAAATCATACTTCTTGCAAACTTCTTTCGTGCAAACGTAACGTGTATTTGTTCAATTTAACTTATGTGGTCAATTTCAGTTATTCCCAAACAGAACCAAACCATTTTCACAATAAGCTATTAATTAAAAAGGCAGTCCATATTTCTCAATTACTTTTCCTTAGAACAGATACCAAATTTCTGAAACGAAAATAAAAGGCAAAATACACAACAGTTTAGTAACTCCTCCGACGGAGTAAAACAGTTATGAAAAATGTAAAGTATTGCTGACGTAAAGTTGTCATTTAAAATAACTCATTTTCATGTAGAAAAAACCGAAAGTTAAAGAAAAGAATTGAGCAGTGAACAATTTAAAGAAATTAAAGTTGTCGCTTACATAGTTTTGTGATTTTGAAATAACTAAACCAAATAAATTATATTACATTTAAAAAAAGAGAGAGAGAGAGAGAAAAGAAGCAATAAAAATGAACAGTGAATAAAATATACCTTCAGCAAAAAAACCTCCTGTGCAATCCAACACTTTTTTTTTTCTTCGTCTCACAAATCTTCCACCACACCGCAAAGAACAGGTATCCTTATCCTCTTGGGGATCAGAGCCCGAATTTCTGTTTTCCAATCACAACTGAACCACATCGAGAGCGAGATTCTTCGAACGAACTGAAGACGTTCTAAAAGGTTCGAACCTTCCCTCCGAGTGAGAGGCCGATCCGTTTCTGCTGGCAGGCCCGCTCCCAAAAGACGGGCTACACCCTAGAAAACCGGCCGAGTCTTGCTGCTAGTCGCCCCGAGGCCAGATCTTGGTGTCTTTACGAGAGGTCTGGTGGGTGGGCGATATTCCGGTGACCCTTACCTACCTACCTACCTACCTGTCTCCACACCCTCCGCTGACAAGGAGTCCCCGTGACAAGAAAGTTGTCAGAACAGAAACGAAAACTCACGATTGCTTACAGCTGATGGTACTGGGTGCATTACTTGACGATGAAGGATCAGTTCTGCTAATTCAAAACTCAAATTACTTAACACTTAATGCCGAGTGCTTTAATTGCTTGGCAATGTATCCGATATTTAGTTATCTAAAATACTATGAGAAACAGGGCCGCCGAGAGCTAAGGCGGTCGTCTTGTTACCGGACTCCTCCCCCCATAAAATTTGACAGATTTGTACTGCTCAAATTCCGAGTCATGCCCCCTCAAAAGGCGCCCCTAGCCAACTAACGCCCCTAGTCTCAAACGCTCCTAGTTTCTGACTAGACAGACATGGCCTCTCGTCGGCCCTGATGAGGTTCAAGGCTGCCTTGGGCAGGCCAATGGTAATATATCTGCAAAAATAAGTTTTCGAAATATCGCACCCTTAGAAGAACTTTGTTATAACTGAGCAGAAAACAGAAACTGAATTTATAATATCAATAAGATATGATGTTTTACTTAAAAGTTAGATATTCACTTTTCGGTTCAGTTGTATTTATACCATTCCCAAAATAAATTGCTTCCTTCGTTTTGTAATTCCTGAAGTTACAGAATTAAAAATTTTTGAATTGGGCCACCGCTGAAATTTGAAGCAAGGAGCTTTTGATTCCCTATAAAAATGGATCAAATATTGAAATCTGACAAAACTAAAGTAAGATAGATGACAAAAATGTGGAAGAAACAAATTGAATAACGAAAAATTTGTAGATGCTGCCATTTAAATGCCGAGGGCAGAAGGGTAGATCCGGAATCAGGTTTTGGATAGGGTCTTTATTGAAATGTTACACGAAAATTGCAAAAGGGTTATAAACGTAATTCCAGCAGCTTAATTTTCTTCAGAAGTCCGCGGCGCAAAGACATCCTGAACTAAATTATTTTTTGGGAGGGGGGCGAAAAATCTCAATTTGCCGAATGCAATTCCAAATTTTGCCGAATGATGATACTTTTGCCGAATCGTCTGGCAAAGTTTGCCAATTATGATAATTTTGCCGAATCGTCAGACAAAATTTGTCAATTATGAAAGCTTTGCTGAATCGTCAGGCAAAATTTTCGGAATTATGATAACATTGGTGAATTGTCGTGACCTCCCATCGGGGCGCCCCGGGATGCAGATAAAAATTGTAAAAATAGTCTGCGGGGTAATCCAACATTACATTCATTGTAAAACATAAATTGAGGCAGTGACAAGCAAAGGGATGCAAGTGGCAAAATTAAAAATTTGGAGATAACCAGTACAAATGGTAGGTGAGTCTCTCCTCTATCTTGGGGCAAGATATAGTACTAGGTTCCGGTATACAGCTTTTTTTAGAAAAATATGTCAATGAAAGCCTACCTAGGATCTGATCTTTAAACGCGTTTTACTCAAAACTTTAAAATGTCCACTTACAGCCCTTTGCTTCTCACTGCATCAATTGGTTCCGACAAGCACTTAAAAGTAAGATGCTTTAATTTAAAAAACTTCAAGTACATACCTATACTTATACATACCTGAACCAAGTACATCATGTTGCTTTATACCAGAGAATACGTCACAAACCTCCGTTTGCTGAAATTTCAACTTTTTTTTAAAACGGTTCTTATCAGTTGTCTTAAATTTCTTTCACTTTTATCCATGCAAAACTGTAAATACGCTTTTTTTTTATTACAGTAAAATTAAATGTTTGGTCAATTACTTTATATACTTGTCATCCAAAGATTATTTTTAACTTTTTAATTCATTTTGCTACTAAAGCGTGGTTTTTAGTTTTTTAAACTATTATTTTATTTTTATTGATTTTCTTTATTATTATTATTATTATTATTGTTTTTTTTTTTTTTTTTTTTTTTTTTTTTTTTTTTTCACGCACGTCGCAGCGTCGCACTGTTTATGCTACCGGGAATGTATATTCTTGGCCACATAAGTGATCTAAGACTTTCCCCCGATTAGTTTCTCCTAGTCGAAATGCGCAAATTGCAGTTTTGGTAATCTTTAGCCCTTTGAGAGTCTCGAATCCCATAACAATCTCCTGGGTATTCGCTTGATGAGATTTTGGGGGAAACACTGCTGTTGCTCGTAACTAATAAAATACTGAAGATGTCATGGAATTAACTCAAAACTCATTAATAGTAGCACTAATTCTGATGGAATGAATATCTGAATGATTTTTTTTTTCACACACACACACACAGTATTTGGGTACCTGTAAGGTTCAAGAAACAAATTAATACCTTTGGGCAGGGAAATAAAAGGAAAATAACCAACGTTTTGTAGCACAAAATAACAGATTACTGCATACACGTGTTTCGGAGTTTCAAGAAATCCCTTTTTCAATGCAAAATAGTGAGCTTTTGAATGAACATTCTCGTTGCTTTTACCGGATGTCTTTACATTCAAAAGCTCAGTATTTTGCATTGAAAAAGGGGTTCATTGAAACCCCAAAACACGTGCCTGCACCAATCTGTAAATATGCGCTACAAAGCATTGTTTATTTCCTTTTGCCTGAACAGTTTGTTTAGTTTTGTGTGCTTGAGAAGGCGTACTTCTTGTTTGTTGCTTAAACAGTTTTTACAATATTTTTTTAAATATTTTCTATTTTTACAATAGTTGACTGTAAAATGTTTGATGATTTTTCGGTTAAATCCAAATGTTGCCAACTGATTTATTAACCATAAACTATATTTTATTAACTGATTTATTACATATTTAAGCTGATTTATCTTTACTAATAATAAAGCTGAATGTCTCTCTGTCCGGAGGATGTCTGGATGTCTGGATGTCTGTAGGATATCTGTAGGATGTCTGTGACGCGCATAGCGCCTAAACCGTTCGGCCGATTTTCATGAAATTTGGCACGAAGTTAGTATGTAGCATGGGGGTGTGCACCTCGAAGCGATTTTTCAAAAATTCGATGTGGTTCTTTTTTTATTCCAATTTTAAGAAAAAAAACTATCATAAATTACGAAATTATCATAACGTGTAACCGTAACATGGGCACAAGCCAATTGGCGAGATACGAAATTATCATAACGTGTAACCGTAACATGAGTACAAGCCAATTGACGAGAAAATTCACAATACATTATTTGTAAATACAGGCGAACCAAAAGACCTTTTAATTTTTCTATTACGGGCGAAGCCGTGCGGGTATCACTAGTTATATATAAAACGAAGCTGGAATCTCTGGGTGCTAAAACTGAGATTTACAGTATTTGCTAGCTATGATTTTTAAGCACATTTTTTATGACTTGAATCAGAAATAAAAGTCCAAGAACAGTTTCCAAAAGGGTTTTGAAAGAACCAGTCACTTTAAGGGTTAATGACGTAATTTAACAAAATTATTTAGGTTGTGTTGTCAACCATAAATTTGACGACTTTATGAATCAACTACACGTAATTAAAGTCATTCAAACCAAATTTTGAGGTTCTAGCAAAATGTGCATCATAAGCTTCTCACTGATAGATAGTTCTATTATTTTTCCTTTCCTACGAAAAAAACATTTTGGAGCATAATATGACAACTGATTATTTTAAAGGTAAAAGAGTCCACAAAACACCGCAGGATGCCCATTAGCATTAATTACACACATCCATTTTGCCATTCACACATTAAAATATTCTGAATTAATTTGATTTTTTAGTTTTGACCAGAACTCGAAGTCCTCCTACGAAATTTTTGAATTAAACAATACAATATTGACTATTAATTATGCAAATCAATTCTTTTTTCTGTCTGTGACATCAAAATAATTTCCATTTCTATTTCACTCTAACGAAATTAAAGTTTTGCAGGAATTTCAAAACTTCTTTTCTTCTTTTCACTTCTTTCCTCTAACTATTTTGTGCAAATTGGATCTAAAATTCTTAAACTTTCGCTGATTTTTTTATCCGCTTTTTCTTTAACAGTCACGGCTGTTTTGTTTTAAAGGTGCCTAAAAAAATAACTAAAGCATTCTGAAGTAAAGGGGTGTAAGTGTCAAAATTAAAAATTTGAAAATGTGTCGTAACTCGTACAAACGGTATACAAAGGTCTCATGAGTTTTGAAGCAAGAGATGGTACTAGCAGCCCTGGTAGATGTTGCTGTACACAGGACTGCTGAGTCGGAGGGAAAATGACTGACCCCGACTCCTTTCCACAAAAACCTGTCCGACTTCGACTCTTACTCCGCAGCGCTGGCAGAGTTAAGGAGAAAAGGAGAGAAAATTACAGATTCCGACTCTTTTAAACCAAAATCTATCCGACTCCGCAGCCCTGACAGAGCTAAGGAAAAGGAGGGAAAATTACCGATTCCGACTCTTTTAAACCAAAATCTATCCGACTCCGCAGCCCTGGTAGAGTTGAGGAAAATGAGAAAAAATGACCCACTCCTACTTCTGAAATTTTAGAAGCTTCAACTCCAGCTTCATTAAACCAAAATTGGTCCGATTCCGACTCTTACTCCACAGTCCTGGCAGAGTTAAGGACATGGATAGAAAATGACCGACTCCGACTTCTGAAATTTTGCAAACTTTAACTCCGAATCCTTTTAACCAAAATCGGTCCGACTCCGACTCTTACTCCACAGCCATGGCAAAGTTAAAGACACGGAGGGAAAATTATCGAATTCGACACATGAAATTTTAGAAACTTTACTCCGACTCCTTTAAACCAAAATCAGTCCCATTCCGACTCTTATTCTGCAGCCATGGGGCCTCCGTGGCTCTGTGGTAGAATTTTCGCTTCATATGCCGGTGGTTGCGGGTTCGATTCCCTGGATGTTATTTCCCGTCCATGCGCTGTAGATCTTTATTGTGCTGTCTTATCTTTTAATAAAGAAGTCCAACCTTTGAGACAATGGCACCAATCTTTCCGTAGTAGTTTATTGCGGACTCGCCAACAACAGCAACAACAACTCCGCAGCCCTGGACACAGAGGGAAAATGACCGACACCGACTCCTGAAACGTTAGAAGACACTTCGACTCCGAATCCTTTAAACCTAAAGTTCGACTCCGACTCTTACTCCGCAGCCCTGGCAGAGTTAGACACCGATAGAAAATGACCGAATCGGACTCCTGAAATCTTGGAAGCTATGACTCCGAATCCTTTAAACCAAGACTGGTCCGACTCTTACTCCACAGCCCTGGCAGAGTTAAGGACACCGATAGAAAATGACCGACTCCGACTCCTGAAATCTTGGAAGCTATGACTCCGAATCCTTTAAACCAAGATCGGTCCGACTCCGACTCTTACCCCACAGCCCTGGCAGAGTTAAGGACACGGATAGAAAATGACCGACTCCGACTCTTGAAGTCTTGGAAGCTACGACTCCGAATCCTTTAAACCAAAATTGGTCCGACTCCGACTCTTACTCCACAGCTCTGGCAGAGTTAAGGACACGGATAGAGAATGACCGACTCCGACTCCTGAAATCTTGGAAGCTATGACTCCTAATCCTTTAAACCAAGATCGGTCCGACTCCGACTCTTACTCCACAGCCCTGGTGGAGTTAAGGACACGGAGGGAAAATGAACGACTCCGACTCCAGAAATTTTAGAAACTTTACTCCGGCTCCTTTAAACCAAAATCAGTCCGATTCCGACTCTTACTTCGCAGCCCTGCAGAGTTAAGGATGCGGAAGGAAAATAAATTGCTCTGACTCCGATTCTTGGATTTTTAAAGTTTTCAGCTTGCGACTCTGAATCTTTCGCCCAAAATCAGTCCACTCCAACTCCTACTTCACAGCCCTGACTGAGCAGCGTGATTAAAAATATTAATGCCAAGCCCACCTGGATTTTGAAATATTGAATTTTAATACGCGCTTAACTTATTACGCGTTTTACTCAAAACTCTTCAAAGTCCACTTACACCGTTTCACTTCTTACTGCCTCAATTTTAAATCTTAACTTCTTATGACAGTTTAAACTAGTGTTTCCCTGCGTTGGACGTAAGCTTCACCGGAGGGTTATAGGAATTTTTTTCAAAAGGCAATCTGAGAAAAAATTATAAATTGTTTTGACTTTCGATGATTCCCCCTCTGCATTTAACTTTTTTCTTCTTTCTTTTGATTCTCGCATGTTGTTTGAAAGCTTTTTTAAGTCAAGTTAATTGTCTTTTAAAGTTATGTGAAGTCTAAAAGCCATTCCTGTTGAGAGTAATGTACCTTATGTGACACTACGGAGGCAACAATAGATTGTCAAAACCAGAAATATTGGCTTAATTTAAAGTATAAACTTCGATAAAAGTTTTGAAATGTTTTAAAATGCCTTTTATAGAACTTATTAACTATTTTTATTGCTATTTCAGTTCTATAATACTTCATTCGGATCTCGCACGACTTTCATGGTGTGTGTTGAGTTTATTGTACCGATGAAGAGACTTCATTATAGCCCTGAACTAGCTACAGTACTGGCCAAATTATTAGACTAAGACTGTTTTAAAAGTAAATTCTTTATTGATTAGATAACTATAGACAACGAACAGTGAAATAATTATCTAATATTTAGTATGCATTTCCTTGCTCTCGATGAGCATTTTAAGTCTTTTTGGCATAATTTTCGCAAGATATACACCATTTCTTAACTTTTTAAAAAAGGAGGTATACAATTGTTTATACTCACTATTATATATACTCACATACACATACTCACTAATTACCTAAGACTAACTTTAAATATGACAGAACACACTAATAAAAAAAAGAGCTAGTGAACTGTTTAAGCTGATTGAGGTTATGTCCCTGGTAGGTAGATAAACAAAGAACATAAACAAAGCAGACAGTGCTGCCACCTGAAAACATTAAATTATGCTAAAATAACGTAATAATCAGGGTACAGTATGTACTGTACTTTAACAGTAAAATCAATATTGTTTTAGTACAAATAGTGTACAAAAAACAAAAAACAAAAACTTTTTAGTCTAATAATTTGGCCAGCACTGTATATGCTGTACTTTCTTGCGATTTTGTGCTTTATTTACGTTGGTTCTTTCACTTAAATCATATTGTAGCACAAAGCTTTTTTGTTCACTTTTATCTTTATTGCTCGTAATTATTATCTCTGTTCAGTACTTAATCATTGAATTTATTTTTTTAAAGACGATGTGTCTGCTATATTAAAAGTCTAGCAACTTATGTTCTCCAGTGTTTTAGTGCCAGTAATAAACACGGAATAAAATTATTTTCTGTCTGATTACTTAGTTAAATAAGAGTAAAATTTTTTTTAATCCTTACTAATAAGAATTATTTGATTTATGGGTTTCATTACTCATTTTATTACTTAGTGAAATAGCATATTAGGTATAAATTCCAGTTTAGCTAAAGAAACAGAAATGCTAGATATTCCATACTTATGGTTACCTTAAAAGATTTAATAATAACAAAATTTTCGACTAGCAAAATTCAATCATATTTATGGTACATAAAACTGATTTGAAAGTACTTCTAACTTCATCAAAATAAAAAAGTTAAATTTTACAGCTGTTCAAGGCAAGAAAATACAAGGACTTAAAATTTTAAATAAGATACAAAGTAAAAAGTTCTGTTCGTAATTTAACAAGCAACAATTATTTTTGTCGGAAATCTTATTAATGTCCATTAGCCCATTTTAATTAAAACTCAGTAACATAAACAGTTTAATATTTTACCATCTATTATACTCTCCATAATTTATTTTGTTTCTTGAAACATGTACTAATAAAAATCTATTCTTAGTTTAAAAAGAGTTTCCAAACTAACTACATTTTTTCTTGTTGCTTTTTGCTGTTATAAGTAATAGTTATCCTGTCTGATGTTAAGTTTTCTAAAGTAAATAAACAAAGTGAAACCTTTTCAAAACTGATACTTTACTTCCTTAAAACGAGTAATATATTTCTTGCTCTAAACGAAACCCCCCTCCCAACCTCCGATTACAAAAAGCAGTTCTAGTTATTCAAGTATTTTTATGCTCTTAAACTAATGCGTGCAATATTGCAAACTACAAGTTTTATGATACAACCGCTTCTTTCGGGATTGAGAAAGCATTTTTGAGTTTAATAACTAGGTATGATCACCAAAACACAGACGGTAATTTTACCCCTAAGTACTGATTTATTTTATACTTTTATTACGCATCTTTTAAATTAAATCGGTGTTATCCTTAAATCTGCGTTGGTTAATAAATAACATTAGTCACTCTTAGAGCCCCTACTTATACCAGGCCGAACTATCCGCCATTTTGGATCAAAAGTCGGAGAAATATTACCGCACTAGATGTGTTTTCACTTCCTTTCAGCTTCATTTTATGTTAGCGTAACGCATTCGTTTTTGTCCCAAATTGACATTAGAAGAACAGAGTGCTATATTTTGAAAAAATAAACAAACCAACAAAACTTCATCGAAAAACAAATCGAAAACATTTCAATAGGTGAAATATTACATATATTATTATTATTCGGTTATTTGTATGATTAATTAACTTGCTAATTAATTATGAAACTATTATTACTTTATATTATTAATGCTCTTAGTATTATTAGTGTAACTATATATTTTTATGTGCTAATACTATATACTTGAATTTCCAATAAAGTGAATTAATCCTATGTTTGGCAGCATTGCATTTTTGGATCTTAGCAATTAATTTATGAACAGATTTTAAAATGTAACAGTTGTATTAAAAAAAAACAACAAAAAAGCATATTTCTTCACACTAAATTGCTCCATAGCAATGAAAATAGCACCGAGAATTTACATAACAATGTTTACTGCTTTCGCACTGCCGAGTTTTAGCTTCGGATTTCCAGCAAATCGTCAATAAAATTGATTTTTTATCTTGCGTTATTAATTTTGAAATTTAAAGAAACAAAATCCTTTCTGTGAACTATTACCACAGTACACTGCGGCACATTCACTAATTCTTACGATCTTAACATTCTTTCTTGCGTCTTTTAATAATTAAGCCTAAGGCAATGGCTCAAGAAGAGACGGTCACTTTGATCCAAAATGGCGGATGCGTCGGCTCCCTAGTTAAAGGGGCCTTAGTCGTTTTTAAAAAGAAAATGTTTATTTATTACACTTTGCACCAACTCTTTAAATTACTAAACAAAACAGAGAATCTCAGAGATATTAAAGATTTATACAACAGGAAAACAAGACAAATTATTATACTCATAATGCCTCAGTGAAAAATAAATAATAGCTATAAACTGGATTTTTATGCATAACATATACATATTTATATACAAATTGATATGTATATGAATGCTAAAAAGATATAGGCTAGTAAAATTAATTAAGCTGTTTATTCAAAGTTAACAAAATTTTCTATTATTTATACGATTCATTACGGCAAAACATCATATTAATGGATATTCATAGATTTGGTTGAATTAAAAAATTAACAATTGCATGATATCAATTTATATGAAAACTAATCTTTTAGGGTTTTTTTTTTTTCTAACTGTGCTGCATTAGATAAATTTTTCTTTCGCACGCCATGTGCAATCTCCCAACATAGCGTTCAGTGAAATACAAAATAACAAAGTTTAATTTCAGATCACTGCAGACACGTGTTTTGACGTTATAAGAAACGCCTTTTTCAACATAAAAGAATTGAGCGACTGGATGAAAATATTTAAGGAGTGATATCGATGACAAAAAGGATTTCAGCATTGAGTTTTCACTCCAAGTGGAGGCACCTGGGCTCTCTTCGATGCAAAAATGTCCTAAAGATTAAATTTTACTGAGAGTACTTAAAGCCAAACAAATACTCAAGGAATCTTTTACAAGTCGCACATTCACACAATATTGGCACTGACCAATAGCATACGTAGAGTTCAGTGCGCTCCCCTCACCGTAAGATTTAAAAGTGCCCCCCCCCCTACCATAAGTTTTTCTGTTTTTTTTTTTTTTTGAGCAATCACGATTGCTTAGTGTTCTCACTTGAATGTTTTGAATTCCTATCATTTTATTTTCTCACCAGCACCCTCTGCCAGCACCACCGCCACGTCGACAGGTCTCACGATGCTGCTCCTCTTGCGAAAACCGTCCCCAGGTTGCGTCCATATCCGTCACACACACGCATACACACACACGCCTACACACACATACACACACACGCCTACACACACATACACACACACGCCTACACACACATACACACACTCATGCCTGCGCAAAGAGACAAACACACACACTCCTACACACACACACATACACATCCACACACTCATGCCTGCTAACAGACACAAACACATACGCCTACATACACACACACACACACACACGAACGTCTACACACACACACACGCGCGTACACACACAGCACTGCATACACAACACGCACACACATGCATACATACACAGACACGCGCACCCACACACATGCGCCTACAAAAACACACACACATGCGCCTACACAAACACACACACATGCGCCTACACAAACACACACGTGCATTCATACACACACACGTTTGTGATTGCGAAAAACATAATTTGAATTCAAGATGTCAAAAATTCAAATTAATATAATTTTTTTCTTCCTTTTTTTCAATTTTAACCTGAGTGTTATTTTTTCAGAGCGAGCGCCCTCATACCTCTTGTATCCCCCCCCCCCCGCACCGTGGGGTTGCTATGTACGCCGCTGGCATCGACGATTTTTCTGCATCTCGAAAATCCACCGACACTGACCGCTTGGACCGCGGGTCAGAAACCGGGTCCAGAGCCGCATGAGAAATTACCAACACGACATTCAACTGACATATCAGATTTTGAAGAGAAAACTCATTGCTTTAAAGTAGGGGAGGACACAAGAGAAGTGTCATAGGGGTCATGACCGAACTAAAATTAACAATATTATCCGACCACATCGTATTTAAACACTTTATGAATAAAATGTAAACAACTTCAGGTTTTTGAAATGCTACTTCTTTTCATTGCTTATGATTAATTAGTAACTTTTTACCCTATAAAGTGCAATATTTCCGGCCGGTATGATGCTATTTGTTGACGGCCAAGCAGATTCAGAAATTTTTCCCTTAAAAAACGTAAGTTTTTTCGTAGGGGAGGCATGGGCGTGCACAGAAATTTTGTTGCCCGACACAAATAGCGTTCACGTGCCCTACCTCATATTGTTTATCCCTACGTAAATCCCTACTCACCCCTCATTTAAAAAATATCGGGCTCCTTCAGGCCCGGACCAACACATGTCATTTCTCCCCTCCTCTACACTGTGCACGCCCCTAAGGGGAGGAGGGTTTCCTTCTTCAGCATGCCCCCCCCGCCCCCCCTAAAATTGTAATCTGCATTTGCCCCTGTGTAACTGTTACAGTTTTTTCTTTTACATCAAAATATTTTTTCTCTTCATATTCCCAAAAATAATGAATTTAAGCACTTAACAGTGTTTAAATTACATTTATGTACAAATGAAGCAAAAACCACTTTTTAACAGACAGTAAATGCGTAAAATACTGCTGCTTTTCATTGCTGATAAAATTAATTATTAACGTTTGTACCTTATTATGTGCCTTATTCCTGGTCGATTTGGTGATTTTCATTGACAGCCAAGCAGTCTTAAGGATTTTTCTCACCTAAAACCGTAGGTTCGTTCACGGAGGAGGGGGGGGGGGACTTTCTTCACCATGACCGTCCCGTCGTCTGAAGTCCGTATCCGCCCCTGCCTTAAAGAAGAGTTAATGATAGTGGTTAACCAACAAAGTCTCTCCGCAATGGTTCACAAAATTTACAAATGACTGATAAATTTTAATGAGTTTCTTAATCACCCACCATTTGACCTGGGACACATTTGGATACAAATGATTGTAATCCACCACTGTGCCTATAAATTTCACATGCAATTAACATTTTAATCTAAGTTAAGACACAATTGTCTTTATCATAGATGAACTTGATTTCGTTTCTTTTTAGTTAACAATAAGACAATTACAATACATTTTCATCAAATCTTTATGATCATGATCTTTAAAATATGCTTAGTGAGCCATGTGAGCTGAATGTCTACACATGTAGATCATTGTTCATGCCTTTAAAAAAGTTGGAATACGTCATACTAATTCACAAATTTATTTTGTTTAATCTGCACCTGATCAATAAGTGTTAGGAGAAATGATGAGCACTCAAATTAAGGGAATTTCCTAACCGAAAATTGCTATTACATTTAGCATTGAAACATTTTAATCGAAAATTTGTTGAACATTTTTAGCCTCAAATCTTTTCGAACATATGATAAGCTCAACAAGCGATGCTAGCTGATTGTTCATATGTCCGTAAGTGGTCAGAATAAATTATGTTAAACCAAAATTTTATTTCACTTCCTCCGACCATCAACCCAACCTCCAACAGCAAGCGTTAAGCGAAACGAAGACATCCTGTATCCACTTAGTGAGATGAGCGACGTCCACCAAAGAGAAAATGTTTGATTTATAAAATTGTTCACTCTGTTGTGGATATCCTGATTGAACATTTCTATTAAAATTTACATCAAAACTTCCTTGTCCAAAAAGTTTAATCAGCTTTGACTCAAATCTTTACAAGCATGTAACTTGAAATAAGCTTTGTAAGTAATCAGAGAAGATAGTTCATATATGAAGATCATGTCCGCGTAAATGGTTAGAACCTTGCCAAGCCACAATTTTGTTTTATTTTCTGCACCCTAGAATAATAAGACGAACAAATAGTGAAACGAAGTAAAGAAGGACTTCCTTTAGCCACCAAGTGAGAAGAATTTCAAGAACGAAAATTTTCAATCAAATTCGCTTCAAATATTTACGAACATGGGGCTTGAAGTAAGCTTAGTGGGCGATGCATAGGATATATTGAGATTTGCGAAATAAGCTTAGTTAACGATGCAACCTGAAATCTTATGAATCATGTGCTTATTACTTAAGTTGTGAGAATAAATCATGCTAAGCTACAAAAGTTTTTGTACTTTTCTTCACCTGAACTGTAAATATTCAACGAAACGAAGAACACTCCGTAGCCAAAAAGTGAGTGTTTCGGTAACTGAAAAATTCCAGAAAATTTTGCTGCAAACCTTTACAATCATGTGACTTCAATAGAGCTTAGTAAGCGATCAGAGTAGAATGTTCGTATAAGTAGCTCCATGTCCGTAAATAGTTAGAAAAATCATGCCAAGCCACAATTTTATTTCGTTTCCTCCGCACCAGAACAATAAGCGTTAAGCGAAACGAAGAACACTCCGTAGCCAACAAGTGATAATTTTGGTAACTGAAAATTTCCAGTAAATTTTGCTGCAAACCTTTACAATCATGGGACTTGAATACATTTTAGTAAGCAATCCGAGCAGAAGGTTCGTACACGTAGCTCATGTTCGTAAATGGTCAGAACAAACTATATTAAGCTACAGGGGCGCCGACTTGCAAAAATTATTGGGGGTGCCGGACATCACCGGGGGTTTAGGGGGTTCTTTAATTCCTCAAAGGTCCCCCCCCCCCCCCCCACCTCAAATAAAGGTCAGATTTTTGTACCTTGAAAATGCCATATTTTCTGGTGTGTGTAATTTTTACAAACAAATAGTATGTGACATGGCATTTTCGAAGTAAAAGAATCTAAAAATTGGTTTACAAATTTTCTGGTTCAACTTTTAAATCATATCACTTGTCTTAGAGAGATTTTTTGTGCTATTTTATGGGGAGCCGTGCAAGTGCCGTAACTAGGCATTGATATTGTAAGGTAGGAAGGACTCTTGACTTGAATGGAAGGGCACTCCCAGAGACGCCGACATTTAAAATAATGGGGGGGGGGGGGTAAACCGGGGGAAATTTTCTAAATTTGAGATGAAAAATAGTGAGTTTTAAAGTTTTTTTAAAGTATTTTGAAATTATATAATCAACATAAGAACCCCGAAAACTCGACAAGCCTGACACATATTTTTTGGCTTTGAAAAAGGGAAAACATAAATACAAACACGCACAGTATTTTCGTAAAAAAATAATTTCATTTATGCATGTTTTTTTAAGACCAGTTGTTTTTTCATTAGTTATACCGGCTAACATATTCAAGTGTAAACGCAGTCTCCCAATGTCTAGGTTATTTTTGAAAACTCAGTTGATTTTTCAAAATTTGTTTCACATCTGTTTAGTAAAAACAAGCACTCTCTTGTTCAACTGCAATGATCTGTGTGAGTCCAGTTGATGTAAACCGCCCAAAAATGCAGTATTGCACCATTTCACAAACCTCAATGCAAAGTGCCTTGTAGTACTCCTTTCGGATTTTGAAAGCGTGCGGTGAGCTGGCTTCGTTGTTTTCACACTTCTTTGGTATACGTCGGTTCCGAGGAAGCGAAGGATCATCATTTTGTGAAGGTTTTTCTTTTAAACACAATTCCCAAAAGTATTCAAAACTATCACGCCTCCCATTTAATACACAAATCAAACCCTCATATATTTTTTCCAGATCAGCAACACTTAGATGAGCTCGCCGCACCGGCAACAGATTTGACCCGTAAGTTAGCGCACTTGGATAAATTCTAAGTGTGCTTGCAGCACTATAACACCATCATTATTCACACTACCTGCTTACCATTTAACTTGCGTACTACCGTAGTAATTATTTTTTTTAACTCATTACTGAATGTATTTTACAAGGAAAACTATCTTCAAACAAGGAAAATGAAAGATAAATTTATGAGTTTAGAAAACATAATATAACTAATACTTTTCTTGATTTATTGGGGGGGGCTCTGCCCCTCAAAAATATTTTTGAGGGGGCTCGGGCCCCCTCAGGCCCCATGGAGTCGGCGCCACTGTTAAGCTACGATTTTACTTCATTTCCTACGCAACAGAACAATAAACGTTAAGCGAAACGAAGAACAAACACCCCGTAGCCACCAAGAGAGCGGAGTGACCATGGGCGGATGCAAGGGAAGGTTCATGGGGATCATGACCCCCCCCCCCTAAATTATCGGCAATATTATCCATCCACGTTGTGTTCAAAACTTTAGGATAAAATGTAAACGATTTCAGTAATCGTTTCAATTAGTCAATTATTTTATTGAAAATATTTGAAACGTTACTTATTTTCTACGCTTATGAAAATTATTAGTAACGTTTAAACTCCTCCGAGTGCATTATTCCTTATCCAATTTGGTGTTTTTATCGACCCTTAAGCAGCTTCAAAAACATTTAGTTCTAAAACCCGTAAACTCGATCATGGAGGGGGTGGGTCATTTTTCAGCATAATCGCCCCCCCCCCCTCAAAAAGGGTAGTATGTATCCGCCCCTGGGAGCAACAACCACCAAAGGGTGACTCAATTGATATCATATTTAACTCTGCTATGTATTTCCTAATCGAAATTTTCAAGTTAATTTAGCATCAAAACTTCTTAATAAAACAATTTCCGAAAAAAATTTCCCCAAACCTTAAGAAGCGTGTGTCTTGAAATATGTTTGGTAAGCAATCAGAGCTGATTGTTCATATATGTAGCTCATGTTCGTAAGTGGTCGAAAAAATCATCAGAAGCCAAAATTTTATTTTATTTCCTCCGCACCCGAACAATAAGTGCTAAGCGAAGCGAAGAACTCCCAGTAGCCACCAAGTGAGGAGAGCGACCACTAAAGAGTAACTGACTGATTTGATATCATATTTAATTATGCTATGGATTTCCTAATCGAAAATTTCAAAAAAAAAAAAAAAAATCCTACAAATTTTGCCTCAAACCTTTAGAAACGTGTGCTCGAAATAAGTTCCGTAAGCGACCACAGCTGATTGTTCATATATGTAGCTCATGTTCGTAAGTAGTCGGAATAAATCATGCGAAGCCACAATTTTATTTTACTTCCTCCGCACCAGAACAATAAGCGTTAAGCGAAACGAAAAACTCCCCTTAGCCACCAAGTGAGAAGAGCGACCACCAAGGAGTAAGTGACTGATTTGATATCATATTTAACTCTGCTATGGATTTCTTAATCGAAAATTTCAAAAAAAGATTCAAA
Organism: Uloborus diversus; assembly: GCF_026930045.1. Taxonomy (NCBI): domain Eukaryota; kingdom Metazoa; phylum Arthropoda; class Arachnida; order Araneae; family Uloboridae; genus Uloborus; species Uloborus diversus. The sequence goes on along the minus strand of NC_072737.1, from coordinate 161,074,287 downwards.
AAAATTTCCAACCTCAAACCTTTAGAAAAAGTTTTACCTCAAACCTTTAGAAGCATGTGTCTTGAAATACGTTTGGTAAGTGACCAGAGCTGATTGTTCATATATGTAGCTCATGTTCGTAAGTGGTCGGAATAATTCATGAGAAGCCACAATTTTATTTTATTTCTTCCGCACCCAAACACTAAGCGCTAAGCGAAACGAAGAACACCACGTAGCCATCAAGTGAGAAGAGCAACCACTAAAGAGTAACTGACTGATTTGATGTCATAATAAACTCTGCTATGGGATTTCCTAATCAAAAATTTCAAAAATATTTCCAACAAGTTTTGCCTCAAACCTTTAGAAGCGCGTGTCTTGAAAATAAGTTTGGTAAGCGACCAGAGCCAATTGTTCATACATGTAGCTCATGTTCGTAAGTGGTCGGAATAAATCATGCGAAGCCACAATTTTATTTTATTCCCTCCGCACCAGAACAATCATCGTTAAGCGAAACGAAGAATTACCCGTAGACAACAAGTGAGAAGAGCGACCACCAAGGAGTAAGTGACTGATTTGATATCATATTTAACTCTGTTATGGATTTCTTAATCGAAAATTTCAAAAAAAAAAAAAAAAAAAATCAAAAAAATTTCCAACAAGTTTTGCCTCAAAACTTTAGAAGCGTGTGACTTGAAATAAGTTTGGTAAGCAACCAGAGAAGAATGTTCACATATGTGGCTCATGTTCGCAAGTGGTCGGAATAAATCATCCGAAAAGCCACAATTTTATTTTATTTCCTCCGCACCAGAACAATAAGCGTTAAGCGAAACGAAGAGCCACCAAGTGAGAAGAGCGACCACCAAAGAGTAAGTGACTGATTTGATATCATATTTAACTCTGCCACGGATGTTTATATACATATAACCGCTCACCGCTTCTGACGTATGGTTATTGGGTCAGTTTTGGACAGCGAAGAAAGGGAGTGTTCAGCCCTAATAGGTTAATTAAATCTTCAAGGGAACAGCCTTGCTCTGAAGGGAAAAATTACCTTCCCCGAGGGACTCGAGGGTTGGTCTTTCTTTTTGTTTGTTGTGCTCAAGTATTTTGTCTTGCGTTATTATCCCTTTAAGTAATTTGGAGAAAGTTTGTGCCCGTAGCTGACATGTGAAATTGAGCAATTAGCTGCCATTTGTAAATGAGATTTTGAAGAAAAAGCAGTATCACTGAATATTTTTTTGCAGGAAGACGATACTATTAATGCAGAAGAATACTCTGCTATAAATGGAAAAATGTGTGAAAAAACAAAAAAAAAAAAAAAAAGATAGAATTAAAAAAGGGGTTAGACTTTTTTTTTTTGTACAAACTAGTTATCTACTTTCTCTAATGCTGAAAATAATAATTGTTTCTTATTTGCTGCTTAAATACCGTTTGTAATGGAGATAGGCAATGGCGTTCTTTTTAATGCTTCGTTCATCAGAGGATTACTTACTTTTTTAACCCGTACATTGAACTCGTTCATTTGAACGGCTTCGTTCATTTTAAAAAGTTAGAGGTGACCTCATCGCGAGAGTTACTACGTGCATTCAAAACATATCATTGGATCAGTAACATTATTTTTAGGAAAGGCGGTAAAATTACCTCACAGTGTGAAAATATGCCAATAAAAACGGAATAAAAAATATTAAATTTAAGTTTAGGAGTACAAAAGAATATTATTATTTTATTTTAAAAATATTTATTGGTGCCCGAATGACAGCTAGGTCAGGACATTTTTGGTTTCCATTTTGAAGGTCGCAGGTTTAATTCCATCAATGCTCAAGATTGGATAGTTAAATTTAATTGGATAATAATAATTTGATGAAAGGAATAATTAATTCGACGTGACGTCAGATAATTTCTTTAAAAAATATCACTGAATATCGTGGTTCTGTAAAATATTTTCAGTGTGAAAGAGAATATTAAAATTGAATAAAAAGAACTTTTACTTGAAATAGTGCATGTTTCTAAATAGAAATAACTTATCTGCCAGTATTAGTCACAGATGGAAAGGAAAAAAAAAATTTAAAAGTGTATAAAACGAAAGTGTGTGTGTGTGTGTGTGTGTGTGTGTGTGTGTGTGTGATGACAAAAGATATTTAAAAACAAATACAGAATTTAAACAAGGTAGATGAGAATTGTAAAATAAATATTATCCTCTAGAAGAACGACAGTTCATTTCGCAGATCATACTGCATCGGTCATTTTACGAAGTCGGTCTTTTAGACCTGTTCGCTCAAAGATCTAATTTGTAATTGAGATTCTGAAAAGAAGTCATCATTACTGTATTTATTTCTTTAGTAAGCCGATTCTAATAATACATAAATAAATTCTGCTGCTAGACATAGAAAAGTATTTTAAGAGGGAAAGCGAAAAATACAAGAGCGAGTGAGAACGAAAGTGTGGGAAATAATTTTTTTCTCACTCTCTCTTTTTCAATGAACAGGAAATTTTATTTTCACTAATGATAAAAATAAAATTTGCTTCTGAATGCACATGCACATGCTCCTTCTAAAACGGCAAAATTTGTTTATGCGTTGCTTGCGTCAAATTTTTATTCTTATTAAGCTTACCTAACCGAAATAAAATAGAACTAATTTTTTGTCAATCCTTTTTACCTGAAACTTAGTTTAAAAAGCAGTGCTAATCAAAACAGTTTTGCCTTTACGCGCTTTTATGAAATGCTAATTATCAAAAATGATTTCAAACAATGGGAACGAATCAGCTAACTAGCCGTTTCTCAACCATAAATTTATAAAACATAATATTGTTTAAAACCTTTTCCATGTAATAAAGAGAAAATTAAAAAAACACATCCTTTGTTTCAATCAAAATCATTGTATGTAATATTAATAACTGACTATGTTTCTGCACAGGTATTTCTGAAATTCAATAGGACTGATCTTTGCGAAACGCTTCAAACTGAAATCAGATATCGAAACCACCAGTTGCGCTTTCGCAATTAGAACAAAACAAACATGATTTGTCTCCACACTCGGACCTGCGGCCGAGCGCAATGACATGCTCTACCCCCAGACCAGCCCGGCAACCACTTCATTCATTGTCCGAAACTGTTATGATCAGAGTCGAAACTTGTCAAAGGGCTTGGCCTCACCGAAAAGCGTTTAATCACTTGCAGTGACAGGGGGTTGGAACTTCAAAGTCGGCGCCGCTGTTTGTTCTGAGGCAGTGATTGGAAAAAAAATAATTTAGCTATATCCGAAGGCTGTTGACGCCAGCCCGCGGACCGTGCGTGTAGGTTTCGATCAATTGTGCATAATTCTCCATCATGGGAGAGCTTCATATGCATCTTAATGTACAAAAACGTCGGCAGTATGATAAATGATACCTCTGTGTGTGTAACTCTTTGTAACAATTTTCTGCTGCAGAAAATTGTGAAAAATTAGCTTTGTATGTTAATTACAGCTATGTTGAAATTCTGATGGTTAATTATTTTTTAAGTGTCTATCTTTGGATAAGAGATAATGGTTTATAAATAGCATTTCTACTTCCAGATAAATTTCCTCCGAAAAGATTTTTTACTTCCAATATTTCAGTGCAAACCTTTGAAACAGTTTTCTGCTGAAGAAAATTGTGAAAAAGTAGCTTTGTATGTTAATTACAGCTATGTTGAAATTGTGATGGTTAATTATTTTTTAAGTGTCTATCTTTGGATAAGAGATAATGGCTAATAAATAGCATTTCTACTTCCAGATAAATTTCCCCTGAAAAGACATTTTACTTCCAGTATTTCAGTGCAAACCTTTGAAACAGTTTTCTGCTGCAGAAAATTGTGAAAAATTTGCTTTGTATGTTAATTACAGCTATGTTGAAATTGTGATGGTTAATTATTTTTTAAGTGTCTATCTTTGGATAAGAGATAATGGCTAATCAATAACATTTCTACTTCCAGATAAATTTCCCCCGAAAAGACTTTTTACTTCCAGTATTTCAGTGCAAAAAAAAAAATACTTTAGCTATATCCGAAGGCTGTGGACGCCAGACCGCGGACCATGCGTGTAAGTTTCGAGCAATTGTGCATAATTCTCCATTATGGGAGAGCTTCATATGCATCTTAATACACAAAACCGTCGGCAGTATGATAAATGACACCTGTGTGTGTGTAACTTATTGTAAAAATTTCCTGCTAAAGAAAATTGTGGAAGATTAGCTTTGTATGTTAATTACAGCTATGTTGAAAATTGTGATGGTTAATTATTTTTTAAGTGTCTATCTTTGGATAAGGTTTATAAATAGCATTTTTACTTCCAGATAAATTTCCTCCGAAAAGATTTTTTTATTTCCAATATTTAAGTGCAAACCTTTGAAACAGTTTTCTGCTGCAGAAAATTGTGAAAAATTAGCTTTGCATGTTAATTACAGCTATGTTGAAATTGTGATGGTTAATTATTTTTTTAATTAAGTGTCTATCTTCGGATAAGAGACAATGGTTTATAAATAGCATTTCTACTTCCAGATAAATTTCCTCCGAAAAGATTTTTTACTTCCAGTATTTCAGTGCAAAAAAAAAAAAAAATAATAATAATAAATAAATAAATAAATAATTTAGCTATATCCGAAGGCTGTTGACGCCAGCCCGCGGACCATGCGTGTAGGTTTCGATCAACTGTGCATAATTCTCCATCATGGGAGAGCTTCATATGCATCTTAATGCACAAAAAAGTCGGCAGTATGATAAATGATACCTGTTTGTGTGTAACTCTTTGTAACAATTTTCTGCTGCAGAAAATTGTGAAAAATTAGCTTTGTATGTTAATTACAGCTGTGTTGAAATTGTGATGGTTAATTATTTTTTAAGTGTCTGTATTTGGATAAGGGATAATGACTAATAAATAGCATTTCTACTTCCAGATAAATTTCCTCCTAAAAGACTTTTTACTTCCAGTATTTCAGTGCAAACCTTTGTAACAAGTTTCTGCTGCAGAAAACTAAAAAAATAGCTATGAGTGTTAATTACAGCTTTTTCAAAACTGTGACGGATAATTATTTTTTAAGTGACTATCTTTGGATAAGAGATAATGGCTAATAAAAAGCATTTCTACTACCAGATAAATTTCCTCCGGAAAGCTTTTTACTTCCAGCTTTTAATGCTTAATTAAATGTGAATTGTATTATTTTTAATGTGAACTATACTATTGTAATATAATGATAAGATTCGAATAAAATATAGTTTTTCGATAAAATGAGTACCAAGCGTGCTTGGGAACTAAACACTGGGGTTCCGCTTTCAGCTAATCAAATGACGGAACATCAGCTCTTGCACCCCAGCTTCCTCGATTTCATGAACTGAGAAGGATGCGAGAGGTCTTCACCCCCATGGGCTGTTGCGCGGATGACTTTAGTTTACAGTTGCATGATTGCAATTCGCCATCCCAATATATATATATAGAAAGCATTGTAGTCTCGGCTGATGCCGCCTAAGAGAAGTAAAACAAATACCCACCATTTTAGCCCTGTGCAATGAGACATCTACCTTGTCCAAGTGAAACTGAAATGTTTTACCACTTTGGCTAATTTCTTAAATCACGACAAGGTGACTTAGTCAAGCTCTAGAACTGCAAATAGTACGAAAAACCAACGTTCTAAGTACAAATTCGCTACACTGCTAAAAAAAATCCTGAAATGTTATGGTAAAAGTTACTGGCATCCATGTTGAAAGTAACTTTTACCGTAAAATCCTATTTTACTGTAAAATTTTAAGGTAGGATAAACAAGAGTAAGAAAGCTCAAATACATTTACAGCAGATATGATTTCGAGACCTTCATATTGGCAGGCGGCTTCGCTGACCACCCTACGTGCCGGGGCACATCCAGTGAGGTGAAATAGTTTTAACTGCTTCGCACTGTAAGTCACGCGGTGTATCAAATGGCGTTGCAATCGTTTATTTTTACTTCCTTTTACAAAAAAGGAAGTATTGTATTCGCGAAAAAATGTTCACTCAAAAATCGACCTTAATTTCCTTTTTTCTCACCACCGAATGAATATTGAGTTTTTTTTGTTTTTTTTTTTCGACTCGACCACACGTGGTTAAGTGCCTAAGAACGTATAGACACGCGAAATATCCATAATGACGATTCCCGAGTTAATTACAACGAATTTTCTCGTGACGTCTGTATGTAGGTATGTATGTATGTGGTGTATGTGCGTATGTGCGGATGTATAATGCATAACTCAAGAACGGTAAATCCAAGAAAGTTTAAATTTAGTACGTAGACTCCTAGTGGGTTCTAGTTGTGCACCTCCCCTTTTGTTTGCATTCGGGTGTTTCTAAAGGGGTCTTTTGCCCTTTTTTGGGGGGGGGGGGGAAATCATTGTTAATTTCGATGTAAACTCCAGTGGTGTTATAATTTGGCGGACACTTGGCCATAAAAACGCCAGTCTTTTGGTCGCCAACTTGGCGACAAATTTGGCAATTTTTTTTAAAATTTGTTTTAATTTGGCCACTGTTAGTGATATTTAGAAGTAAACTTTTGAATCACAATAAAATGCCAGTAAAGGGGAAATGACATTAAATTGGAGTAAAAGGAAGTCATGTGATGCACACATCAGCTCGTTTCGGTACAATTTACTGTAATGTTTTCCTGTATTGTAAACAATCCATTTTACAGTAATATTTACCGTAAACGTCTCATGAATTTTAAACAGCGTATAAAATTCTAAACATGTGTCTTGGGATTTCAAGGTGCCCATTTTGCAGGTCAGAAAGTTTTGAGCTTGTGAATGTAAAGTCATGAATGACTTAACGTGCTTTGAACGTTCATTTTCCGTGCTATTACTTTGTAGTGCACAGGTGTTAATTTATGTCTTAAATTTTTGAAAATCGCTCTGTAAAATAAAGCAATATTAGAAAAGATATACAGTTAAGAACGCAGTGATTTCAAATGTGTGTATAAATTTTCTCGATACATTTTATTAGTTAAAAAATATGGTTTAAAAAATAGCACATTATTCTCGCATGGAGAAACATTTTTGTAACACTAATATATCATTCATAATAAACAAAAATTGTTTTATGAATTTTAAAATCATCCTCGCATAAATAATAGCCGATGATCGAGTAACCCGCGTGCTTCAACAATGAAACTCGCGTCGCGGCATGGTAATTTGATAATATGTTTTGGTAATGTTTATCATGCAGGGGAAGGCTTTATTGTGACAAGGCTGAACGCGATCCAGTAACTAAACTATTTTACTGGTAAGACTATATCATTTCAGAGGAATGAAAAATAGAAAAAAAAAAGTCAACAATGAAAGCTACCTACTGGAGTTTAGGGTTAATCCACTGGAGTTAACGTTACAATTTGAGCTATCAAGATATCATCAAACAGGCAATGGTTTCGTTCAAATGTAGAAGCAATTTTCACCCGTCACAACCTTGACGGGTGAACTTTCTTGTCTCATCTTTATCTTTATCTTTACTAATAATAAAGCTGAAAGTCTCTCACACTCAAGATGTCCGGAGGATGTCTGTAGGCTGTCTGGATGTCTGTAGGATGTCTGGATCTCTGTGACGCGCATAGCGACGCGCATCGACCGTTCGGCCGATTTTCATGAAATTCGGCACAAAGTTAGTTTGTAGCATGGGGGTGTGCACCTCCAAGCGATTTTTCGAAAATACGATGTGGTTCTTTTTCTATCCCAATTTTAAGAACCAAATTATCATAAGATGAGCGAGTAAATTACGAAATTATCATAACGTGGAACCGTAACATGGGCACAAGCCAATGAACGAGATAAGAAATTATCTTAACGTGGAACTGTAACATGGGTGGGTACAAGCCAATTGGCGAGAAAATTCACCATGCATTATTTGTAAATATAAAGGCGAACCAAAAGACCTTTTAATTTTTCTACTACGGGCAAAGCCGTGCGGGTACCACTAGCTCATAATAAACAAAAACTGTTTTATGAATTTTAAAATCATTACAATTAAAATGAAAACTTCCTACAACAATGGAAGTGCAAATGTATTTCTTGCGTTGCTTTTTCTAAAAGTATAGGAAATAAATGACGTTTAAATCTGTACTTTTTACGGGCGCATACTGAAAGAAATATTTTTTATCATACATGAACTAAGTAGGATGCTTCTCAGGGGTGCCCATCCCCCCCCCCCCAAGTTCAATGGCGCAAATCCCCCCTCCCAAATATTTCTGAAGCATCTTTCCCTTTTATATTTCTCTTTTTTTATTTTATAAATATTTTAAATCATTTTTTATTTTATTTATTTAAAAAAAATTAATTTACTTTGAAAATATTTTCAATTTATTTTATTTTTTAAATTATTTTTTACTTATTTATTTTTAATTATTATTATTTAATTTGAAAAGTTCTGTGCTACACAAATGACACACACACGCACGAACTAAATAAATAAACAAAATAAAATATTAAAAAAATAAAATGAAATAAATAATTTTTATTAAAAATAAATAAATAAGTTTAAACAAATAAAGTAAAAAAAAAATTAAAAATCCCTCCAAAAAAATTTTATGACCCTTGTCGGCACCCCTGGTGCTACTCACAAAAACGATACTGCTACGTAAGTGATTTGAGCGGATCTACCGTGAAAACTTCTTAATGAATAAAAGCTATCGATGGAATAGAAAACCAATGTCTACATTGAACATCCGAAATTTTCCTTTAGCTTGTACTGTGTTTTATCATGTAGAATTTACCAACCTAAGTAATCGATTCTGGTTGGGATTTTTCAATAAAAACGATTCAAGTAAGGGAATATGGGACAGAGTGCAATAGTTAAGATAACTTGGGCTTCCGAAATGAAAATATTGGAAATTTGTTTTAAAAATTACAGTACATAAGGAAAGTACAATGTATTACAAGTAGAACATTCGTTGAAACACAATATTTTATTTTTGGTAGTTAAATTTTATCTTTAAAAAAATGGCGGATTTTTTTTTTTTTTGAGCTATCACGATTGCTTATTGTTCTCACTTGACTGTTTTGATGTGCTATCATTTTATTTTCCCACCACCACCATCTGCCAGCACCACCGTCGATCGGCCTCACGATGCTGCTCCTCTAGCGAAGACCGTCTTCAAGTTGCGTCAATATCCTACACTTACACGCATACTTGCACTCACGTACAAACAAACACATACACACACATACACAAACACATACACACACTCAAACAGATACACACACGCATACATACAGACACCTACACACACGCCTGCACACAGACACAAACACATATGCCTACATACACATACACATTCCCCCCCACACACACAAACACTCATACACACAACTACTCACACACTCATACCTGCACGCAGACACAAACACACATGCCTACACATACACATACAATCCTACAGACAAGCATACATACCCCACACACACACACATAAACACACACGCCTACATACACACACACACTCGAGAAACATAATTTGAATTCAAAATGTCAAAATTCATTTATTTTTTTTCATGGAGCAAAGTGAAAAATGAAATATTATTATTATGAAATATTTTCTGCTTGATTGTTTGGAACATTTTTGATCAAATGAATGAGTAAATAAAATAGTGAAAAAATAAGAAAATAAGTGAATGAATGAATGAATTATACATAAATGTATGAGTTATTTAATGAAGAAAACTAAGCGAATGAATTAATAAAGGAATACGTAAATGATTTAATAAAGAATTTAATCTTAACCACTTGGTTCCATCTAATTTGTCTCCGAAGCACGTGACCAATAATGCAAATTTATTTAAAATAGAAATAAGCTAAATATTAAACATATAAATACTACACCGAATATTAACAAAAATAATTTTTGCTCTATAACAAAACTTTACGAGTAAGAATTCTTGAAAATGGTTTGTATTATCATTCGCTTTGATCTTAAGAGGTAACTTTCTCCTGTCTGGAATAAACTGCATGTGTTACTAGAACCCCTTGAAAAGGACAGGTCGACCTATCCTACACTTTGGTTCCAAGGCAACTTTGGATCCAACCTTGTTTCTAGTATTTATAAATACGGTATAATATTTGCTGGTTCGCTGATGTGTGCATCAAATGACTTCATTTTACACCAACTTAATGTTATTTCCCCATTATTGGCAATTTTAATGTGATTCAATAGTTAACTCTCTAAATATCACCAACAGTGGCCAAATTGGAACCAGATTAAAAAAAAAAAAATTAAATCGCCAAATTTGTCGCTAATTTGGCGAAAAAACTTGACGACCAAAAAAACTGGCGATATATCGCCAAGTGTCCGCCAAATTACAACACCACTTGAGTTTGAATCGAAATTAACAATGATTTCCACTCAAAAAGGGGCAAAAGACCTCTTTAGAAACACCTGATTGAATCAAAAGGGGAGGTACACAACTAGACCCCACTAGGAGTATATGTACCAAATTTCAAATTTCTAGGACATACCGTTCTTGAGTTATGCGACATTCATACGCACATCCGCGCTTACGCACATATATACGCACATACGGAGGTCACGAGAAAAGTCGTTGTAATTAACTCGGGGAATGTCAAAATGGATATTTCGGGTGTTTAGACGTTCTAAGGCACTTATCCGCGTGTGGTCGGGTTGAAAAAAAAAAACTCAACATTAATTCAGGGGTGAGCAAAATGGAAATTAAGGCCGAATTTTGAGTGAATTTTTTTTCGCGAACACAATACTTTCTTTTTTGTAAAAAGAAGTAAAAATGATGATAAGACGAATAAAATGTCATTTAAGGGGACCGTGGATCTTCCAAAAAGCTCAAATCGGTCAAAAATATGATTTATTTATTCCGTGGAAATAACAATATATGAAGTGTGCTAAAACGTGTGAAAAAAACCTCTTGTTGATCTGATGTTTTTTCGCGAAGTTATATGCGTTTAAAAAAAAAGTAAACAGAACGTGTTTTCGATTAAAATGGTTGTAAAATATGAAAACAAAGTCGAAAAATTAAGTTAAACTATGTGTGAAACATGTAAACTAAGTTTCAATAAATTCTTACATTGGTATTAATGTCAAATATTTAGTCATCGTGATAATATCTTTTGGGAGGTATTAAAATGCGAAGATCATGAAATGTAGGTGAAATTAGACTTTCACGTCATTTATCTCGTACTGAAAAATTCGATGCGACACAGATTGAAAAAAGCTCCATGCGACTTAATTTTTGTTCGATATGCTTCAAATTTCAGAATGTCTGAATTTCAGAATTTCAGAAATTCTCTGTCTGTAAATTACGAAATTATCATAATGTGGAACCGTAACATGGGTTCAATATTACGGGCAAAGCCGTGCGGGTACCACTAGTATTTAAATAATGGTGCAATAAATCATCAAACTTCAGACTGAAATATTTCTGCTTTTTTTGTTATTATTTGAGTTAAACGAAAGGATTAAAATTTTGCGATTGCGAAGGACTCATGAAAATAAGTGCTTTTGCAATAAAATAACTGTTTATTTTATTATTTACTAGTGGTACCAGCACGGCTTTGCCCGTAATAGAAAATTAAAAGACCTTTTGGTTCGCCTGTATATTTACAAATAATGCATGGTGAATTTTCTCGCCAATTGGCTTGTGCCCATGTTACGGTTCCACGTTATGATATTTTCGTAATTTACTCGTCCATCTTATGATATTTTTGTTCTTAAAATTGGATTGGAAAAAGAACCACATCGAATTTTCGAAAAATCGCTTCGAGGTGCACACCCCCATGGTACAAACTAACTTTGTGCCAAATTTCATGAAAATCGGCCGAACGGTCTAGGCGCTATGCGTGTCAGAGAGATCCTGACAGACAGAGGGACATTCAGCTTTATTATTAGTAACGAGTCCTGTACTTCCCTTTTAAGATCGCTATGGTTTTCTAGTCATTGCGAGATTGCGACTGAGTTCTGTGCAATATAACGCACAGCATAGCTCATTATTTCGTACGAGATAATAAATAAAATTAACCCAGATCCACGTTATTGGATAATTAGAAAATTTACGTTTCCAAAATTAAACAATACAAATTCACTAATTATTCAAGGACTTAAATTTAAATGTAATCTTATAGATTACCCATTAGAATTTGACAACAATACCGACTATTCTTGGGAAACTGAAAGCTGTGAGTTAAATCTTGGAATCTCATTAAATTACATTGTGATTCGGAGAAATTATTACGGGGGAAATTTGAATCGGGCGGTAGATGAACAATTTAATAATGGAATACTTTACCAATCTATTGCTCGTGCTCAAATTCAGCTGTAAATTTTAATAGGAGAAGACATTTGCATTAATAAACAATAACATAGCTTTAAATATACAAATATAACAAAAATCGTTAACTTAGTTTTGCTGTTCATCTTTACTAATAATAAAGCTGAAAGTCTCTCTGTGTAGATGTCTGGAAGATGTCTAGATCTCTGTGACGCGCATAGCGCTTAGGCCGTTCGTCCAATTTTCATGAAATTTGGCAGAAAGTTAGTTTGTAGCATGGGGGTGTGCACCTCGAAGCGATTTTTCGAAAATTCGATGTGGTTCTCTTTCTATTCCAATTTTGAGAACAAAATTATCATAAGATGGACGAGTAAATTACGAAGTTATCATGACGTGGAACCTTAACATGGGCACAAGCCAATTGGAGAGAAAATTCACCATGCATTATTTGTAAATATACAGGCAAACCAAAAGACCTTTTAATTTTCTATTACGGGCAAAGCCGTGCGGGTACCACTAGTTTTTATATATATTTATATTGCGCAGTCATAAAATCGTGTTCAAAGACTATCAGCACTTGAGTTCCAGAATACAGCTCCTTAAAAAATCACAAGCCCTTTAGCACTTGCGAAATTGCATTAATAATCTAAATCAAATTGCATCTCAACCCAAATTCTAAGTGAATACTTTGAAAACAGCAGCCATTGCTTAGATTTCGTTAGTACCCATGCTAAAAAAGCAAAGCTCTAGATTATTAAATTTATTTATTTATTTATTCGGTAAGTGTTTTTGTAAATAAATAATTCTTGGACTATAACTAAAAATTGCTTCTCAACATTGAAATGCTTTTTATCTTTTTCTCTAAAAAGAAAATAAGCCTTTATTTCAAGTTTTGGTACAGTGTAGGTTAAGAACTTATGTAATTTGCATATCGCAAAAGACCCCTCTTTTTTTATCTTGGTCAGTTTGTGACACTTCGGTCTGGTGCTCATTTGTTGCTGACAAGAATGTTTATTAGGGTGGATTGAAAAAAATGAAATTTCGAATCTTAATTTGGAATACCCACCAAAAGCTGTGCATGTTAAGAACAATACACATGTAAAATATTATCAAGTTTAAACAACTCCTTGAGGGTCGTACCAAGGCTTGAATTTCTCCAAAAATAGGAAAAAAGGTCAATTTTCCGAAATTTTTATGAACATAATAAGGTTCAAAATTTTTGTTCTAATGCCATTAAAATGTTTCCTTTTAACACGCTTTTCATGTATCTTCAAAATTATTTACATTCTTTGCAGCATTAGGTTCGCACACAAGTTCGTAAAATTTCGTGAAATTTCCAAAAACTGACTTTTTTCAAACCTTTTTTCACATTGCAATATTTTTTCTCTTAAAGTCATTTTTTTTTTTGCAATGACTGTGGAGAATGCACTTTTAAATGGAAATGAAATTATACTTTATTATATTAAGAGTTCAGCATCTACGACAAGGAGCATAATTGCTTCAAACTGGACCAGTGGTAAATTGTCGCACCTGTCTAGCAATTTACCTATTGGTCCTGCGAAAATTCACATGGACCAGCAGTTTCACCATCAAGTAATGTGAACAGGTGACGCAAAGGCTGCTCCTATGCAGTTCGCAGATTAACCATGGGACAGGATGTCCAATTTTATTCTTTATGGCCGCAATTGCACCGTTCGTTTTTCTGGTATTCGTGGCCATGCTATCACAGCCAAAAGCTAAAAGATCCTTAAGGTTTAAAAATTTTCAGTTCAAAAATCACATTGCTGTCCTGACATGTTTTCCCGTTCCAGAAGTTGGCGTCACATGACCCAAATAAAGAGAATTGGATTTTTCAACTATGGATTCCTCACTTATGGTCTTCTATGGTATCTGTCTCCAACCATTTCTTTTTGTCATAGTTTTGTCTTTTCGGCTATCGAAAAATGTACTTTTTAAACCCCTTCACTTCTAGTTTGCAGATTTTGAAGAGAAGCACGTACTTTGTAACATCTGTGACACTTCTGTCGCTGCCTTCGAATTTTATTCCTATGAACGACTTTAGAGCGATACTTATTTGACACAGTACCAAAATCCTGTAATATTTCTGAAGCAATTGCTGCAGCACATCGCACATCTGTCATAAATGCCGTACTGGTAGCACACTCTTGATAGCGTTGGCAGAGAAAGCCTCATTTGTTCCACTTTTGAAGTGACATCAACACCAAAAAATGTTGATGGCTCTGTTGGCGGGAGTATAGCCGTTGCAAATTTTTCTTCTTCTGGAATTGAAACAAAACTTTGCTGTTCCTCATCAGTGTTATTACAGCATCTTGTTACATAAGTGAAAATCTGAAAAAAAAATATTGATCCTGTCATTCAACGAAATGCCTATTTTTGCCACCTGGAAAATATTCTCTTAACAGTGATCACCGATGAACGAAATACATCAGAGAACTGGCTTTGCGAAGATTTTGAAGGCCAGACAAGTGGCTTCTGTTCATGAAGAAATAAGAGAATTCTATTATTCAAGTATTAACTTTAATGCATCAGATTACCCTGATGTTATCAACCGGCAAGAATGTGCACTCCTCTCCTATTTTAGCTGGCATATCTAATGAAAGTCTTCAACAATATATTTAAAAACACCAACGCCAATTTTGCGTTCGTTTAGTTCTCCTGTCACACTCAGGTGGTGGAACGCTGTGCAATATGGTGACAAAAGCTTCTTTGTTTGTGATTAGTCAATCGGCAAGATATGGCTTCATGAGAGCAAAAATCAAATCTCGAAGTATCATGTCATCGTTTGAATCAAAAAATGATTTCAAAGAGGTTTCATGAATGTATGTGACGAACTGACTATTTTCTGTGGCTTTAACTAATTGATACTTTTCAAGACTCTCAATTTTGTGAAATATTGATGCTTATATGGCAGAGCGACTGTGTGAGAGTAAATATACATTCTTTGTAACCAATGCACTTCTTTTTATGTTCTTTTAGTTTATACAACTAAATCATTTTGATAGTTTACTTCTAATGTAAAAATGAGTAATAAATTTATACTCAATACATGTGGCTCGGCAGATGGAAAAGATAGAATAGAACTCGAAATACAGCCACCTGGTTTTGGTGGATAAATGGGCTGTTAATGTAATAAAGTTTAACTTCACTTCCGTTTAAAATTGCATTCTGTACAGGCGTTGTAAAAAAGAAAACAGGACTATAAAAGAAGAAATATTGTAATGTGCAAAAAAGCTTTAAAAAAGTCAGTTTTTGGTTAATTTCGCGAAACTTAACGGCTTATGTGCGAACTTAATGGTGCAAAGACTGTAAATAATTGTAAAGATACATGAAAAGAGTGTTCAAAGGAAGCATTTTAACCGTATTATAACAAAAATTTCAAACACTAGTATTTTCATAAAAATTTTGGAAAATTGACCTTTTTTTCAATTTTCGGAGACATTCAAGTCTTGGTAGGACCCTCAAAGAGTTGTTCAAACTTGATAATATTTTACATGTGTGTTGTACTTACACCTGCACAGCTTTTGGCAGGTATTCTGAATTAAGATTCAAAATTTCGTTTTTTTCGATCCACCCTAATGTTTATGCCATGCCTAAATTTAGGCCAAATGAGGTAAATCTTTTAATGAGAAAGTTTTAAACATTTTAATACTTTCAAATTTCTTTATACATACGCTTGCCAGATGTCCCAGTTTAACAGGAATAATCCCGATTTTCAACCAAAATCCCGGCGTCCCGGTCTGTTTATTTTACCTCCCGGGGAAAGATAAATTTAATTATAAATGAACAAAAAAGTCTTTAACAAAAGTTCCAGTGAAGGATTATTTCGGATAATTACTTTGTCATTTGTAAAAATTGCTTCTCAATATTCAAATGCTTTTTATCTCTTTCTCTAAAAAGAAAATAAGCCTTTATTTCAAGTTTTGGTTCAGTGTAGGTTAAGAACTTATGTAATTTGCATATCGCAAAAGACCCCTCTTTTTTTTTTTATCTTGGTCAGTTTGTTACACTTCGATCTGGAGCTCATTTGTTGCTGACAAGAATGTTTATGCCACGACTAAATTTAGGATAAATGAGGTAAATCTAATTTAATGAGAAAGTTTTAAACATTTTTATACTTTCAAATTTCTTTATACGTACGGTTGCCAGATGTCCCAGTTTAACTGGAATAATCCCAATTTTCAGCCAAAATCCCGGCCTGTTTACTTTACCTTCCGGGAAAAAATAAATTTGATTATAAATGACCAAAAAAGTCTTTAAAAAAGTTCCTATGAAGGATTATTTCAGATAATTACTTTATCATTTGTAAGTTAGACACGCAAAACTAATATTGGATTAAACTGCGGACATAATTCAAGATTAGATTAAAACCAAAAAACATTTTTTAAAAAAAGGTATAGCTAATAAAAAGTACATGCAAATATTGCTCTTTTTACCTCATTCAAAGTATTTCTTCTTACTTAAGTAACTTATCAATAATGACAAGTGAGAAATAAAATGTTTAAATTTATCTGCTTGTGTCATTCATTCTTCATTCTTTATTGTGTTACGAAAACCCCGGTTTAGGTTCCTGGTTTAGTAACCATTTATTCACAGCATTGAGAATGAACTAAACTCTAAAAACCAGACCAGTGTCCCCCCCTCCCTTTTGAATACCCGCGATGTTGGGAAGGACGGGGGGGGGGGAGGCTTCTGGCGTCCCGGTTTGACATTCCAGAATTCCGACAAGCCTATTCATACACAACTTCAACTAACTGCATATCTTTTAGTTTGTTGATAAGAATCTACAACTGATGTATTCCAAAGAATGTTATTCATCCAGATACCTGTTGGAGTTCACATCAGGCTCAACAAAAGCAGAGGCTTCAAACCCAAATACATGTAATTAGATGTACTTCTCAACCCGTTTCATCGAAAACTAATCGTTATTCAAAAACAAGTCATTTCTTCTAACAAAAACCCCATTTACAACTCTCCAAAAAAAGCATGCTTTTTGAAAGAGTTATGTTGAAAGCACAAGTTATTTAGCAGCCGCGGTGTTCCACGCATCTTAATAAGAACGCAGACGACAGATAGAGAAACCTTGATGAAGCATCTCAGTGGTTGCCGGCCTCCAGACTGTCGCCTGAAGATAGGTGTGATAATTCCTGTCAAGAAAGCCCCCAAATCCATTCGTTCCAAAAAGCAACAGAACATTAAGGTGATATCTTCGTGTGGTACAGAGGGTAAAACGCATTATTGCTGGTTCTTGATTAAGCACTATCAAATTAAAAGACACGATACAATCGAGTGGTTGGCTTTTAATGATGTACCGCTTGATTTATTCGAGTCTAAGAAATATTATCTGATTGGGATTAAAGCTTGAGTAGTTTTTTAATTGAATGGGCTTTTTAAACTTTGGATGACTCACTCTGAAAGCAGCTTCCAGATAAGAAATTACCGATTTCGTTTGAGTTTTTTTCTTAGATTTTTTACGACTAGTTTGACGATATCTCAAACGTGCTAAGCACAGAAATCGTGTCTGGAAATTTTTAACAAAATTAAGTTATTTTCACCAGGTTTAAGTTTTTAAACCAGGTTAGTTACAAGGTTTAAGTCAACAGGTTTAAAATATTTCCTTTGTGATACATTTTGCCTAATTGTGCATGGCCATATGAATCTGTGAAAAGTAAAGGGATGTAAAGAGACATTTTAAAAACAGTAAAACGCGTTTGAAGTTCAGATCCTATAAGTAGGCAAATTTGCATTTTTGAAAGAAATGCTTATATCTCCGTGGGTATAAGAGATATTTTCACCAAAATATGAAAATAAATTCTCCATTGTTTTTTAACTTATTTCTGAAATTTATAGCTTATTCCCAGCTATTTACAATGAAAAATGATCAAAAACCTTTTTTTGTTTCCTCAATTTGTTGCTCGTCCCCTAAATAAATAGTAGACTTAATTCGTATTGCAAAATGGCAGCTGGAGTATACCTTTTATGTGAAAAAAATTACAGAGAAATTGGTCTTTTATTTCTCGAGAAATCCGTAAAAGTGTGAATTTTTGAAAGTATCCCAATACATTTGGTCATATAGTGTTGGTTTGCGTATACCATTTGCGCTAGTTATCTCCAAATTTTTCATTTCGGCACTTGCATCCCATTGCTTTTGTCTGCCTCAGTTGTGAATGAGAAATATTGAAAACTAGTGGTACCCGCACGGCTTTGCTCGTAATAGAAAAATTAAAAGGTCTTTTGGTTTGCCTGTATATTTACAAATAATGTATGGTGAATTTTATCGCCAATTGGCTTGTACCCATGTTACGGTTCCACGTATATGATAATTTCGTATCTCGCCAATTGGCTTGTGCCCAGGTTACGATTCCACGTTATGATAGTTTCGCAATTTACTCGTCCATCTTATGATAGTTTTGTTCTTAAAATTGGAATAGAAAATGAACCACATCGAATTTTCGAAAAATCGCTTCGAGGTGCACACCCCCATGCTACAAACTAACTTTGTGCCAAATTTCATGGAAATCGGCCGAACGGTCTAGGCGCTATGCGCGTCACAGAGATCCAGACATCCTACAGACATCCAGACATCCTCCGGATATCCAGACATCCAGACATCCTCCGGACATCCAGACAGAGAGACTTTCAGCTTTATTATTAGTAAAGAAGAGACATCAGAGTCAAGTGAATGGAGAGGTAAAGCTGTAATCATTGATTCCTCGTTTTGAGTTTTTTTGCACAAACAATTTAGAATACACCCTTCTAGCTTAGGACGACAAATTTCATTTCCACGACAAGTTAATGATTTCTTGTATCTTTGTAGGGTTATCTCCCCTTTTTTAACATATACATGTCACTATTTATTGCGTTTGGTGTCGATCTTAAGACTTTCACGAGTTTAAAAGTCGATTTTAATTTATTTGTAGTTAAACTCAAAGTATGTTTCACTTTTCTTATGACTAAAAGAAACTGCCGCATAAGTTCAATGTCTCAATGTTATTTTTAATATATTATCCTACATTCCTGACATAAAGTTTACCTAATTATGGGTCCCCTATTTGTTCTGCCCCCCCCCCAGCTTGCAAGATTATATAAAGGGCTCCTTCCAGTTTTGCTCAGTTTACAAAGTTTTAAATTTTAAGATTAATTTACTTTCATATCCCCTATTGCTGTCTTACCTGTAACTCCCCCCCTTCCATGTGGGGGCCACACAAGGCCCGATTAAGATATTCGGAGCCAACAATTCCCTAGGCCAAACAGTTTTTAGGTGCCCTCCTGTTAAACCTCACAAGTGTAGCCGTTGGCTAACGAAATTTTGGCAATTTGAGAGCTCCTAAAAAGCGGTATCCCAAGACCACGTCTTAGTTAGCCTACTCAGCAATCAGAACCTGGGGTCTTGTCCTTACTCATAAGCACAATAATGAATTGTTCGATTATCACCCCGTTCTTCATTGAACCAGCATGCAAGGGCGCCCATATGCAAAATTTTAAGGGGGGGGGTTCAGATATTTTCCCCATGGTTTAGCAGAATATTTACCCCATAGAAACCGATTTCAGTACAGATTACAGTTATTAAAATTTGACATTTTTAATAACTTATTCATTAATTGCTGAAGAAGAAATGTTTTTACATTTTTGCAAAGAAAAAAGTACTAAAAGCAAAGACGTTCTAATTTCAAAGTGGAGGGGGGGGGACTTGAGCCCCCTTATTCTCCCATATGGGTGCTCTTGCCAACATATGATGTTTGTTTTGCTTTGATCTTACGACCCACACTGTAAAAACGATTCAGAAACGTTCCTGGAAAATAATTTGCAGCTCATATGACATATTTCTGATAGTAATATATCTTGCAAAAAACAAGAACGTTTTCCGCTAAAATTCAGTAACCTTCCTGAAATTAACCTTGAATCTTTCTAAAAAATGTAAAAATCTCCCCGGTTAAAGCCAGTCCTGTTTCTAGAAACTTCACAGAAAACTTAAGTTGGTTTCAAGTACTAGCTTGACGCCGTTCTGAAGTACCAAGAAAGCTCCAAAAGCATAATGGCAACCATGGCCAATAAGACAAAATCGCAAGCAAGTACTAAACATCTCACTTGCTTGCAATTCGTGCAAAGCTGAGAAATCCAGAGACTTATTCGGTATTCGCTCCCATTGGAAGCTTGTTCAATCTGGCTGGCCATAATTGCACTGAAGCCAATACACAGTCAATTTCAAGTACTAGCTTGAAGCCGTTCTGAAGTACCACGAAAGCTCCAAAAGCATAATTGCAACCACGGCCAATAAGACAGAATCGCAAGTACGTACTAAACATCTCACTTGCTTGCAATTCGTGCAAAGCTGAGAAATCCAGAGACTTATTCGGTATTCGCTCCCATTGGAAGCTTGTTCAATCTGGCTGGCCATAATTGCACTGAAGCCAATACACAGTCAATTTCAAGTACTAGCTTGGAGCCGTTCTGAAGTACCAAGAAAGCTCCAAAAGCATAATTGCAACCATGGCCAATAAGACAGAATCGCAAGCACGTACTTAACATCTCACTTGCTTGCAATTCGTGCAAAGCTGAGAAATCCAGAGACTTATTCGGTATTCGCTCCCATTGGAAGCTTGTTCAATCTGGCTGGCCATAATTGCACTGAAGCCAATACACAGTCAATCTGGTTGTACCTTAACTTTTTGAGGCCATTCTATATTCGCTGAGTTAACCGCTTATCTGGTTGCTAAAAACTTTTTCACAACTGTGAGAAATCTGCATTCGATCAAATTGTAGTAATCCAAGAAACTTTTTGACAAAGATGCTTAATTTTCCCCTGAAATCGCTGAAAACCTGTTACATCCAGAAACATTCTACGGAAATAATCAGTAGCGTTTCGGATTTTTTTTTAAGTGCTCATACTGTAAAAGTATGTAGTTATTTTTGCAAGCAGTAAGTTTCTCAGAAATGAGGATATTGTTTATTTAGCATGCTGAAAGTGTTGTGAATTTTGTGTGAATAGAAAACTTTATTTAAACAGAACTTTATTTGAAGAATTTTTCGTGAGGCTTAAATTTTTACGATCACGATAAGCTCGCAAAAATCGCAAAATCAAAGATGTGCGACAACAAATGCTCATAGTAGTTCCCCTTGTTCTATCAATCATTATTATTATTATTATTATTCATTTTTCGTTTATTCACATTTTTTTCTCCTAGGATAAGTAATTAATCATTTAAATTTTTACAGTATATTTTAGGAAATGTTAACTAATGATTAAAGTGAAAAAAAACAACGTAAATAAAGCACAAATTTTGAAGAAAAAAAATTTTTTTTCTTCAAAATTCGTGCTTTATTTACGTTGGTTTTTTCACTTTAATTATATTGTTGCGCAAAGCTTATATAATAATTTTTCATTTAATGTTAATTAATGTTTTAAATATTGTTTGTTTGTATGTTTGTATGTTTTAAATATTCTTCGGCTTCTAATTCAGTATCCATCCCCTACTTCGACACAAATTGATGTTTCTTCTTCAAAAACAATTGAAATCATGGAAAAGAAATAAAAGAAGATGAAAAAAAACGTAACTTTTTTCAATGGTTCATCCCAGGATTTACACTTTAAAAGAAAATGATGAATACAAAGCATTCCAGCCGGATTTTCCGATAGAAATCACATCGAAAAATAAAAGATGCTAAAGATAAGGAGAACCGAGTTAATAGAAAATCCTCAATACAAAACAGACAACAGTCCAAAAAAATAAACTTGAAGAAGACTTCAACTCGAGATGCGCAGCTCTAAATCTAAGCCTGGCTTAGAATTTAAATTCCAAGAGTCAGGAGAATCTGAATCAATTACCCCAGAGAGAGGATGATATCTTCGGAGATCAGAACCCTTTGTCCATTGTAATCGATTTTGAAGCTTACAGAGCTGGATTATTGGAATCAAATTTCTAGTTTTGTTGCATAATTAGTTGCCAAAATTTATGCATAGCATTTTTATCATTATTCTTACTAGGTTCAGAAACTAAAGTTAGTGGTTATTTTGATCAAGTAGTGAGCACAGCTAATTGGCTTACTAGTCAAACAATCCTTTTTCTTCCAATTCTAACTGTTTTAACGCTTTGAGAATTTCTTGGTTATTTTTCAAATGTTTATCTATTAATTTTGTACTTAGTAAACGTTTTGATACTTAAAATTTTGCGTACTGATTGTTATTTTAGTTCGGAACATATTTAAGACCAATTGTTTTTACGCAGTAAACCTTTTTCTTTATGTATAGCTTTAATATGTATTTAAATGTAACAATATTTGTTTCTTAAATTTAAACACTATTCATAATTCTAACAAACTTTCAAATTCGTAACAAATATATATGCTTAAAACGGGGGGGGGGGGGAATTATGGTGTAAGTTGCGTCTTCAAAATTTTTAAGGGGGATTTCTAAATTTTTTTATTTACTTAAATTTATCTATTGATTTATTTTTAATTTAAATTATTTATTTTATTCTGTTTTCTTATAGTTCATTTGTTTATTTAGTTTATGTGAATGTGTGTGTATGTCATTCAAAGTCTGAACTTTTCTGATAAAATACAGTAAAAACCCTCCAATGCGGACACTAACGAGACATTTTTTTTTTGTCCGTAACAGAGGGGTGTCCGCAGGACAGGGGTTTAGTAATGTTATTTGCCTTGAAATCGGGGGAATTAAAAATTGTCCGCATAAGAAGGGCGTCCGCATTTGAGGGATGTCCGTTAGGAGGGGTTTTACTGTAATAATAATTCAGAATAAATAAACAAATTAATAAATAAATAATATTTAAGACAAATAAATAAAATAAAAAGGAGAGCTAAAACGAAAATAAATAAATGAGGGAAAGAGACACATGAAATACACCACCAGCTCAGTCAATTCCAGCCGAGGGCTGCAGTTTCGCGCTTATTAGCACCCATCAGTCCGGCATAGGAGCGACTGAGCTGGAGGTGGAAAACCTCTTAAGGAAGCCAAGAGTGCCAAACAAACTGGTAGCTAATGCAGAATTTGCACTGACCAGACGAGTGACCGAAGCAATGGTTCAGTACAACTCGAATATTGAAGGCAAGGCAGGTATATTCAGTAAGTTACCGCCCATTAGCCTAGAATCCAATAAGCACGAAACTGCAGTCATCGGCTGGAAATGAATGAACTGGCGGTGTATTTCATGTATTTCTGATTTAGCCCTCGCTGTAGGGCGGTAACTTACTGAATAAGGGGGAGGTAAGAGGGTTCAGAATTTTTTTTTTTTTTTTTTTTTTTTTTGGAGGGGGAATTACGCCAAAAAACTTGGGGGGGGGGGGCACCCCTGACTTGAAAGTCAAAAATAGCAACAACAAGAAAAAAATCTAGCATTCAACCCACATCTTGCATCTACTCCTGACATAAGTTTGAATTTTGACGTCTTGAATTCAAATTATGTTTTTTCGCAATCACCACCTCCCCCCAAATTGATATAGGGTCCTACTCCTTGGGATTCTTGTTTCTTAAAATGACTCCTATCGCAATCACAATTGCAGAAAATATAATTTAAATTCAAGATGTCAAAATTAAACATAACAAACATTTCTACGCATTTAACCAACGGTGTTAAGTATCTAAGTAAAGCAATAGTTACTATATATGTTTGTTACTGCGGAAAACCGAAAGAGTGATGAATGTTAACATTCACTGGTTCACGTGAAAAAATATAACTAAATATCCTTTTTTTTTTTTCGCCGACGTATTTGCCCTTTGATATTTGATATTCATTTGAAAATGTCAACCTTCACCTGATTTCGGTTTGGTTTGGTGTGGTTGTATTGGTTTCAGTGGCGCAAGAGCCTTAAAAGGCTATTCTGCGCCAAACCGATTTCGGTCTTTCCCGGATACATAAACATGATGCATGTTGATAACAATGCTGTAATATATTAATTGCATGGGTGTCAGGAAAAACTTTGTATGCCGAAAAAACAACTTCTCACTACAGTCAAAAAACAAATCTGCTTAGTGCAATATACAGTGTGTAAGTTGACCACTTGCAGTGCAGTACTTTAGTGGTCAACTTAGACGGGTGTCAACTTACAAAGGGTTTGTCATATGATTCTCAGCCAAATTTGGTGCATATTGGTGGCCAACATAGACAGGTAATCAACTTACAAGAGTGGTCAACTTTACAGGTTCTACTGTACTAAACAGGCCACTGAGAGCAACGTACAACGTTTTTCCATTCAATTACCAACTGACTTCGTATTGCAAGGAAGCAGCGAAAAGCAAATTTGTAACATACAACGTTCTTCCATGAATTCTGAACATTTGATTTACAAGGCTAATGCCAACTAGCGCATTCCCTGGTAGCGTAAACGAACTAAAAACACAGGTGATTCAATCTTAGGACTATATTCATCGTTTTCCCACATTAAAAAAAATGCTGAAAACCTACATACAACGGTTTTCCCGCCACCCATTCGATTATTCTTCTCTTTACAAAATAGAAGAAAACTTAAGAGTAGATTCCAGATGCAGCAGTTACCCTGATATCCACATTATTTTTTAAATACGTGTTGAAATTCTTTTTTCTCTATTAAAATTTTCAGCCTATATAGATTTTTCCTCTTTTGCTCTCAAACCATGACAGTTTGTTCTATAGAATGTTCCGCTACTAATACGCCCTATTCTCATCTGCCTCAGATTAACTTCACTATCGTTTTCAACTCAGCCACTTGATAAATTTGATATCATATTAGTGAATCGGATGCGATTCTGTTCACGTGACCGGTCGAAAAGGACAGGGGGAAGAAGTTAGACTTCTGTCAGAATCGTCCTAATTTATACCTATTTATAACACATTTTTATTGCAGATTAAAATATGTGTTCTGCAAACTGATCTAGAAATTAAAAATTCTTTTTTTAGCAGTTGTAGCTAATATAATACAATCAGATAGCAGAATAGGTTCAATACCATTTTCCCATACTGCGGTTAAAAAAATGTAAATCTAAAACACGTATGCGCCATGTCCATTGCGAATTGTTTCGTCATCATGTCGAATTCGTTCAGTTTTGTGATTCTACTGTTTAATATTGATGTGAGTAACATAGTGGATAGAGCATCGGACTCGGAATCAAAGCCTACTGGATTCAGGGCCCGTTGTCCCCCAAACCTCACGAGGTACATGCAGAGTACGTGCTCTCTAAGTCCCGTGGTCAGTCGCCTCAAGCGATTGACCACGGGACTTAGAGAGCCCGTACTTTAAACTACATGTTCGTTAAAAATTTATCCCAATGTCCCGACTTTTCCCACAGTTTCTTGCTTACTAAAATAGGGGTTTTTACCTCAAAACAGCCGTTATTTATTAGCATAGGCGGATTTACGGGGGTGCCAGGGGGTGCGCCGCACCCCCAAAATTTTTGGTTGGGTTTTGAAAAAAAGTAGTTTAGTACATTTCACTCAGAAACGCACTTGGGCTAAAAAAATTCATAGTTGTTATACTAGTAAATTTACTTGAATCCAGTGTATCACCACACGTCGCTAGTGCAAGAAAAACATAACTGAAAACATAACTCATATTAAGAATTAAAGTAATTTTGTTCATTTAGGAAAAAAAACCCTAATAAATAATTTCATGCAAATAAAGAAGGTGCTCAAACAATTAATTGTTCAGTCTTGTTGTTGTATAGAATAATTGCATGTTCTGTAATTGGGTATCAATTCGTATATCAATACCTATTCTACTATTTTGAAACAACAATGGCTAATAAAGTCCAAAAAAAAACATGACTATTGCAAGAAACTTAACGAATCTACACCGAAATCAACCGAAAATCAACATTTTTAAGGTAAATTTTCAAAAATTTTTGAAGGACTCCCGGACATTTTGCTGCAGTGGTGCATCCAGGGGGGAGGGGGCACAAGACTGGTGACCCTCCCCACAAAATGCTGAGTAGAGGTTTAAAAAAATATATTCTTCATTATTGAAGAGAAGAAAAGATCTCATTTTGGGAAAACACAGTTATTTTACGAAAAAAAACAAGCTGGTCATTTTCTCATTATTAGCAGTTTTAATATAATTCAATAGTTTACTCTTCAAATATCACCAACATGGCCAAATTGAAACCAGATTTTTTAAAAAAAATTTCTTTTAATTGCCAAATTTGTCGCCAATTTGGCGACCAAAAGACTGGCGCTTTAACGCCAAGTGTCCGCCAAATTATAACACCACTTGAGTTTACATGGAAATTAACAATGATTTCCCCCAAAAAGGGGCAAAAGACCCCTTTGGAGCATACGAAAGCAACTAAAAAAGAAGGTGCACAACTAGACCCCCACTAGGAGTCTACGTTCCATATTCCAACTTTCTAAGACATTCCGTTCTTGAGTTATGCGACACACATACGCACGTACATACAGACGTCACGAGTAAACTCGTTGTAAATAACTCGGGGATCGTCAAAATGGATATTTCAGGTGTCTGTACTTTCCTGAGCACATATCCACGTGTATTCGGGTTGAAAAAAAAAACTCAACATTCATTTGGAGGTGAGCAAAATGGAAATTAAGGGCGATTTTTGGGTGAAATTTTTTTCGCGAATACAATACTTCCTTTTTTTGTAAAAGGAAGTAAAAAGAATGTTGGGGGAAAATCTTAATTTCTTTTAAAAAGAAACATTGACATTTAAATTTTTCAACAGCTTCAGATTATTGGCGGTGAATTGTGTGCCTCCTCACCCCTCCTCGCACAATCCTCTTTCTTTCCTATCTCCCCCCTCCCTTTTTTTCATTTTTTCCATTTCGTTTTCATTTTTTTCTATTAGTCCTCAAAATTTTTCTTCTCCAAAGCCCTTTCTCCAGCCAAAGTTATTACAGAGTACCTCAAATTTCGTTTCTTGGGCTTCATTTTTGCAAAATTTCCAAGGAAGATCTTCTAATCACCTAAATGCATCGAAAATCATTTAAAATTGCGTTTTTGGAACTTCAATTTTGAAAAACTGCAGTGTCAATAACGTTACCAAGTATGGTCTTACACTCATGTGTTTAAGACTTTAATTTTGGAAAATATTCGAACAAACGCCTCCCACCCCCTTTCACTAATATCATCAAAGAGTGTTAATATTTTGGTTTTGAAAACTACTATTTCGAAATAATTAAGTGGGAGAATCCTTTTTTTTAATACCATGGAGTATTGCAGAAGAACTTCATTTTTAAGACTTCAATTTCGAAAATTTTCCAAGGGCGAGCTCCAGAACACCCCGTCCGGTAACAGCATCAAAAATTGTCCTCCGTAGTATTTTTGGAACTTCAATTATGAAAAGTTAATGAGGTAGCGTGGGGGAGAGGAGAGGGTGCGTAATTCTATCTGCTTTTCAAAAAATCGATTGGAGACAGTCTAACGCCACGTGCAGCTCCTCTGAACCGACTGAATCAAATTAGAAAGATGTGCCACCAAGCAATGCGAGGGACGCTGGGTAGAAAGAACTGTGCGCATGCGCAAGTATCAACGAAGGTCCACCTGTTCTATTGTGTACTAATTACCTTGACGGCGACAGCATGAAATCAATATCATCTTGAGAATTACATTTAGCATATTTGTTTCAAATTTGATAGAGTCTCCGCACAAGAGATGCATTATATGCTAATTTCGCATACATCTTCGACCACTGGAGGATGAGTCTCATTCCTAACCCGAACTATAAATATGAACTATAATCACATTTATAAGACTAAAATTTCTAAAAATAACCTTGGAGCCACATGTACCTTTCTTGCCCCTAAAATATCACCAAGAACTGTAAAACTGCGTTTTCGAAACTACTATTTCAAATTTTTCTGGGGCGTGAATACCATTCCAAACCAGTAGCTGGATCCACCCATTGCTTCTAATATCGATTTTCGTTTAAGACTTTTTCTGCAGTTTGAAATGTTAAGAATTGCTCATCCTCTAATTTTACCAAATATGGTTTGCATCGCGTTTTTTAGACTTAAAAATGTGTTCCGCCCTAAAATTATTTTCTGATTTCGCCACTGCCTTGTTATTTCGGGAATAACCCCCCCCCCCCGCCTCCCCAGATCCCTATTATTGTTGCACCCCCAAATATTTCGGCTTAAATCCGCCTATGTTTATTAGCTTCTTTCTAATGTAAGATTCAAGAATATTATAGAAAATATATCCATGTAGTTACCGTGATTACAAAGCTCCTAGAAACTTCCCTCCCCTTCAGAACTGTGCTTAAGTTGTGGATGTGGTGCTGTCTTCTACCGAGGTAAAGGTCAGACTCTTCCTCATTTAGGGACCTCACTTGGAAAGGGCTTGCCAAATTGCCTTGAATGCTCCAAAATGCGTCTACGTGACACCGTCTTGGATCGATACAACAAAAATATTGAATGCTTGCAATATTTAATAGTTTTGTTGTAAGTGGCATCGATAACAACAAAACTTAAATAAATTTTGCAAATCAATTGTACAAATAGCTATACAAGATTTTAAAGCTTTTGAATAAATTGAACTTTTATAACTTTCATTAATATCAATTTTCATCTTTCTAAAAATTCACCTTTAATAAGTGATGCTATGTGAACTTTCTGATTGTTCCTGTTTTAAAAAATAGTGGCTGTACAAAAAAAAAAAAGAAAGAAAGAAAGAAAGAAAAAGAACCTCAGTATAACTTTTTACAAGTAAAATAACGTTTTATGGTTAAACTCAATAATCAATGACAATAATATTTAAATAAAATACTGTGTAACAATAAAGGAAGCAGTAATGTCGTTACTAAAATCAGATTTCCACATTATTTTCAAGAAATGAAAAATATATACCAATATGAAGATAAAATTAGGCAATTTTCATGCTTACGACGTCTGAAAAGTACTGCAAGGTACACCATTGGAACAATACGATTTTTTTTATGTTTTTTTTTTTTTTTTTTGCTTTTTTTGCTTAATTTATGTTCTACATTTCTCCTACAAGTAGCAAAAACGTGTCATCTAAGTGATTAACAGCTCGATCGCGTGATTAGAAACAAGGTAATTCTCAAATTTATGATGAGTATTAGAGCTTTCTGAAAGAGTTCTAGTTTTTTTCGTTCGCATTAATTCCTCCCAGCCTTTGTAAGACCTCGTTGGTGGCTTTAGTTTGGTAACATATGACGTACGTACCTACAATTTATCAAAAGTGTTTGTTCAATGTAAATGAATAAATTATTTATGGCCTTCTTTCTATGCTTGTGATTATATTTAAAAATAGAGAGAGTTGTAATTACCATCCTGCGTTAATGTCTGACTTCTTACGATTGCTTTTTTTTTTTTTTTTTTTTTTACTGTACGACACATTTTTTACTTTAAAAGTATGCTCAGTAGATGTTAGAAGAGTAATATTCATCAGACGTTAAAAGCAGGTCCTTAAAAAATATTGGTTTAAGAGTTTTCAAGTTTATTGAAAAATACTTACCGAAAAAAAATATAAACTAATTTACCCCATACTGGTTACGTTTTTTTTTTTTTTTTTTTTTTGTTCCAGTGAAGCAAAAATAAATAAATAAATAAATAAACCATCAATTAATCTACAAAAAGTTCAGAAAACAGAAATCTTTTAAACTTTTTTCATAGCCATATTTTAAATACTCAGTCGGTCAACTTAGTTTAATTCAATACTAATTGTTTTCAAACCTTTTTATAAATTATTAAATCTGTACCTCAGAGCCAGAAGGACGTAAAAGTCACATTTTGGTAATTTTACAGGAGAAAGGCACAAGTGCGTAAGAACTGTATCATTTGTACGAATCATATTTCTGAAAAAAAAATCATTATCTAATCTCATTGCATAAATTTACTGAATTTTGTTGTAAAATCTGGTGACATTTCCAACTGATTATTTGCTTTTTATAGGAAAAGAAAAAAAAGTCAATAATTTATACAACTTTCTATGCTATTAATCAACATTCAAAAGTAATATAGAGTTAAAGGTATATAGTAATTTTATAGTTATTAACAGGAAAAAATCATTTTGGAGTAATAAACTTTCTTTAAAAAAAATTTTCTGATAAATTTTAAACTTAATATGCCCCACTGTCCATTAAAACTAAAACGGAATGTGTATTTTATTGCAAAAAACGAGTATGATAGATTTGTGAATATAGTATTTCTATGTATATTACTAAGGATCATACATTGACTATCAAAACTGAGTTTTCGAAAGAGAAGTCAATGGTTGCGTTCGATGAGCGCAACCGGTCGACCGTAACTAACCAGTTGCTAACCGCAGTGTTCTTAAGAGCTACCGGTTAACTGGTTGCTTCCGATGTCGTTCTATGAGCCTCACCGGTATCTACCGGTCAACCACAACTTAAGCTGGTTGATTGGTTGATGGAGCCACGTGACATTTTTGACCAATTATAAGTATTTTCACCTGCGTGTTATTCGTCTGCGCAAGTAACCGGTGAACAACCGAAAGCATTCGGCGAAGCATTGTTTCGTGATCAACCGGTTGGTAACCGCTAACGTCATTGTTGTCACGTGATCGACCAACCGGTCGCTACCTGTCGTGCTCATCGAGCGTAGCAAAGAGATACTACTAGTATTTTATATTCACGATACAAATGCGTTAGACTCGGCAATGAAATACATAATTATTATTTTAATAAGAGGAATGCATGTCTAACTTCTTAAGTCAAACTGATTTTGTTTTGAAGTTAAATCACAAATTGGATATTTTTCAAATTTTCAATCGGAATTTTGTGCAATTAGAACAGTTTAATAGCATTCCAAAAGCTATTACAGAAAATCAGACGTCATATACACAAAATAGAATATGTTCTTCTTTAAGATTGAGTTTCGAACTCATTTTTCTCAAGTACCTCTTAAATGATGAGAAAGCTTATAAACTTCCAGATGCACGAATTTCTAATGTCTCTATTATTATCTGGGAGTTTCTGAAAGTGATTGCTTAAAATTAAAGTGTCATTGCTGTGGCATCGAGTTTTCAATTTATTTTGTGAGGAAAGACTTAGAAACAAAATCATTTTCTTTTATTTTCAGTCTCAGAAATGCCAACAGTTCGAAAATGTAATTATGTGCCAATACGAAATATTTAGCGCGAATAGTCTCTTCAATTGAAAACAGTTTAAATTAAAAAAGTAAAAAACTAGCATAAAATTAATTTCTTTCTGCGCAACATTTACTGATATCACATTCATTGTAAAGGGCTATCATAGAAGAGTATATTATTTTTAAAGTACTCAGCTCCGAACCTTATTGGTTTAAAAATTACAATGGGGTTGTTTCCTTCAGTGAAAAGTACTACTTTTAGTCATTGAAATTTATAGAATAAGCAAAAACAATAACATAGACCCAGAAAATACTTTCATTTTCCCAGCAGTTATTTTTTAATTAATTTTTTAAAACGTCCTATTTTTCAAACAAGGCGTGGTCTTGATGACGTCACAAATGGTTCATTTTGGCGCATCTTTCTACAGCATTTCCACGTTATGATAATCAAGAAGCGAATTAAACATTGCGCTCTACGCTTGCTATCAACCCTATCGTTGCCAATACACGTGAGTAAAGATGCGAATTAAATACTTTGGTCTGTGAATGACAACACTGAATGGCATTTCATCATTTGAAATGTCATCGGCAGAAATATAAACAATAAAAACGCACCGGTTTCATTTTTTTTATTTATTTATTTATTTATTTTTTTAAATATTAAACTTAAGCAAAATATTTTAAAAATGGTCAGATCCTACATTTTTAAACATGCTCTTTCAAGAAAAAAAATACTTTTAAATTTTTGGAAACTACCCCATTTGCAACTCCAATAAACTATAGGGGCGTTGCAGCCATTGTCTAATGGCGGATAAAAAAAGTAAAACAAACAAATGCTGTAACTTATACCTTGCTTTACGCTTAGTGAATGACAGTAATTTTTCATAGTGTTTGTGGGAAGCCTTTATTTCCATTCTTCTAAAATTACATTACACTGCAAGCTGTCTGAAATCTGTAATTTACCCCAAAGAAAGCACGTGGAATGGAATGGTTTACCTTTTATTTAGTATTGTTAATTACCGCAAGGTAGCGTATTCGAGCTCTGGTGTGGCGAATTGAAAGACTTGGGGCAAGAATGTAATATGCCACATGATGTGAAATTTCAGTAGGCCAATTTAAAACTTATAAAAAATATTTGTAAAATTTTTGAAAAGTATTCTGCAATACTAAAACCAGATGTGTTTTTCTCGAAATGACATGATCCATTGTCATGTTTACTTCAATTTTAGTTATGAGAAACAAAAACTGTGATCGAAAAATCACTCCTAGTGGTTTTTTATATTTCTGCCTCGATCCATTTAATTGATTCACGTTTGAACAAATCAGTACTATCTTTCAAGTTTTGGTTTACCAGAAAATAAAATACGCCGGAATGAATTTTAGAAAGAAATGTTCATTACTGTGCTCCTTAAAAATTGATTCATTTATGAGTAATAAAATCAAATGTCTCTTTTTGAAGTTTCTTTAACCAAAAAAAGGAATAAGTTGAAGTAGTGCTGCCGTGCTAAGCACAGAAGTCGTATCTGCAGCTTTGTTAAAAATGAAACAAATGCATTTTAAAGTTTTTAGTCGCCACATATTTGATTGAGATTGCACTATTTTAGATTTTTTCTAAAAATACCTTCCATTCTCAAATGATTACAAAACATTGTCTATGGCCAAAATATGTTATAAAGAACCAGTTCCTGACAATAAATCAATTTTGTTAAAAAGTGTCGCCATATATTTGATTGAGATTCCACTATTTTAGATTTTTTCTAAAAATACCTTCCATTCTCAAATGATTACAAAACATTGTCTATGGCCAAAATATGTTATAAAGAACCAGTTCCTGACAATAACTCAATTTTGATAAAAAGTGCAGATACGACTTTTTTGTTTAACTCGGTAGAATACAGAAAATAACAATTTTCAAATAATTTTAAGACGTTATAATCAAGAAACATTTTACCCCCTTAAAATTACAGGTAACAGGGGTATGAATTAGTGACGTTCCGGATATCCGTATCCGCGGATATCCGAGGCAAAATAAAGATCTGTATCCGTATCCGTTACTTTTTTGACTGATCTTAAACGCATCTTTTCTATTCTAAAAATTCTTAAATATTTGAATGAAAGACTCTTAAATTCCGTTTAAATTAGGTTTTATTCCCTATTTAAAATATAAGGTATCATTTCAGACGTCAACGGCCCTCTGAGACATGTGTTTTTTCCTTTTTTATTTTTAGTTTATATTAGTTTTTGTTTTTGATTTGGGGTTTCTGTTATTCTTCATTTTGGTTTTACTCGGCATTCTTCAAAAAAAGTGAGACAAAATTCTCTATTTACTGTTTGTGAAGGTGTTCCCGCCTTTGTTATTCCGTCGGTCGGAGTAATCTGGGTGGAATGGGTCAGCACTGCATTTATGCTGAAATAAAATTCGTTTTCACATTCTATCTAAGCATTAATGCGAAGCTGACCCATTCCTTCCAATTCTCCCTCAATTTTAACGGAGATTTCTTTAAAGAGTAAATCATAGTCTTTATCATATTTTCGCCGTATATGACATTTTTTGAGGAAACAGCGTTATTATTATGACAGGAATACCTTCGTAATAAATTTTAAACTTGGATAGTTGAATTGGGCAAAACATTTTTGAGATCCGTAACTGTATCCGCGGAACTACTGTTTAACGATCCGGTACATCATTAATATGAATAAATCATTATTGTTTTTTACACAGAAGGAAAAAGCGAGAAAAGTTTATAGTAATTCAGTAAATGTTTATCTTCAACCAAAAGTTTGAAACGTTACATTCAATAAAAATCACCTTGGTCGTTTAATTTTTTTTTCTTCCCCAAGTTCAAAAAATGTTTAAGACTATACTCTGTTACATTCATTAAAAAAAATGTCTGCAATATGCTTAGATTTTCTTCCTCCCGTTCAGTTTTGCGAATGTTTGGAATTAATTGGAGTACAACATATTTTATAAGAGTTTTTACATCTTCCATTCCTATTCTTCAAAGAAAAAGTAATCTACAAACAGTTTAAGTACTTCTTTCTGAAAGGTAATTGAATTTTTTTGAGAAATTAACAAAATATTTACTTTAAAGTATGTTTTAAAACATAAACTGGTTTCCTTTTTCTTTCAAGTTTTATTTGATTCCGTTGTGCGCAAGATAAATAGACTCAAAAACCTTTTAAGACGCAAAACTGCCGTTGAAGTACTGCACAGTTGGCGGTCATTTCTTCTAAAAAATCTGAAATTACCGTGAGAACTTTCGTGAAAAGGCCTCGTATGTTTACACTAGGTTTCATAAGGCAAATCCACTTAAGTTTTGTTTTCTTAGTTCGCCGAAATACGTGAAATGGTTGTTTATGTAGAGAAGAACGAAAAGAAATGAGGTATTTCTCTAATTGCTCGTTTATCATGCTTTCTGTAGGAAAAGAAATCACGCTATTTAAATCAGCATAACATAATTAAAATTTGAGGTAAACTGTGTTTCGAAATATTTTTTTTCTTCTCTTTTCAAATGGCACAGATTCAAAGCAAAGGGCATAACTTGTGAAATTCGTTAGTCGTTAGTGGTCGGTAGTGGGAATTTTATTATTTTTGCCCTTTTAATTTGTTGAAATTTTTTTCCTAAACTCATTAAATATTGTATGTTTAACAAATCTTTACTAATAATATAGCTGAAAGTCCCTCTGTCTGGATGTCCGAAGGATGTCTGTAGGATATCTGGATCTCTGTGACGCGCATAGCGCCTAGACCGTTCGGCCAATTTTCATGAAATTTGGTACAAAGTTAGTTTGTAGCATGGGAGTGTGAACCTCGAAGCGATTTTTCGAAAATTCGATGTGGTTCTTTTTCTATTCCAATTTCAAGAACAAAACTATTATAAGATCGACGAGTAAATTACGTAATTATCAAAACGTGTAACCGTAACATGGGCACAAGCCAATTGGCGAGATACGAAATTATCATAACGTGGAACCGCAACATGGGTACAAGGCAATTGGCGAGAAAGTTCAGCATACATTATTTGTAAATATACAGGTGAACCAAAAGACCTTTTAATTTTCCTATTACAGGCAAAGCCGTGCGGGTATCACTAGTTTTTAATAAAGTAGTTTATAAAAATTGTCGCATGAAAAGGTTTTATCATTTACTTAGCGCCTTTTGCACACACTAAGTTCATTAATTTATTTTTTTGAAGTGGCGATTGGCAACTGATTTTTACTCGCCATTTTTTCTTATTTTGTCCCCCCCCCCTCCCCCCGCCTGCGATTTGTCTAGGTCGCTAATTTTGCCTTTAATTTGATAGACCCGAAACAAAAAACATTAAAACATTTGAATGCAACATCAGCAAATCATTTCATTAATTTTAGAAAATGTTTCGAATTTCTCTTGTTATTTTCTTACACGAAATTTTATCTGATGCAATGTTTCGATTTCACACTTATATATTATTTATATGCATCGCGAAAAGCTATTAAGTTAATTTCCTAACCATATTTTATTACTTGTGCTCGAAATATATTTTCAAAAAATATATTTTCAAACTTTATGGTACTGCTGGCTGATATAAAATTTCAAAACTTTATCAAAAACGTCAAAAACTGTTATAAACTTATTTGATGTGAAAAGAAGGGTAGAAAATAAAATCTAAGTTTTGAAAAGGGTTGTTGTTTGAAAACATCATTTAGAACAATTTCAAATATGCGACCATATTTTCAAGATGTCCGCAAATGTTCTTAATGAAATTCTGAGCAACTCTAAATGCTTTCAACAATTTGACAATTTATGTGGGAACATTTGGCAGATCCAAATGGAACAAATAGCAAGTTCAGTTGGCTTGTAGAGCAAGGGCGGATTCAGGGGAGGGTCAAAGGGTCAGCTGACCCCCTGTGATGAGAAACATTTTCTTTAGTATTATTATTATGTTTTTCTCTTACTTATTATTATTATTATTGTTGAGCGTCAATTTTAAGTCCTGAAAAAGTTATTGTAGGTAATCAATGTTAATCGTTTTTTATTTCGCCTTGTTAAATTTGTATTTTGAAGTCTAATAAATGCAAATTCTATTACATGTAATGTAACTGTAAAAAAAGATAGAGGTCTTAAACCTCGGGGGCTGTGTCTAGGCCCAGTAGTCCTATGCGTTAATCAGGACACTTTTACAATACAAACTTTGAAACGTATATCTGCAATGCTGTACTTCTTTTAACTTTGTTGCATAAAATTTTAATGTAGCAGTGTTGTGCCTTTCTTGTTTTCATTGAAACGAAAATTTTCTCGACACATTACAGTCGAGTCCCGACTTACGCGAGGGATGCGTTCCAAAACCTTTCGCGTAAGTTGAAATTTCGCGTTGTGGAAAAGGGTATGTGTAAAAACTTTTATAAACATACCCATACGATTAAAGACACTTGTAAACACCACGTCAAACTGTTAAAAACCATTTCGTAATTATACATTACTGTTTAAATAAAAAATTGAATTTTTATTTATTGTATTTAAGAAAAAATAGTTTTATTTAACACAAAAAAAACTGTTGCGGTGCACAAAATGGATCAATGGGAAAGAATGACGTAAAATAAACCACTACGGGTACTTCATTTATGTAGTAAGAAAAACAAATGCACTATAGTTGTTGAAACTTTCACTTTTTCCATCTATCTTCACAAACTTTAAATGAAACAGCGCTCTTACGTGTCCTTATATTTCATCAACTTTCCAATATGGAATGAAAAAAATAAATTTAAAATGAAGAGTAGTTATCTGTATAAGCGATGTTTAGAATAGTACGGTGTGCGCACTTCCGCTCTCAGTGATGCCAAAGGGATGTAGGTCCATTCACGAAAAAAAACGCGATTCCCTTCAGAAAATGTTCGTGTTGCGGGTGAAGAATTCGCGTTAGGAATAAAATTCTTTATTGGGGAAAAAATCGCGTTATATCCATTTCGGATCGCGTTGTAGCGGGAATTGACTGCATACATAAAACATATGTTATTTTCATTTATTCGAACAATTTTATAATTATTTTTCACGATATCAATTTTTATTAGAATACATGTATAGGTTTTGCATTTTACTTTGAAGGAAGTTCTAGTTATACTTTATTTTTCTTCCACTTTACTGGCCACTGAAACTTGACCCCCCTTACAAAGATTTCTGGATTCGCCCCTGTTGTAGAGTTACATTTCAAATCGCCTATACGAGAGAATAGAGAACATCTACAAACATCCTACTCGGGTGACCGATGTATAAAAGAAGATTTCACTGAATCATATTTGACACAATTGAAGTATGATAATGCAAATGCTCACAAGAAACGTTTCCCGAGGAGCTATTAGGAAATATAAAAAATCCCTTATCTTCCTAAATTTTCTCAAAGGGGCATTTTGCTCTGTTTCTCATCAGTTATCTTAACGACGACGTAACCAGCGACTATGATCTTGGGCGACGATGGGAAGTCACGGGAGGTCATTGTGTCCTTGCAAAAATTTTCTTATTCGGCGAATTATGTCTAAAGATTCGTCAAAATTATCATCGTTCGACAAAATTTGGAGTTCCGTTCACAAAATTATCTTCATTCGGTGAAATTTGGAGCTCTATTCGGCAAAATTTTCATCATTCGGCGAAACTTTGAGCTCCATTCGGCAAAACTATCATCATTCGGCAAAATTTGGAGCTCCATTCGGCGAAATTATCATCACGCAGCAAAATTTGGAGTTCCATTTGAAAAAAAAAATTGAGAATTTCTGCCCTCCTAAAAATTAAAGTTTGGGGCGCTCCTGTTCCATTTTCAAATGTATTTGAAACAAATCTTTGAAGCTCTCTTAGAACCAAAATGTCAGATACGCAGGTCTGTCCTCTAAAAGAGTTCTACACAATACAAAAGCCATCAAATGCTATCTGTTGTGACCACAACAGAAAGAAAACAAAAAGAAATCAAGGCGCGGCCTCTTATCCAGCCCACCACTTTTAAAAGCTAGGCGTGTGTCCTTTTGACGCAATGCTCAGTGATTAACTATAATACTCCTGGTCACGTGACACGTGTGTACCCGTTGCACCTTAAAAAACTTCGGGTCCCTCAAACCACATAATTCTTTTTCTTATTTCCTTTGCCCTTTTATCTGCATTCTCTTTTGCTTGCTCATTCCAGGCATGCGTTTCAGAAAAATTTCGCCCCCCCCCCTCCTCACGAAAGGTTGTAAAACGGTGTAAATACGCCCTCCGTTTTATATGCTATGTAAGTTGCAGGAATTTTTTAAGCAACACGAAAGAATTTAAAGAACGTGTCATAGACTAGATATCGGTAGAGTTGTTTTCAAGGCGTGAATATTCTCCTTGACACTTTTTAGAGGATTGAACTTCCTTTCTGATTCTTGATAAATTTTCAATGTACTAGATTCGATTCTTCGTGTCATTTTAATCCGAGGTAATGGAATATCCCGCTTATTAGAACAATTTTTCGTGGAAATTTGGCTGTTCCTATAAACGGGCATGACTGTATTTTGTATTTAAAAAATTAGAAATATTCAAATGAATATTTGAAATTGAAATTCATTTCCCTCCATTGTATAAGGTCCTTAACTTTTATTTAAAATGCAATGCGTGAAAATACGCTTTACTACATTTTTGAGGCGTATTTTAGAGTTTCAATTGGTGAAATACACCCAAACCTGTTTTTATACGGTAGATAGGGAACGAATAAAAAAAATCGCACTAAAAAATTGTTCGAAACGTCACGAGTAGCTACAATCGAAACACAGTCTGTTTTTCTTTTAATGCGGTGGATAGAGACCGCATAAAAAATGTCTTACGCAGAAGATAACCCAAAAAGTTATCTTTGAACGAAATCAAAAATAAACCAAGTGATGATAATTTTGTGGACTCCCGAAAAATTTCCCAAATAAGGAAATTTTATGAATAATTTTCATGTACCGCACACACACAAAAAGAGGTAGGGGCGTTAAAAATACCTCTTATGATAGGAGTTTACCATTCTGTTTGAAGATTTTTTTAATTAACACTTTTATTTATGGTTTTTCGTTCTTTTTTTAAATTTTAATTTTTGACCGGTAGTTCGTAACGAATCTCTCGGAAGCAATTGGTAAAGGGGAAAAAAAGAAAAGAAAATACAGTAGAACCTCTTAATAAGGGACACTAATGGGACCAGAGATTTTCTCCCTTAAATAGAGGTGTCCCTTCTTCGGAGGTATTTTAGTTTATGCATGCAATGCGTTAACTCAGTATAATTTTTTTTTAAGAACTTAGACTATTAACAGTTAAGATTAAATACTATACATTTTCATACACAACTAAATAAAATTCACACTTAGTAAATTTTTTAAGTTTTTGTTATTTTATTAATTATAATTTAGTCAAAAATTTAGTAATTCCAAAATTTTGCAGCATAAAGCAATTATTATGAAATATTTCATTACATGAATTTGCTTCATGTCATGTAATTTACAATGCAAGACATTGTGAATTACAATTAGTTTTATTATATAAAAAACTAGGCTCTCCTTTGGCCCTGAGCCTACTTGAATAAATACCTCAATGGGCAAATTTTGCATGTAACTTTCAGCAAGACTTTTACAATACATACTTGTTTCTTTAAATTATGTTAAACTCTCCTACATTAATTTTTAGAGGAAAAGTGAAACTCGAATTCCAGTAAATTCACTCTTTCTTATGCACTTGTACATACTTGTTTGTATTTTTTTTTTCTCTGACTGTCCCTTAAATAGAGTGTCCCTCAATTAGAGGCAAATACATGGAGGTCCCTATTCAAAGGGACTGGGACCAAGAAAAATGTCCCTTAAATAGAGGTGTCCCTTATTTGGAGGTGTCCCTCAAGGGAGGTTCTACTGTAGATGATTTGGGGTGACAAATAATATTTTTTAAAACTCATTTAGAGCAATCATTTTGTCAATACTAAAAAAAGTTTTTGTTTTATTTGTACAAAGCTGACTTATTCATGGGTTCAAAATAAATTTCCCTAATCAAATTAATGTCCTTTCATTGGTTCCTTTTAAGAGACGACATATTTTCAAAACTAGATACATACGACAAACGCGTAAAAGTGACGTAAGCTTGATGATTGGAAGAAATTTCAGTCATTTTTTTTAAGCTTTAATGACGGACGATATTAGTTCTTAAAAGTGACAGGTGATAAAATTTTGTTTCTAAAATGGTGCAAAGGAAGTGACTAGGAAAGTAGATGTCAATAATGATTAATTTGCATGAAAGAGTTAAGCCATAAGAATTTAAGTATTTCCATGCTAATAACGCAGGGCTCCAAACAATTTGTTCCAAGGAAAAAGGGACCTATACCTTAAAAAAAAGTTTCCAAAACGGACCTTGATCTTGACGTATAAAGGTCAAAAACCGTGACGCACTGATTAATTGTCAGTAATTAGTAATCGGCCTATTTTAGCCGATTAACATTCTGAAAAACTATTTTTGTATCAAACTTTTTGCTTAGAACACGTAAGTACGCTAAGTTGTTTTATTTATTTTATTTTATTATTTTTTTTCAGTTAATCGGCAGAAAAAAAATATTTTGTTTATTGAAAAGACCTACCTCTCTCTATAACAAGGAATTATGCTTAATGTATTTGTTGCAGCTAATTAATAGCTTCAAACACAAACTATGGTGCCTCTATTTGATTGAAAATTAGCGAGTTATCGTGGTAGGAGTGTAAGCAACATGTTTATACATTTTTAGAAAACAAACTGGATAAGAGTTTACATCAAAAATTCAAAATGAAACTACATTTTTAAAGCAAAGGCGAAAAGGGGGAACCAAATTTTTAAACGACAAACTTTTCAGAATTTGAAACTGAAAAGGAATTTTTACTTTCCCTCACTGTCAAAAATGAAACGCTCAATTTTAACGATTCGGTAATCCTCGAGCACTATTTCGTTATTTTCGACGATCTTTTTGTCACTGAATCACGTGATATTTGACAAAACCAGAAATCTCAAATTTTTCACGAAATTATTTCGTCCCGATTTCGTCACATTGCAGTGCATTCTGGGAGTTTTCGTTTCAATCTTGTACTTGCTCGTTAAATTATCTTACTTCAATTATTCTAAAGGATTCATAAAAAAGGTTAGTATTTATTGAAATTTGTATGTGCAATGTGCCTTCTTTTATGTATTGTTACATTTTTGTTTAGTGTTGTGTTTATAGTTGTATTTAAAACACATTAAAATTGAAAACGGACGGTTCGATTAGGTTTAGAATTTTGTGTGTGTTAACTTTGAGTCACTTCCACGTTAGGCTTAGCTAGTGTTGTTTTTTTTTTTTTTATTTGTAAAAGAAAATGTTGGTTCGTTGACATTTGTTTCCAAAAGCGTACTTCCTTTATTTCGTTAAAAAAATTACAAACATGACTAAAAAGTTTGTACGAATTTAAACTTACAGAAAAAAAATAACCTCCACCGTAGCTTAACTAACACTGATGATAAATACAGCGCTTTTATAAAAGGTATAGAACTTAGAAGTTTTTAATTTCAACATGGAATATATTACATGGTTATGAGTTTTCATTCTTCTCCATGAATTTTACAAAAATAATTCTGTTAAACGAAGTGTATTTTTTAGTTTAATAGTTCAAATTTGTTTCATTCTGCATTTTTATTTTCTTAAACAAATACTATATACCAATCCCCCAATATGCTTACCAGCTTACCCCACGTTGTTTATATAATCTCTTTCCCTGCGGCAGATGTTTCTAGCAATAAGTGCTTATGTTCATTATTTGTGCAGCCTTTTTTTTTTATTTGCATAAAACATGAAGTAATATCAATTTGATAAAATCATTTTAAGATAGAAAAAATATTAATTTTCATAAAGAACTCTATCTTTGTGCTTGATATTTCAGCAGAATATCTTCAATATTTTTTCAATTTTTCCGCAAATTAAAATAAATTATTGAAGTGAAAATTTAATGTTTAACCTCGATTTAAAAAGAAAAGATAGTATAGCATGTTTGAAAATTGTAATAACAATAATAAGCATTTTTTGTTGTTTATTTTCCCACTTCATGCACTAAATTTATAAGTTTTTCTATGTCAATTTGTGTTACATGATTTGTCATAATTATGAATTTTTCCATTATACATAGTTTCTACAGCTAAAATAAATGCAGCATTAATTTTATTGCCATATTTGCCGCCTCAAGATATGGACAACAAAAAGTGAGAAATCCCGGTCTACATTAAATCAGACTAAGAAGCATTTTATAGATGAACTTCCAATAAATCTAAATCTTTTAGTTGGAGTTGTGATTTTGCTGGATATAAAGTAAAATGTCTGAAAATTTAACCGAACTTCAATTGAAAAATGGAAAGGATAATGAAAGTATATGAAAAATTAAAAGGATAATGAAAATATATGATAAGCTTTATATATGTAACAAGCTTTGCTCATCACCTTAGTCCCTATTTTCATTATATACCTTTGAAAAAAAAATCCATCGATATCAGTCAATTAGTTCTCAAGGCACAAACAAACAAGAAAATGCACTTTTTTATTGAGTTTCCCCTATCTTTGGCAGCTCTTCTCCCTTGGCGTTTTTTTATTTACTGCGTGAAAATTGCATATTTTAAAAATCAAATATGCTTAGTTAAAAGGTGATACTCCCTTCGTCTCCGTCCCAAACTAGTAAGTAGAGCTACGTTTGAATATTTTTGTACTAGTGATTGATTCTGATGATTTTATGATTTTGTTCGAATATTTTTTAAAAATTTCAAGATACTATACTATCAATTAACAACTTTACTTGGCAAGCATTCTCTCTTAAAATCATTACCAGCTGAGTTAAAAAAATCCTAAGTACACACGCCCTTAAGCTACGCCCCATTTTGTAAGTACTCTACCCCCAGTATTGCAGAAAAATCAGTTTTTTTTTCTACTAAATCCCTATCCATCAGCTAGAAGGTAGCTTTATGTAATTACTAGTTAGTTTATGAAATGGAGCGTGGCTTCGAGTGTTGGAGCCCTGGGTTTTTTGACTTTAATTTGGTAGTGGTTTAAGGAGGTAAAGCTCGGTAGGTAAATGTTGTTTATTGATAACATAGCACACTAAAATCTCTGAAAAAAAGTGCAAATAAAATCATAATCACCAGTTTCAGTACTACTTAATTCATAACTACTTTATTGGAACTAATTTGGGTAGGGGGGGGGAGTACTTCAGAAAACATTCGTGAAGAAAACGAAACACGAAAATCTAAAAAGAAAGGTGTATTTTGGCTATCGTTTAAAATAAAAAATAAATTTAAAAAAAATCACAGATCAACAATTTTTGCACTTTTGATTTTTTTATAGCTCAAAAAAATGAAAATTTACGACTTGATGTGCAAAAAAATTA
Organism: Uloborus diversus; assembly: GCF_026930045.1. Classification (NCBI taxonomy): domain Eukaryota; kingdom Metazoa; phylum Arthropoda; class Arachnida; order Araneae; family Uloboridae; genus Uloborus; species Uloborus diversus. The sequence continues at coordinate 161,030,652 of NC_072737.1, read as the reverse complement.
ACTCGTTTAATGGCCAAATAATGCTGATTCTCGATAAATTGAAGAAACTCTAATTCTAGAATATTATTCAGAAATTAATTTCAGAAACTAACTGAGAGTCTAGCTGCCAAAATAAAAATTTTGTTCATCCGCTGTAAAAATAACTCATTCTTGCAATCTGCTTGATAAAAAGCTGTCAGCATCGAAATAATCATATATTTTGAAAAATATGAAAATTAAATCAGATGCTTTTCAAAGTCACAAGCGAATCGTAGCTTTTTAACTTAAGAAAAAAAACCTCAGATTTTGAAAAAAATCGTAAAAACATGTTTTATTTCAGAAATAAATTGCTGAATTTAATCGTAAAACTTTCCTCGGAATAGAAAAAAGATCCATGTGCATGAGGGCATACACCCATGAACTTACTTATTATGTATATATTCTCTTTTTAAAACTTTTTTAGGATGGATCCAACATCACGGAGATAATCGGAACAAGGACAGACGAAGACTTTTTCATAATTATAACAATATTCTAAATGTTCGTATATTATACATTGATTTCATGTAACACATGCTTGGAAATAAAAATAGAAACTTAGGGGTAAAAAGCAAAGGTATATTTTTATAATTATTTAACAAACATTACACTAAATTAATTTTACCAAAAGATTTATTTCACATCTGCATTTTTTTAAGATTTATATATTCAAATACCTTTTGCAATTTTGGCAGAGAATTGTTTTCAAAGTATGAAGTATGAAATGCATGCAATAATAAAGTTCCTGTGTTAAACATAAATTTGGCCAAATAAACATTCTACATACAAGCAAAATTAGTAAAACAAATAAAAAGGTAAGCTTTTTCTTAAGATTATCTAATTTTATTTTCTGTATCTAATTTTAGAACAAATATATACTAACTTAAAGTTGTCCATTTTATTGTACTTTTTTTTTTTTTTTTTGAAATTTGGTATAAATTGGATAAAAATCTTTTTTTTTCTGGAATTTTTTCATGCGATGCAATGAAGAAGAAACTTCTCAGCAATTTTCTCCCGAGCATATATCAATCTAACTGTGCATAAAAGTGGCACATGATTTATTTTTCCAGTACCCAATGTCTGCTGAGGAAGTAGCACTTTAATATTCCCAGTAGGGGCAGAGCGATGTAGGAATTTCTACATCGTGATGCATCGCCATCCTTACATTGCGATGTAATTCAAACAGTTTGAAATATTCTTTTCGCTTTAGGGGCATCCCCCTCCGCAATTAGGGGAGTTTTCCTTACAAAAATCCAGGCTTTTGTCAGATCTTTTTCTAATTTGGCACATAGGTTCTTTAATCACATGGAATATACCCCATGATGGACCCTATGGGATATATGCCCCATATGAATACTACCCCATGGGAAACTATCCTATGTGGATTTCCAGCATCAAAGCATATCTGGGTCGAATCTGGAAAAGATCCGACGAAAAATGAATTTTTTTCAAGGAAAACCCCCATCGGGGTTGTCCCCCCCCCCCATACATTGACGAAAGCTAACCTCCGTGAATTCCTGAGCATCAAAGAACCTCTATGGCAAATTTAGAAAAGATCAGACAAAAACTTTTTTTATACATAAGGAGAACTTCTAATGTGGGGTTGCTCCCCCCCCCCCCATCATGGAGGGTTGAAAGCTACCATGTATGAATTCCCGAGCATCAGAGGACCTCTGTTCCAAATTTGGAAAAGATATGATAAAAACTGTTTTTTTTTATAAGAACCCCTCCCGTATGGGGATTGCCCCACATAGCGAAAAGAAAACCACCCTATGAGAATTCCTGAGCATCAAATAACAAACCTCTGGCAAATTCGGAAAGATCCAACAAAAACTGGATTTCTTGTAGGAAAACTACCATAGGGGTTAACCCCCCCCCCCCCCCATAGAAGGCCAAAAACTACCCTGCGTGAATCTCCGTGCATCAAAGAGCCTATGTGTCAAATTTTGGAAAGAGCGGACAAAAACTTTTTTTAATACGGAGAACCCCCAATGCGGGGTTGTCTGTCCCCCCCCCGTCCCCCACATAGAGGGACATAAACGAACTTGTGTGAATTCCCGAGCCTCCAATAACGAACCTCTGTGCCAAATTTGGAAAATATCCGACAAAAATTAGATTTTTTGAAGGAACCCCCCCCCATTATGGGGGGTTTAATTAGATACCATGGGGAGTTTAATCTGCAATGATTTGTTTTACCTTTTTTAAGAAATTGTTTGTTTGCAATTTTACATAAATAAAAATTTGCTTGACATATTTTATGTGCCTCATTTTTTAACAATTACTTGTCTTTTTTTATAAGAGGGGGGGGGGCTGCAGGCCCGTTGTTTCAATTTTTTCCCAACTATGACAAAGAGTCTGTACTCAATAAAATTTTTACAGAAAACGAACTAAAACAACGGCCAGTCATGTGTAAAAACATGAATGTTCAAAAATCAAGACGGGAGGGGGGGGGGTCAATTGACCCCCTCACCCCGTAAATGACGGGCCTGTGAAAGTGCCTTTACGCAATAAAGTGGGAAACTACAGTGGTAAGATTCTGAAGTTAGAATTTGATCACACGCACACAAATCTTATAAAATACAATCGAACCTCGTTATAACGAACTTAAAGGGACCATTAAAATCGATTATTATAAAACGTGGTTCGCTTTATCCAAAAAACAATAAACAATAAGACAAGGATTGCAAAAAAGTTCATTTCAGCAGTTATTTGTTTTAAGCGTGTTCGAATTAACGAGGTTTGACTGTATCCTCAAATAAAAAAAAAAAAAAACTAATGTGCTCAAAGGAAAAAAAAAAAAGAAATAAATTTTCTTAAAAATTTACGAAATTAACGTCCTCATATATGACGAAATTAATTTGACGAAACTAATGCTCTCAAAACTACGAAAATGATTGTTAATTTGACGAAACTAGAATGAAGAAATATTTCATTACATTTGACGAAATTCGCATCCTCAAACCACTAAAAAAAGCAGTTTCTTCAATTTGACGAAATGTTCGCTCGGAGCATATCCCTGGAAGTGGTTTCGTCAAAAACGAAGAAAATTTCGTCAAATTTGAAAGTCCATTATTGAGAGTGCTTCGCGAAAAAAATTTCACACAAAAATAGGCTCTAATTTCTATTTTGCTCGCCCCCGCATGAATGTTGAGTTTATTTTTTTTCAACCCGACCACACGTGGATGTATATATATATATATATATATATATATTTATGTATATATATATATATATATATATATATATATATATATATATATATATATATATATATATATATATATATATATATATATATATATATATATATATATATATATATATATATATATATATATATATATATATATATGCTTGAGAACGTATAAACATCCGAAATATCCATTTTGACGATCCCAGAATTAATTACCACGAGTTTCCTCGTGACGTCTGTATGCACGTATGTATGCGCGTTTGTACGTATGTGCGTATGTACTTATGTGCGTATGTATGTCGCATAACTCAAAAACGGTATGTCCTAGAAAGTTGAAATTTGGTATGTAGGCTCCTAGTTGTGCACCTTCCCTTTGGTTGCATTCGGATGTTCCAAAGGGTGTCTCTTACACCTATTTGAGGGGAAATCATTGGTTATTTCAATGCAAACTCAAGTGGTGTTATAATTTGGGAAACACTTGGCTATATTTTGCCACGTTTTTGGTCGCCAAGTTTTTTCGACAACTTGGCGACAAATTTGGCGTTATTTTATTTTTTATTTTTTTTTATATTTAATCTGGTTTCATTTTGGCCACTATTGGCGATATTTAGAGAGTTAACCATTGAATCACATTAAACTGTCCAATATTGGGAAAATTAATCTGTATAAAACGTTTTTTTTTTCCCTTCAGTTGGCAACAAACTTGGGGTAAAAATATTTAATGTTTCCTTGCTTACTCCAAGGCACTATTATCATTAAATTGGCGTAAAAGGAAGTTATGTGATGCACATATCAGCTCGTTTAGGAGAAAAAGGGAACAGTTAGGAGGTATGGTTTTACCTTTTCTTTCTGAAAAATATTTAACAAACAAAATAAAGATTCTTACATTTTTACGGAGCCCCTATTTGCGGGAACCTAGGATTCTCTGTTGGGAGATGCGGCTTTAATATTGCATGAAATAGTACCTCTGTCAGCAACCACTTACTAAGATCAAGTTAAAAAGTATTTAATCAAGAATTATTAAATCTGTTATCCGCAAAGAAAACTGAGAACCAAGCAAAACATATAGCTCACAAAAGAATGATTAAAACTTCAAGATAAAACGCTTAGCATTTTCTCTTAATTTCTCACAGCTTTCGCTCCGTTGAGCAATCAACACCGATGACAATTTAAATACCCCATTCTATGACCCAACCCCAGCAATTAAGGATCGTCGGCGATCATTTAGAAAACCCCCGGGGATAAAATTCGAATGTTCGTCAATAGAAGACATAAATAAAAAGGTGATTAGCAGTGGTAAAAAGCCGCGCTATGTAATCGGAAAAGCTTACCACCGTAATTGGATCAGGGGTGTTGTGTTTAGTTTTCGAATGTTTCGATCTACGTGTTCTTCGTGATTTTTCTCACCCCCCTCCAAGACGAATTTGCCGAATCAAGCTGATGAAGACAATTGAATGTCTAAGTACTTGGGAGTGGAACAACGTGACTACGAGATGAACTCGGTGCCCTTTAGGTGTGATGCTTTTTTTCGCATCTTCGGCCTCCACAGAAATAAAAAAAAAAAAAAACGTAGCATCTTTTTCCTTGCACGAATCGAAACTAAATTGTAAAGACAGTGTCATTAATGTGCGATTTGAAATCCATGATGAATGCAATGAAGTGAAATTGTAGTGCAATTATCGATCTTTTTATCTCCTCACGTTTGGATAAACCAACACAACTGCCTCCACCGTGAATCCTTAGATGAATCAGTTAGTTGAAATAATTTTAAAAAGAATAGAATAAAAAAGTAATACAATATCTTTCTAATCGCATTATTAGAATTAATACCACGTTCATGTGTGGTTAAGCGTTTGATTGCAACTTTTTTTTTTTTTTTTTAGCAGATTGACGCAAGGTATGTTTATTCCGTTCCACTTCTTTTGAAGTTTAAAAAAAATATTTTCCTTCTGTTTTTTTTTTTAAATTAAATCAATTAATTTATTTTTATGAAAAATACTTAAAATTAAATCTTTACTAATAATAAAGCTGAAAGTCTGTGTCTGGATATCTGTCTCCGGATGTCTGTTACGCGCATAGCGCGTAGACCGTTCGACTCAGAAATTTGCTTATATCAATATTTTGAAAAAACTCTAGGGTTTTATTTAGAATGACATAGGAATGATGTGAAAAAATATTGTGCTTCATATTCGAATTCAGTTTCGCGGTATTTTAGTTTTACTAAAAAATATCAAAGTGTACGAACACTTACATATGCTTCGAATTAATTCTGAAATTTGGCTCAGAATTAATTCGAAGCATAGGAGGGAGCACACCAAAGCGATTTTTCGAAAATTCAATTTGTTCCATTTCTATTCCAATTTAAGAACATTTTACCGAATAAATTACTATTACGTGGACTAGCAAATTACCATAACGTGGGCGAGCAAATGAACATAGCAAATTGGCGAGAAATTCATCATCCGTTATTTGTAAATATACAGGCCAAACAAATGACCTTTTAATTTTCTACTACGGGCAAAGCCGTGTGGGTACCGCTAGTACTTACAGTGGCTCCCAAAAGTGTTCGTACACTTTGATATTTTTTAGTAAAACTAAAATACCGCGAAACTGAATTCGAATATGAAGCACAATATTTTTTCACATCATTCCTATGTCATTCTAAATAAAACCCTAGAGTTTTTTCAAAATATTGACGGTTCTTCTTTTTGAAATGGGACAAAAAACGAAGAGACAGAGAAATAACACGCCACAAAAATCATCGTACACTCAAATATTTTCGTATAAATTCATGATTAAAATTATCATATGTCGTTTTTTTTATTATTTTTGCATTGTGTTGACCCTTAAAAGTCATTTAGCTTTAATTTTTTTTAATTATTTATTCCTTAATATTGTGCTTATTACTTTAAAATGGCTGGTATTCGTAAAAAAACACAAACACCATCCAACATTTGAATTTTTTCCTCACAGTAGCGGTAAATTGGTTTGAAATGTCTCTAAATTAGTAAATTAATTCCATTCTATAATAAAGTGCTTGATGAAATGCTTTAAAGAAAATAATCAGATCGAAAACAAGGTAAGAAAAGGTCAACCGGCTAAGTTGACAAAGCGTGATCGGAGATTTACAGTTAATAAATTTGTGAAAAGTACACATTTGAGTGCTGTAAAAGTTTCTGCAGGGTTAAATAAAAATTTTTACATTTAATTTTCACCTTAAATTGTTCGCCAAGTTCTCTGATTAGCTGGATTAAATGGGACTTCTTTCTGCAGAAATTTTCTTGGCCGTGCGAAAAAAACAGAAAGATTATGCTATTCGTCGCAAAATCAATGCAAAATAAGCTCAAAACGTTTAGGAATTACGTCTCACTTACAGATAAAAATGAATTCAACACTTTTGCTTAAATTGTTGTATAATTGTAAATAGAAGAAAAAATTAGGAACTTAATCTTAAGAACTTAGTTGGACTAGTTAATCAGGACGGTGAAGGTGTTCTTGTGTGAGGGTGCATATCAGCATCAGGACTTGGTAGTTTGGAATTTTTTGATGAAATAATGAATTATGCTGCCTATTTAAATATTTTAAAAACCAATTTTAAACTCTTAACCAAAAATTTGGTTACTGGAGACAACTTTGTTTTTTACAAGACAATGATAAGAAGCACACGGTTTGCAACGTTTGCGTCTAGTGCCTCAAAAATTGTCCTAAAGTTTAGAAAATACCCCTTCAATCTCCAGATTTCTACTTAATATAACATATTTAGAGAAATCTGGAGGCTAGATTACGAAAATACGGCTTTGAAACGAAAATAGAGCTAGAAACAATAAGTCTCGAAGTGTGGTTGAGCACTTACTCAGAAATTACGCAAAAAGAAGAAAGAAAAAAGAATGAAATCTATTCCCAGACGTTTAAAAGGTGTCGTTGATACTGCATAATATTCTACTTAATAATAACTTAGTAAAAAGTTAGAATATTCAATAATATATACACATTTTTTAAAGTGTACGAAGACTTGTGTGAGATAATGTTTCCGGTACTTTTTCTCGTTTTAATATGTTTTTAAAAATTTTCATGTAGTTTTGTTGAAAATAGATTATTGATCATATAATTAAATACCTATTCCGAAACATTAATTCTAACCAATGGATAGAGTCCTATTTCAGTGAAAGTCGTGTGTGTACGAACACTTTTGGGAGCCACACATAAAATTTAAAACATTATTCTTTCGTAACAAAGGATGAGAAAAACAATCTAAACGCTCCGTCAAAACATTTCAACTCTTCTATTTAATTTTTTAACGTTGCCGTTCCAAAAAAAGAAATCATAAATAAACAACACAGGCGACAATTAAATTAAATCATGCAAAGAAATAGATATTTTTCCAGAGGAATACATACAAAAAAGAAAGATAAATAATAAATGTTTAGGCACAGCAGACAACACATTTAAATAACAGAAACAGTGAAGCAAAGGAATTTTTAAAACACGGCTGCGTCTCTGATGCATCTACACTAGTCATTAGAAAAACTGATAAACGTAAATCATTAGTCAATATTTATTTGCGGTTTTGTGATCACTAAATAAAAATGCAAATCCTATTTTAAACAATTTTCACTGCAAATTATTGAATTGGTTCTACAAATATGGTAATTCCAAGTTCTTTTTCACAAGGAATACCACACCGAAACTGACACGTTTCTATGGAAACAAGGTCTTATGAAATAGTGCGAAAAAACGGTTCAAAGTTTTCGTCGCAAATGAGCACAATAGGGAACGCGTGAAACAAACATGAAAGCATGTGTAGAATTTTTCAAAGTAATAAATTGAAAGCACAACGAAGCTCAGGTGTGAAAAATTTTGACGGTTTGTGTATTATACTGAATATCAAACATAGAAAATACGAAGAAGCTTCTTTCCTTTAAGCTTGTTAAGTTTTTTATGTACGGGATGTAAGATCCTTGATTTTATTTTCTCTGTACGTAAACATATACTTTCGTCGTAAACGAGATAAGGAACTGTAAGATGAATATTAAAACTTAAAAACTTAATTCAGTCAGAATTATGAAATCAAATTTTTTTTTTTCATGAACTCACGGTATTTATGGTAATACTAGTAGCGTCGCCCGACTTTGCACGGTCCACCTCGAAAATAAAAGGTATATCAAGTAACGCGATTTAAACACTCAGGCTTGAACCGAAAAAAAAAGTCATTGAAATTTTGCGGCAGATTGCGGAAAAAAACCAAAAAGTAAACATTTTAAATCCCCTGATTACAGGAAAGGCCTCAAAACAAAAACAAGAATTTTACCTGTTCATATTCGAGAAAAAAAGATGGCAACAGATCTTTTATCTCAATGATTTTCTTCACGCTATACATTATAATAAAAGCATTGTTGCGGAAAGTTGAGATGAAGCACTGAATAATAATTTCAATGGAGGGAAGCCTTCGAAAAATAGGGATTTTATGTCGAAATCTGAATGTCATAATTAATAGTTTTTAATTGATATCTCCGCTAATTATTTTCGGAGGATTATGCTAAATAGCCAAACATGAAGTTGGGAAGATTACGAATCTATCGATACCTGGTTCGATGGTCAGTTCACTGTCGTTCGGAAGAAGCTTGGACATACATAGATACATAGGTACATCGCTCACTTTTTAATTATATACGATTTAGTAGTAAAGTGGACGTCAGTTAATTGAATCAGTAGTTAATTAAATCATTTGCTTTAACGAATGAAATCGTCAAAAACAGAACAAAATCCAGCTTTACTGAATAAGCCTCTCTATAGAATCAACCGCTGTATGGAATCAAAACTGTTTAGAATAAATGTGATTTATATAAACGGCGGCCACTGTACAAAAAGTTTTTAAAAACCACAAGAAGTAAATGGGATAGGGTAAGGTGGGGTAAAATGGGTGTGTCGGGTGGAATGGGTATATGAGATAAATTAGTAATCTGGGGTGAACTGAGTAGTTAAATAATTTTGTATTACAGAAAAAAAAGATTTTTTTAAAAAACGAAAGCAATCCTGCTGTTAACTATTAGTTCGGTCTAATGTTGCTTCAAGAAAAAATTTTGTGTGGCAGCAGTTGCTTAAATGACTACCCTCTTCGAAGCCATTTGAAGAAAATCAGCATTTATTGCGTACATTTTTACTTTCAGGACTTTGTTTCAAGTTGGATAACATTCTTTTACTGTTTGTTTCATCAAACTGTGTCTTCCTTGTTAATTGCGTAAAAAAGAAAAAAAACATAGGGAGGACGGGGGCTGCAAGTAAATGTGGCTAATGGCACAAGTGCATTTACTCAAGAAATAATTCAATTTATAGCTTGTAAATTTCTTACTACTTGTCGTAAGTAGTATTGCACCCGAGCATGTATGAGCCATTTATTTTTATTAGCTGTTTGGACAGAAAAGAAGGCTTAAGAAGTTTAAGCTTCAAGAACATTTTTGTCACATTATTTAAACAGTTGTTGCTGCCAACTTTTCTCTTTTTTTCTTTTTTTCACATGTCCCATGCTTTTTTCTTCTTTTTTTCAGCTTTACTATATGTTCTTCTCTTACAAATCTAATTTTTTGAATAGTTAACCGGAAGTTAGCTTACCACTTGGGCAAAGTGGCGTAAGAGCTAATGGGACTTTTCATATGGGGTCTAATAGGACGTACCATATTAGACCCTTAACTAAAATAAGAGAAAATATAAGATATTCTCTTGAATTTTACTTATATGTTTTATGATAGTACATTATGAGGGCCTTAATGTTTTATTTATGTTAAAATTGCACTCCTATTCGAATCATATTAGTGATGATAAAATAGTTTTTTGGCATCACTGATATAAATTGCTTTTATTAATGCTTTCGATAGATTAGTAGTATGATTAACTTATTTGCAGGGACGTGTACTTAAAATTCCTCGAATAAAAGAAAAGAAAACTGGTAGGGAAAGGATATCTGATGATGTGATGAAAGATGGAATAAAAATGTGTTGAATGTCACTAGAGTGGCGTACCTATTACGGGTGAGATCCGAGCTCACACACACACACACAAACGCAAGAAAAAAAAGGTTTTAATGTTCTATGTAAGTATGAAGTTCATACCATTTTCAGAAACAACTACATTTGTACATGAAATACACCGCCAGCTCAGTCAATTCCAGCCGAGGACTGCAGTTTCGTGCTTATTAGCACTCACCAGCCCGGCATGGGAGTGACTGAGTGCCAAACAAACTGGTAGCTAATACAGAATTAGCACAGACCAGACGAGTGAACGAAGCAATGGTTCGGTTCAACTCAAATATTGAAGGCAAGGCAGGTATTTTCAGTAAGTTAGCGCCCTATAGCCAGGGCTAAGGCAGAAGTCTAAGCACGAAACTGCAGTCCTCGGCTGGAATTGAATGAGCTGACGGTATATTCAGTCACTCCTATGCCGGGCTGATGAGTGCAAATAAGCACGAAACTGCAGTCCTCGGCTGGAATTGACTAAGCTGGCGGTGTATTTCATGTATTTCTGCCTTAGCCCTGGCTATAGTGCGGTAACTTACTGAATAACTACATTTGTGTTACAACGAAATTTTAAGAGGGACAAGACAAATAAAAGCTATGAACGCTTTTTTACATAACTTCCGTTACACTCAAGTGTGCAGGCCGTCGAAAGGTCAGAAAAGTAAGGCGGTGTATGAAATTAATGGGCCCTCATTTTATTTCAAACGTACCTCAAACACAGGGAAATATAATGGGGTTCAGCTTTTTGGTTTAAGAGGAAGTTAATACTAAGTCTAAGTATTGACAATGAACCTAATCATGGGTATAATATTCATTCCGTGCTGTGGGGTGGAAAAAAGGGGGTCCGGGGTCCCCCTCCAGAAAATTATCAAATTTGTAGTCTTAAAAATGCATTTTAACTTCATATTTTTCAAACTTTACTTCGCAATTCCATTTTGGGGATCGCCCCCAGACGAGAGACACACGGGGCAGACCTTCCCCCTCCCTCGCCGTAGCAATGCCACTGATGTCACTGTCTCTACAAGAGTTGCTGCTCAAAAATTATGGCAAAAAAGGGACATTGTTTTGACTTTTAGCTGATGCTACAAACACTATTACTGAAAGGAAAACCCTTATTTTGAGCCCTAGCTTTGTTCCAAATCAGATATTTGTTGCTATACAAGAAAATTCTTTGGTAGAATATTTGACTAAGGCTAAATTTAAATATTTGACTAAATGTATCATGGATTAACATATACTGCATACAGAAAAGTGGCCTATCAATATGCAAAACTCTTAGAAACACCCAAATTTTATAACAATTGGAACGAAAACTGTCAGGCTGGACTGGTCGAGTTCACTCAGGGGTGCCCCAATGTTTTTGGGAGGGCGGAAATTCTTAATTTGCCGAAGAAAATTCCAGTTTTTGCTGAAGGGAAATAATTTTTCCGAATGGAATTCGAAATTTCACCGAATGGAACTCCACATTTCATCGAATGATGATGATTTTGCCTAATGGAACTCGAAATTTCGTCGAATGATGACCTCTAAGATTCGCGGCGATCCCGGTAGAACTCCAAGTTTTACCGAATTGGTAGACAAAATTTGCCGAATAAGGAAACTTTTGGAAGGTCACGGGTTCTACAAATTCATGACGCGACTAAAATGGAGGAAGTGAAGACTTTCATTCGTGAAGCCAAGATCCCAAGTCACGTGATGGATTTTAAAGCAAAGCATTGGAAGAAATCAGTTTTCTCTCGCTTTTTTCACGCAAAACGTACCAAATATTCGTCGTTGTTGAGTCACGTGACTTGCGGTCTTGAGGTCAGCTTTTGCTAAGTTAATGATTGGAGATGCTCCAGCCATTTTAATTTCTGCTCTAAGGCTAACACCATCTAACACTGACCATGTCTCACTGTCAACTGCATTTTGCATAGTCTTATTTTATCATCGGAAAATCTTTAATGCAGAATACTGCCATGCTAAGCACAGATGTGGTATCTGCAGTAAAGCTCAAAATGAGAAATTGACGATTAAAGTTTTACAACTCATTTCTTTGCTTTTAATTAAATGCTCAACTTGCGGTAGTTGTTTCGTAAATAACTTATCTAAAAACCGTAAAAGAGTATTTTTGTAAAAATCTTAATTTAAAATTAATAAATGTAGTTACGACAAATTTTCTTTTCAAAACCTTTTCATATTTTAAGCTATTTTCACCGTAAGTGACAATTACTAGGCATTTTTAGGGGGTATCTGCACAGATACGACAAAAGTAGCTTAGAAAAACGTGCTCAATGTACCATTAAATAATACTGAAAACATCTCCTTTCTTTGGACTTAGCTGTTTCGCTTTATTTTGTTAATACAAATCTAGCAGAACCTACCTTCTGAAAGATACCATTTTCAAAGCCCTGGACATTAAAACTGTAATCCATAACAATTTTCTGTTTTTTATGTTCAAAGAATGTGTTTTTTATAATGTTTTAGTTTCTAGATTCATTTTTACCGAGCATGAAGATAATTTTGACAGCAGACGATACATAAATAAAAATATTACTGGCCGCAGAATGAAATGCGAAAGAATTAGATATGAATGTTTTACATGCATTTCATTTTTAGAATTTGCATTTTAAATAAACATTTAAATAGAAAAAGCTGAATATTTACTTTAACAATTATGCAAAGTTGTATTAGTTTTTATTATCAACCTGTGTCAACTATTCAACGGTAAACTAATTTTAATATTCTGTATTACACTAAATTGCTACATTATTAAATATGCTGCTTTACTACGGTATAAAAGTCGTATCTACAAAAAATACTAAGGAAAAAAGTGGTAACTGCGCAGATACCACTTTAAAGGCTTAGTATTGGTCACTTACGTTCAAATTGCCTTAGCAAACTCCGCAAACTGTGCAGTTAAGACTTTTTTCTTAAAGCTTTTTTTAATATTTCGCGTTCACAAATCGCCAAAAAACTTGACATTTAGATAAATTAAATTACTAACGACCACCTGGTGACAATAATTCAATTTTGATAAAATGTGCAGATACCACATCTGTGCTTAGCACGGCAGAATAGTGGTTTTGTTGCAATGATTTTCTTCTGTGAAGCAGTAAATATGTCGTGGATTTCATGTACAGTAGTTTTGATCGTCTCTCCAATAGACCCTTGGCAAGTGTTGGCCGCTGGTTAGTGGACTGTATAACTTATTTTGAGAAAGAGATGAGGCTGACACAATTTTAGTTTTGTTTGGTTTATTGAAGAACAATTATATTGTATGCATCATGCCGCCGCAGTCTTACAGTTTCCCCTGCTCGTCCCAAAGACCGCAGTATAAAACTGCAATCCCAGAGGCGTTGCCACAGGAAAAGTATAAATATATAAATTTCCGTATGCACAGTAAAATACAGCAAGTCCCATTAGGCCCGAGAGTCTTTGTTCATCATCATCATCATCAAGGATTAGGCATATATCTTGTTCAGGCTTCTTGGTTGCCCCACCGTTTCCTGGGCCTACCACGGTCTCGTTTGCCCCTTGGTCTGTAACAAAAGGCAGCTCTTAGAAATCTCCCTCGTTTCAACGTCAAACAAGGCTTTTCCAATCGTTACGATATTCTATAATTTTTTCATAGAGGCTGAATATATCTGCAATTCCCTTCGAATAGATTCATTCCTTATTTTGTCTAGGATATTGCAGTTCTTCAGTGATCGCAAATATTTCATCTCTGCTGCTTGAATTCTACTAATTTCTTGAGTGTTCGAAGTCCATGTTTCGGATACACGAGGGTGCACCGTTCCTCGAAATATTTGGTTTCTTACTGTAAACGTAATGCAAATTTGATGTAAATTAGTCCTTAATCACCTCTTTAAAAAAAGCAATGTTTACTTTTAAAATATAGCTGGCCAACTGATCTAACTGGCCTTTTTTGGACTGTTATGACCTTCGAGAATGTAAATTCTTGCTACAATAGTGTCTGGGCCAAGGTTGAAAATCGTCTACAAGCGGAAACGTATTAACGTTGTGAAAAAAAAAAAGAAAAAAGAAGAAATGAACTTGAATTTTGACATCTTGAATTCAAATTATGTTTTTCGCAATCACGAGTGTGTGTGTGGGGGGGGGGGTTGATGTGTATGTATGTGTAGGCATGTGTGTTTGTGTGTGTGTGTGGGTAGCTGTGTGTTTGTGTGGGTAGTTGTGCGTATGTGTGGGTAGTTGTGTGTATGTGTAGGTGTGTGTGTATGTGTCTGTATGTATGCGTTTGTGTATGTGTTTGTGTGCGTGTAGATGTATGTGTGTGTAGGCAAGTAAGTGACGCAACCTGGAGACTTTGTTCGCTATAGGAGCAGCATCGTGAAGCGGCCGACCGACGGTGGTGCTGCAGAGGGCAGGGGCGGCAAATAGGGGGGTCAAGAGGGGGCGGTCGCACCCCCAAATTTTTTGAGCAGAATGGTAGAAAATGGGTGAATTTAATTTATGCAAGTCGGAAATAAATGTTCAATAAAAAAAAATCTCTCTGGTTCTCAGTAACTAATTTATGAAACTCGACACATTCCCAGACAAGAAAAAGGGTTTTTCGTTATTTGGATGATGACTTAGAAATTCATGAAGTATTTCCCAGCCTTTTCAGAACATAAAAAGCTGATAGACAACCATGGTTAATTTTAACTAAAGAAGACATTTCCTCATATAGGCTAAATATTTCATACTTGTGTGCCCAGTGTAACGATGGTATGTCCAATAGGAGAGGCCCGTGCAAAGTGGTGTGGCTGCATGATGTTCACAAGAAAATTCCTTGATATTTTACATTCACTTTTACGCTCACTTTTTAAGTGTATATTTATTTAATGAGTGTTCATCGCTTTCTTTTGCTCGAAACACGTTTCAGCTGCTCAATGCGTTATATGCTTTCATAGTAACTTCTTAAAAATGCATGTGCTTATTAAATAAAATAAAAAAAAAGTATCAACAAATGCCTTTTATGGCAGGGTTGGCCAGATTGGACCCAATTGGGTTGGACCCAATGGGTTTTTTTGAAAAAACCCATTTAAAAAAACCCCACTATTTAGCCCACTTTTGGGTTTTTTAAAATTTTCCAAGAAGTTTTTAAAAAATTAATTAATTTAAATACTTTTACAATTTAAATTTCTTTTTTATTTGATCTTCACCACAGCCAATGAACATAAAAAATGAATTTTGAACTTTAATAGTATTTCTTTACTTTTAACAGCATTAAAAAATACTTCAAAGATTTTAAATAAATGTATTTAACTTTTTTCTTTAACTGGTCAATAAAAAACTCAAATTATCTTGACTAAGTCCTGTCCCGTCTGATTTTCTCAACATTTGTAGATTGTACAGAGGAAACTACTCTAGTCGAAAGACTTTCGTGTGAAATATTTTCTGAAAACCAACAGGTCACAAATCTCGATTAAACAAGGTATATTTTTTAGAAATTTACAGGTTTTACGAACGGTCGAACAGAATAAGATGTACAGTATTTTCATTATCTTACAAAAAAGTTTAATATTTGTTACTCTGTACACAGAAATAGAAAAACAGGCAACAAAAAATCCAAAGAAATGTCTTGATTAAACTGGAATTCAGTAAAAAGGGATTTAAACTACTTGAGGTTCTACAGTAGTTTTGCATAACAAAATGAAATACAATAAAGTAAAATGCAAAAAAAAAAAAATGTAGTAATTACAAACAAACAGATTTTATCACTCGAGAAGTAACTTTGACTTAACTGTTGGTAATCAAGGAAACTAAAAAATCTGAAACTTCACCATTCTTGGGTTTCGTCGTCTTTTTTACTTTTCTTCAGAAAACGCTGAATTTTCCAGCTTTGACAATTTTTTTGCTTTGTCCATATACTTACGCTACAATATGCTACAAGTACCCCCACATTTTCCCTAAGAAAAGACAAAAAAACCCACATTTCTTTCAAAAAAACCCAGCTTTAGTTGGGTTTTTTTTGGGTTTTATTTTAAAAAACCCAAAACACCCTGGGTCTATGGGCTTTTTTAAAAAAACCCGGGTTTTTGCCAACCCTGTTTTATGGGGCTCTATAATTATGCAATCTCGGAGTGACACAAGATGGTCTTCAAGAGTTAAAACCATAAAATCATTTCTCTATAACTTCAAAGCAGTGATTTGACGACTGGAAGTATTATTGCAAAACGATTCTTTCAATGGTGAAAAAGCTCATGTCCTTTAGCATGTATGTCTTCGTTTGAGTTTTTATTCAATTTGCTTGTATTGAGGAAAGTTTTTGAAAAATGCTTTACTCTAACAAAACATCTTCAATCCGCTACCCTTAATTTTCGTACTATTCAAGCCACACTTCAATCTACAATTGATCTGTGCGTTCGTGCTACTATAGTTCAATCTACAATTGAAACTGAAAATAGATGTATTATTGTATCTCAATCAATCGTGAAACTTTTCAAAAAAATTCTTCCTCCGAGTCAATTTAAAAAAAAAAAAAAAATCCACATGATGATGTGAAGTCAAACATTGGTTTTTTAATATTTTGTATGAAGTAATAGATTCAGTTTCGAATGAAATTAACACAAGATTTGATGATAATTAGTTTTCTGTATGGTTGGCTCTATATAATATCTGGATTGGGTTTTGAAAACGAAAAATAAATTGTTTCAATTATGAGTAACATTTTTAGCATGAGGCAAGAAATTTACAAGCAATTTACCGAAAGACCGTTATTACATCAAAGAGACTGCCATTTCGTCCTTGTTATGGACTCCTCAGTCTGTAATAGTGAATAACAGAGCAGGAGGAAGATGACATCTCATTGAAGCTGAGAGCGCCGACGAGACTAAATTATTCAAAGAGTAAAATCTAAGTCCCTCACAATTTTTGAAGTTGCCAGGGTGATTTTGAAGAGCAAGACATTTAAAGAGTGTTTTCATATAAACTTTGTTACTTCAATTATTTTTTAACTACTCCAATCAGCTCCTAGTAGAGAAAGATTTCTTTTTATGTCTCAGGAGGTTAGAGAACTATATTTTCGAAGTACAATGAGCAAAAAAAAAAACTTTTCTATTTCGCTGTACTAGCAAAACAGCTCGATACTGGGCACTGATAGATTAGTAACACGATTCCTTTTGTCGGATGTCTTTTCATCCATAAGCTCATTATTTTTTGCATTGAAAAAGGCGTTCCCTGTAACGCCGAAACACGTGTCTGCTGTAATTTACAAATTTGTGCTTCTTCTAACGTTGTTTTGTCTTACTTTACGATTCCCTGCTCTTCCATTTTTCCAAAAATCATGCATTAAAATTTTTCCAAAAGGTATAAAAACTTTAGTATCGAGATGTTTTGTATGATAACTTATTAGAAAACGAATCAAAATTTTAATTGTTTCTAAAAACTAATTTTTATTCATATTAAACCGATTTTATGAGCACTTCCTGTTAGCTAATGTGTGTTTTGTACCGCACTGTGGTAATACAGTTTAAGAAACTCGACCCCCCAAATGAAATGCTGAAATGCCGCCCCTGGCAGAGGGAGACGGGGGGGGGGAATAAAATCATAGGAATTCAAAACTGTTTAGTGAAAACAATAAGCAATCGTGATTGCTCAAAAAAAAAATTTTTTTTTTTGAGATAAGGATCGAAATAAAAAGAAAAATTGTTTAGAGCTGGAAAAGTTTTGTTTAAATGATTTTTCTTTATAAATGAAAGATTTTTTCTATTCCCTGTACTTTCAAATCAAGTTTTAACTAGAAAATAATAAACCGAAAGTAGGTTAAAAGCAATAATAAATAGGATTCATTAGACGTTTTATGCCAAAACGGTTCTTAAAGACCTTTCAAACAATCAAGTAAAATTAACTTTTTTTTTTTTTTTTTTTTTTTTTTTTTTTTTTTTTTGTGAGTTTCAGGTTATAAGCAGTCATTGTTTCAGTAATAACGGTCGAATTCAACAATCATTTGTTTGAGGAGTAAATAGCAGCAATTTGGCAAATAGTTAGAGGAAATCACGTGGTGATCTCATAAGCAACATATGATGCCACACTTGACATCATTTCATCATACTATAAAGCGGAATTTGAAAAGGTCAGAAGGACAACCTTGAACATTTTATAAACTTAGCAAACGTCATCATCATATTCGTCAATCTTTAAACATATTGCATGCATGGGAAGCTATTGTCAAATGTTTAAATTTTCAGTTCTGCGCATATTTGTTTGTACATTTTCCAAAGATAAGTTTTGTTATCGTCAAAAAAAAAAAAAAATAAATAAATAAATAAATAAATAAATAAACAAATAAATTAAATAAATAAATTTTAAAAAATAGAGAACAAAATCTGATTTTAACTCTACACTATTTCCTCGTACGCCTATGAAATAAACAGTACTTTCTTTTCTCTCTTTCTTTATTATTATTATTTATTTATTTATTTATTTCTGTTTCTTTGTTTTGTAATAATTTAAATGAATGGGCCCGCGTCTTTATGCACGAGGAAAAAGAAAATCCTTGTCAAGAGCCAACTCGTGTTAATTATTCAAAATGCATAACTCAAGGAAGGCAAAGAACTAAACTTTTTGGAGGGTGGAAATTCCCAATTGGCCAAATGAGACTGAAACTTTGCCGAATGATGAAATACGGGTATGCACACACAAACATATATATAATAAAAAAGAACATTCGGGGATATTAAATTTTCAATTTCGTCCCAAAATTTGCCGAATAAGGGATATTTTGGAGGTCACAGCGACCTCCCGTAACATCCCATCTGGGTGCCCCTGGTTCATACGTTCATTGGTACAGATACACGTGAGGTTGGCCAAAATTGACGGATTATTTTACATCATAAGGGAACTTTTAATATAATTTTTCTTCAACCGTTTCTTTAATTTTTTTTTCATGCATTTGGATAATTGATAGATACTATAAAATAATCTATTGATTATAATAAATAATCTATACTTTCTATGGTAGCAATTTTTTGGTAAAACCACCGAAAAATTCAAAAGTCAAATCAAATCTGACGAAATAAAAACTTACGGTAATCGGCACTTGAAAATGATGTACCAAAGTTTTTCAACCTCGTTGTCGATGGGGTCGTCTCCAAAATTTTAAAAGTATTTTTTTCTGAAAGAGCATGCTTAAAAACATAGAATCTGACCATTTTTCAAATAATTTCTTAAAGTTTAATATTTAAAAAAAAAAAATACTTAAATCGGTGCGCTTTAATTGTTTACGTTTCTGTCGTGTGACATCACAAATGATGAAATACCATTCAGTGTTGCCATTCACGAAGAAAAATATATAATTCGCATCTTTACTCACGTGTATTGGCAACGATATGGTTGATAGCAAGCGTAGAGCGCAATATTTAATTCGCTCCTTTATTATCTTAACGTGGAATCGTGGTAGAAAGATGCGCCAAATTGCATCATTTGTAACGTCATAAAGACCACGCCTTGTTTGAAAAATCGGACAGTTAAAAAAATTAATTGAAAAAAAACTGTTGGGAAAATCAAAGTATTTTCTGGCTCCGTTTTTTTTTTTTTTTTTTTTTTTTCTCATTCTATCATTTCAATGACTAAAAGTAGTACTTTTGACTGAAGAAAACAACCCCATTGTAAAACAGTAAGCATCGTAATCATTTGCCTTAAAATAACAACGAGTAGTATAATTATATAATATAAGTATAAATTTTCAAAATAGAGAACGAGCAATGAAAATGCTAATGTTGCTTTTCAAAGTCAATTTAGTATTTAGTTTACTATTCAAACGTAAATGTTCTGTAGATGAAAAAAATATGTTAAACAGATGTTTTTCACACAGCACTTTGATGGCATAAACCAGAAACCAACACTAATAAAATTTTAAAGAATATTTCTTTCTGACGTAATATACGAAGCTTTATTGCATTTTCTGTTTATTTTCCCTTCTCCATATCAAATTCAATATTCTGAAATAGAAAAGAAGTAGCTTCTATGTGTGCGAGGCTCAAATTTCAGATTGAGTAAGCAATACCTTTCTAAAAAAAATTCATGGCTTTTGAACCCCATTTCAAAAGAAGAACTACTTTTTCTGGCAAGTTATTTTCACCGCTGTTTGTCGAATAAGGCACGAATATATTCTTATTTGGCAAACATGTTTTTCCTCCCCCCCCCCCCTCGCATACCCATTAGAAAACCAGTGTTATAGATTATTTGGTTTTGTGGGAAATAAAATAAAACCTGTTGAGTGATGGGAAGGCACGATAAAAATACTGAAGAAATTTGGTTTCATAACAGGACTAAACAAAAATAAACCAACGATCTGAAAATAAAGGAAGAAAAATAATAATTCAACTTGGATAATTAGTGATGTCGTTCCGAGTAGATTTTACTTAATCTGCCAGTGCAAGTAATAAAATAAAATGACAAAATTTATCAAAAACAAAAGGTGAAATATGTTTGAGACTAATTCAAATACATCGTCTGAAAGGATCACAGTACAAGTATTAACTTAATCTCTGATTTGAGTTAGAGTACTTGAAAGAAAAAGATCATTGGAATTCGGACAAACCTTTAGTTAAGGAATTATTTGAATATTTTGAAAAGTTCTGCTATGAATGTAACGGGAATTATTCGTATTACAATACTCACTATTACCAAAGATACGACGCGGGAAAGGGGAGCTACCCCCCCCCCCCCGAATCTCCGGTTGTAACACATTTTGACATTCTTATAATAGTATTTACATGTACTACATGTTTGGACTGTCATGACTACCCCAGCCCCCTCTCTCCTACTTCCACAGAAGTAAAATATTCTGACTGCGCTAGTGGCTACTATGATTTGGAAGAACGATTTTATTGTAAAAAGATTAAGATAACTATTGATTTCCAAAATGAAAACTTAATTGGAAATAATAATAGATATGTGTTATTATAGCCTGTTCCCTTAAAATACGCGTGTCAAGGATCTTCTGCATCGTCTCCATGGAAACAGGATAGAGAAGATAACAGTTTCACTGTTGTTTTTATCGCACTGCAGTTAAAGATCCTCATTAAAATAAACATAGGGATTGTACTTGAAATCTAAAAATCTACATGTTCTAAATCTTTTTTATTTTCTGCAAAATTAAAGATGTAAAATGTTTTTCCGATTTTTACAAAATGCGTCTCAAAACTAGTTATTTTTTTCTCTATACTTTTCAAAGCTCTTTCAAAAATGCTCAGCATTTAATAGTTTATTACGCGTTTGCAAAAAAAAAAATTCAATTTTCAAAATGTATTTTTGCCAGTGAATCTAAATTTGCATCTGAAACAATTTTTGGTTTATCATAACAAGACGATCTTTTTAGTAAAAATAGAAAAATAATTTAGTTTGTTAATTTTTAGATTAAAAAAAGTATTTAAAATATTTCGATTGTTTTCTGGTGAAATGAGAACTTAAGTTGCAACGTGAGCTGCAATAAGTTTTGATGAATGTAAAACATAACAGTTTTGTTTAGTTCATTAAAAGAAAAGACTTTTCATGTGAGATACCACATTTTCCCAAATGTGGTAAAATAATCATTTTAAATCAACATGTTTATTTACTTTTTATTTTCCGCGAAACAACGGAAAAGCGCGACATATCCGAATGCGCGGAATAATGAGGCGGAAGTGGTAAATGTATTACCATTATAACTGGAGGAACAACCAACCATTTTATATGTTGCAGCAGCAACATGGGGAAAAAGTTCAGTGCCGTAACCATGACAACCAGGAGGGGTGGATAGCGTGGAGAGTGGGAAAGTTATTTGGCATTGACACGCCGATTCGAAACACACAAACTAGAGCGAGATGGAAACTGTATAAGTGGTATATTATCGCTGTTCTGTGAAAATTGAAAGCTAGCAGCAACTGTAGAAATAAAGCACTGAAGCAAAGACAGCAATCAACTGAGGTATTGGACTACCTTACAGTGCAGTCAGCAGAGTTGTGTAGTGTTAAGACGTTGGTATCTTCCTCTCATAGGCTTACATTCAAATAAAGCTCCTATCAGTGGATCTACAAGATGCAGAAAAAGGTCACAGTTCATATTACATAAGGATGCGACGCGAGACCCTCCGAGTATTTATTTGGCTTGAATATTCTTGGAAAAATTAAATTCCGAGTGCAGTTCCGTATTGTGATAGCGCAAGTTTTTCCATCTCGTGGAAAAATGGAGGTTGAAATTCTCAAGTGGCCCTGACTATTCATTGGTAGAGGTGCTACCCGAACGTACCCTGGTGAAAGTACCTGAGAAATGCACTGGGTGTTCAAATGGGAATTATCCCATACGCAACTCTATTAGCCATTAGAAATAAACGAACAAGTATTTGTAGAAAGTATGCCAATTAAGCTAATTTTTCAAAAAAAAAAAAAGCAATTCTCTGACTACGAGTATAACGGATTTAATTCCCATTGGGGTCGTTTCCAAAATTTTAAAAGTATTTTTTTTCTGAAAGAGTATGCTTAAAAACATTGGATCTGACCATTTTTTAAATAATTTATTTGAGTTTAATATTTTTAAAAAATTACTTAAATCTCTGCGCTTTCATTGTTTACACTTCTGTCGTGTGACATCACAAATGATGAAATGCCAATCAATGTTGCCATTCACAGAACAAAATATTTAATTCGCATCTTTACTCACGTGTATTGGCAACGGTATGGTTGATAGCAAGCGCAGAGCGCAATTTTAATTCGCTGCTTGATTATCCTAATGTGGAACCGTGGTAGAAAGATGCGCCAAAATGCATCATTTGTGACATCACAAGACCACGCCTTGTTTGGAAAATCAGACACTTTAAAAAATTAATTAAAAAATAATTGTTGGGAAAATGAAAGTATTTTTTGGGTCCGCGTTATTTTATTTCTTTTTTTTTTTTTTTTTTTGTTCATTCTATCAATTTCAAAGACTAAAAGTAGTACTTTTGACTGAAGGAAACCACCCCATTCATGTTTTTTTTTTCTTTTTCTAATCATTCTATAAATGTGATTTCTAAATAGGAATTGGACATAATTCGAGATTCTACAGGCAGTGCAATGACACTCTAAATTTAGGAGAAAATGGTAGAAAGATGAGCCAAACTGCATCATTTGTGACGTCATAAAGACCACGCCTTGTTTGAAAAATCGGACATTTTAAAAAATTAATTTAAAATAACTGTTAGGAAAATTAAAGTATTTTCTGGGTCCATGTAATTTTTTTTGCTCATTCTAAACATTTCAATGACTAAAAGTAGTACTTTTGACTGAAGGAAACCACCCCATTATTCGGATTACTTCTTAACATTTCACCTTTCTAAGAACAACTTTTATCATAAAAATATTTCACCAAAAAGAACTTCGACAATAAATATGACAACTGTCATTGAAACTACCGTTATAATTTCGAACGAAGCAAAACAGAAGCTTTGTATTATCCAGATATATATTGATTTAAACTGGAGCAGCAAGCGAAAAAAAAACGTTATAGCCGAACTTCGTTCCGCTCTATAGTTCCACTGGGACCACACGTGTTCCGTTGCCTTGTAACTCACGAGTCTTCGTTGTAAATCTTGTTATAATTACAGTTGTTTTTATTTTCCTGCTGGTTAGAAAGAAAGAAAATGGCGCCTAGGGCAGGCACGAAGACGGATTGTTCTGCAATGCTGTGTTTTTTACTTCCTTTTACAAAAAAGGAAGTATTGTATTCGCGAAAAAATTTTCACTCAAAAATCGCCCTTAATTTCCATTTTGCTCACCCCCAAATGAATGTTGAGTTTTTTTTTCGATTCGACCACATGCGGAAAAGTGCCTAAGAATGTATAGACACGCGAAATATCCATTTTGACCATCACCGAGGTAATTACAACGACTTTTCTCGTGACGTCTGTATGTATGTGCGTATGTGTGTATGTGCGTATGTGCGTATGTGCGTATGTATCTCGCATAACTCAAAAATGGTATGTCCTAGAAAGTTGAAATTTGGTACATAGACTCGTAGTGGGGTCTAGTTGTGCACCTCCCCTTTTGGTTGCTTTCGGATGTTCCTAAGGGGGTCTTTTGCACCTTTTTGGGGGGAAATCATTGTTAATTTCGATGTAAACTCAAGTGGCGTTATAATTTGTCGGACACTTGGCGATATATCGCCAGTCTTTTGGTCGCCAAGTTTTGTCGCCAACTTGACGACAAATTTGGCGGAGTTTTTTTTTTTTGGTTTCAATTTGGCCATTGTTGGTGATATTTAGAGAATAAATATTGAATCACATTAAAATAGCGAATAATGGGGAAATGACATTAAATTGGAGTAAAAGGAAGTCATGTGATGCACACATCAGCTCGTTTCTCTGATACTATTGTCATGTTTCTCGCCGCATTGGTTGATTATGGGGAAGATATATCAATGTTATTAAAAAAGCCGATTTAATCGATTCGGCGTTGACTTGTCTGCCGTTATACCTGGTGCACTGATTTATTCAGGGTTGCCAGACGTCCCGGATTTCAAGGGACAGTCCCGTATTTTGAAAAATTGTCCCGCGTCCCGGGGAACTTCCGTACGGGACGGCTGAAGTCCCGTATTCTAGCTAATAACAATATTTTACAGAACGAGAGATTATTTTAAGGGAAAAAAATTAAGTAAAACAAAAATGCGCATGCGTCGTCAATCGCAATAAAAACGATTTTTATACTTTGATAGGCGACATTTTGTGAGGTTTAATGCTTTGTTGCGATTGAATTTTTCAGATTTATCATGAATAGACGTCTCAAAAATATCCCCTCCTCCCTTTCAATCCTAGATGCCTGTCCCGTATTTACTGTTCTTTATCCTGGCAACCCTGGTATGGATAGTTTAATCAACTGACGTTTCCAAAAGAAAAATATAGAATTTCATACTCATATTTCTCTTTCTATCTTCTATTTATCCACTTATTTGTGTAGAAAGAGCCGTTTAATGCTAATTTCCTGTCCTTAAATCAAAATTCGAACAGTTCTGTTCTTTTTTGGCGTTCGAAACCCCCCTTACGTTTCTTCTCGGGTGCCCATGTATCTCCCTGCCAAATTTGATCGAGATTCGACGTTAACTGTGGATTTGTATAGGAAACACGCACATATAGTCTCTGCTTTATTTATATAGATTTTTGTACAACTTTGAACAGTTGAAAAATATTTTACATCAGCACTTACGGAGAAGTTTTAGTTCTTTATAAATCATGATGTAAGAGGTGGAATTACTTCTAACATAGTTACGAAATAGGTGTTTACGAAGAACGTGATCAAAAAATGGATTTCTTAATCTGGCAACTTGAAAGGTATTTTTTTACAAGTGAAAAAAAACCAAACCTAATTATCAGCAGGAGGAATTTATACTTTCTTTTTCAAACCAACAAAACTGAAAACCAGTTCGCACTGGAAAATTGAAAAAAGTGTTTAGATTACGATTATAATCTTAGTTTCTAATTTAAGGAAAAAAAGAATAATAAACCGAATTCTATTTCTCGGACACGTGTATCATTAACGAAAATTGGGAAATGAATGATTGTATCTAAGTATACTGCGTACAAAATATGATAAAATGCTAATGATTTGATTTTGGTATTAGTGGATACTATTGCAATAAATATGTTTTTTCACGAAGAATTTTTGAATTACAACTATTCACATTCTTGCTTTCGGGTTAGATTTAAAAGCAAAATTATAGTAAAATTATGTTTTGTTAGTTTCAATAATTTTTGTTATTATTCATTCCATTTATTTATTGACGTTGATTTTTAACAGAGACCCACAAAAACAAAAATCTTAGGATCCGGGGAAATATTCTATGAGCCAGATTTATAATTTCTCAGTATTAATAGAAAAATTCAGTAAAACATGGCTTCTGGAAGATTCTTGTTCTCAAAAAAACTATACGCCAAATTTTAGTCGCCTGGGTTTCCTGATGTTCAAGATTTATTGAATTCTGGTTGTTATGTTCCTTTGTAAAGGAATTTGTGTAGAAACCATTCTTTCTTTATTTGATTTTTCACTCATTCAGATAGAAAATTTAAATTCGGGAGAATTTCTTGTAGTAACTCATTCATACAATTGTTTCTCCTATTTTTTTTTTCTTTCTATAACATGCTGAAAAAAGTGCTTGACTTCTTTTAAGTCATATTTTTTTAATAATAATAAAACTGAAAGTCTCTCTGTATGATTGTCTGGATCTCTGTGACGCGCATAGCGCCTAGACCGTTCGGCTGATTTTCATGAAATTTGGCACAAAGTTAGTATGTAGCATGGGGGTGGGCACCTCGAAGCGATTTTTCGAAAATTCGATGTGGTTCTTTTTTTATTCCAATTTTAAGAACAAAATTATCATAAGATGGACGAGTAAATTACGAAATAATCATAACATGGAACCGTAACATGGGCACAAGCCAATTGGCGAGATACGAAATTATCATAGCGTGAAACCGTAACATGGGTACAAACCAATTGGCGAGAAAATTCACCATACATTATTTGTAAATATACAAGCGAACCAAAAGACCTTTTAATTTTTCTATTACGGGCAAAGCCGTACGGGTACCACTAGTGTTTAATAAAATGTTTCAACATTATAAAAGTGCATTTGAAATGCATTGGAGACTAAAACAATTAAGAGCTGTTTGAAAATCGACGTTGATATTTGGTAAAGGGCACTCGTTAAGTTTTCCACGAACTTTTTGCTTGTACTAAACAGATGTAAAATAACATGTATGGAGAAACATTAGTGTTGTATGAGCAAAAATTATTTTTAAATAGAAATGTATTCTTTAACTATGTTTTAGTCTAAAGGAGAAGTAGGTAAACTGAGACAGTGAGACAACAGCAATTTATTTTCTGTTTGGATATTTTGAGCTTGGTAAAACTTTTGAAAGTTATGTCGACGTACTGTGAACAATATTATAGGAAAAAGCTTTCTTTCAAGCATCTCTTTATAGTAAACTAGCTGCGTTGCCCGGCTTTGCCCGGTCTACCTTGAAAAAAAAACCATTGCGTCAAGTGGAGTATCTTCAATAACCAGAATTAAATGAAAGAAAAAAAAAACATGCAAAATTTTCTCACCAAACAATGACGACAGATAATAAAAGACTTTTAAGAAATTAAATAAAATGAGAAAGATGGATTTACAAGACGTAACCATGGAAACACAAAATAAGTTTAAGAATTGAAAATGAGAAAGATGAGAATAAACAATGGATTCAAAAAGCGTTACCGTGGAAACGCAAAATAAAATGGTTAAAAACTTGAATAGAGAACAGATTTTTGAACTTCATTTAATTCGCTTGTAACTTTTTTTCTAATGGAGATAGAGGGTTAAACTTTCGACCTTAGGTCGTGTTAGATCTGGAGTAAAAAAAGCAGCTCTATCCAATGCTGTCAGAAAGAAAACTGTAGGACAATTCCTTCACTTTTTATTGATGCATTTAATCAAGAAAGTAGTTCCTAAATTTCAGCTAAGCCTAATAAAATTAGAGCAAAAAACGTAAGAAACTCCCGCTGCAATTAAGTTAGAACATTGGAACAAATTGCGTAGAACGTGGAAAATTCTTCCCTTTCCAACGATATATAATACTATTATTTGCGAATAATTTTTCACCCCCATATTCGGGAATTTACGTGAAAATTGGGCCTAACTTGGAATAAAATAAGAACTATTCATCGAATTGTTTTCGAACTGGCCTGCAAACCTTCTCAGGACTTAAAGGAGCAAACTATGAAAATTTCAGCAAAATCGGCCGGGTAGTTCTCGAGTTTTGCAAGTTCAAACAAACAGACGCTTTTTGGACTCTTCATTTTATACTATGTAGAGATAAAACTAAGGTTTTAAAGAAATTCTGAAAGGAAGTCTGTGGCGGGCGTGCGTCCAAGAGACCCCATAGCACCTACAGCCTTGAAACTTTGTACAAAATTACTTCGAGCACCGGGAGTGCGCACCTGGGGATTTATTTTTTAAAATTCGAATTATTTTTTTTTTTTTGTAATTAATTTTTTAAGCTCAAATCTCGCGTAAATTAATCGTGCCTATTATTGCCTATTAAAGGAGTGAAAAATTACTTGCTTATTTTAATATTATATATCGTAGGAAAGGGTGGAATTCTCCTCGATCTATGCAATTTGTTTCAATGCTCTAACTTAAATACGGCGGGAGTTATTGGCGTTATTAGCTCGAACTTTTTTAGGCTTAGCTAAAATTCAAGCACTACTTTCTTCATTAAATCTATCAGTAAAAAGCGAAGGAATTATCCCACAGTTTTCTTTTTGACATCATCAGAAGGAACGGCTTTTTTTACTCCAGTTCTAACTCGATCTTTGGTCGAAAAACTAAGCTTCTATCTCCAAAGGAAAAAAAGTTACAAGCCGTAAAAAAAAAAGTTCGAATAATTTCATCTCCATTAAAATTATTGATGTAGTATTTGGCGTTGCCATAGTAAAGCCCTGGTTTCCTAGAAGCGAAATCACCGAGCTTTGACGTCGCTGCTCGGCGTGACGCTGAAATCAAAGTCGATTCCGGCGTGCCACTCACAACGTCGGTTTTGGTCGGGTGCGCATGCGCAGAAGAATCAAGTTTTCCTCTCGGCGAGAAGCGACGCCGAAGATCGGCGATTCCCTCCTAGGAAACCAATGCTTTACCTCTTTTCGATTCGCATGTTTCTTCTTTCTTATTCACAAACTTTAAGGGTTTCGATTTTAACGGAAAATCTTACTCAATTCAAGCCCCGAGCTAAAAAGCAAAATTATATTACTAGAAACCACGAATATGAAGGCGACTTTTCAAACGTACAAAAGTGCAGCTTTGCAATGCTCAGGAGCTCCTTAGCCCTTACGGCTCTGCAAGTTGGTACAAGTCCTTTTGCAATCCGAGGAAGGGGTGCTTTTTGTTCCAAAGGGAGTTAGCTCATAATGCGTTTTTGATCTGTTTCTTTTTAACTGACGATCTAAATCTTTGCGAATCAAACATGATTGCGAAGCAATCTTCGGGGGTTAGTGAGCGTTAGCGAGCAGAGGGCAGAGCCCTGTAGTCATGTAAAAAAAAGTAACTACAGTCGAGCACGATAAATGGAATAGCCAATTTGCTCCGAAAAATTATGTTAATCTATTTGCTACCATTATCCATTTGCTACTCTTTCATGTGGTTTACGGAATGATGAATAGCAAAAACAAAGTTACTGCCGAAAATACTGATGTCACTGGAAGAAATATTCAAGATAAACTCACCGGCAAAGGCTTTAACGTCAAAACTTTACTGAAATTGATGTCCGTTTTTCACAAGAAAGTACTTGACTCCTCCCTCGTCACGTGGTATCCGATGATTCTACTTCGCTGTTTTCGGCAGAATATATATTCGAATTATAGCATTTTGTTGTAAAAGCAGCGGTTTTCAAAATGTAAGAATACCTAAAACGACAACAGACAAGTGAAGCAAATGATGTAAAGGACACTAAGTCAATGTTGCACATTAAAATGCACGCCCAAGTTAAGGCTGTCTGGCTGTCTCCTTTAGAAGCGCGTGGATTGCGTACCGATCACCCCCGCGTAAAATGGAACTCTGCGTTCAAGGGAGCGTGGCGAAGTGCCTTCTCCTGAAAAACGGACAATAGACCAAGCAGTAACGATAAGTAACGGGAGTACTGAAAAAAGAATTACCATTGCTGGTGCTACAGTGAAAGCATTCCACCCTTATTAATGCCACATCACAAGATGACACTTTAAGTCAATTTATTAATCCAGAATCGTCTAAACCATTCTTACTCCCAAACTAATACGCGTTAAATGTCACAAGTGTGGGTCAGGAAGACATTAAATTCACCTTAATTCACCTAATTAGCTCATACCAAAACCAAACGACAGCTATATTTCATATTTTACCAGTTATGTTTACATTCTTTCAAAGTTCCTTAATTCAAAAAATATATATATCACTGTTTCCACTTACTGGGGGAACATAGAGACAAAATTGCACTTCGTTTACATTATTTTTCTCCTGTTTGGTAATTTGTAGTTTTTTTCTAAATCTACTTTTATAATACTTATTGCTATTGTAGTGACAAGTTGTGTACCATTTGAAAGAATGGGGTGGTTTCCTTCAGTCAAAAGTACTACTTTTAGTCATTGAACTGGATAGAAGGAGCGAAAAAAAAATTACATAAACCCAGGAAATACTTTTATTTTCCCACATTTTTTTAATTAATTTTTTAAAATGTCAGATTTTTCAAACAACGTGTGGTCTTTATGACGTCACAATTGATGCAATTTGACGCATCTTTCTACTACGTTTCCACGTTGTGATAATCAAGCAGCGAATTAAAACTGCGCTCTACGCTTGCTACCAACCATATCGTTGCCAATACACGTGAGTAAAGATGCGAATTAAAAATTTTGGACCGTGAATGGCAACACTGAATGGTATTTTATCATTTGTGATGTCATCGGCAGAAGCGTTAAACGATAAAAGAGCACCGATTCAAGTAATTTTTTAAAAATATTAAACTTTAAGAAATTATTTAAAAAATGGTCAGAATCTATGTTTTTAAGCATACTCTTTCAGAAAAAAATCTTTTAAAATTTTAGAAACGACCCCATTGAGTTCCTGTGTTTTTTATTAATAAAAATTGTAATTGAATTTTCGTGTCTCACTGTACTGATCCTTCCGCTATTGCGTCTCATCACCATTTACTTCATTTACACTGTCGATTTCAATTACTTTGAATAATTAATTTAACATAATCTACCCTCATTTTTGGACATTCATTTAAAGTCTTTTTTTTTTTTTTTTTTTTTTTGCATCTACATAAAAACTAAGAAGAAAATCTCGGACGTGAACATTTTCGAATTTTAACGATGGTTTACAAATTTTTTAACGCAAGTTACAAGGTTTAAACTTTCAAAAAATTTTATTAACAAACGTTGATTTTCACATACGCCTATTTTTCTGTATAAAAATATTAAATGAAATCATATATATATATATATATATAAAACAAAGTCACAGGCAGATTAATTTTAAAATATCATTAGTCTTTTTTGTAAGACGTAATTTAAAAATCCAACTTCGTCACGTTGTTTGCATACGTCTCCCCCTGAAAATATAATTAAGAAAAAGAAGAAAGGAAAAAAGTAGGTAAACGAAAATAAACTAAGTTTCTTCGTGAAAGGTAAGATTTTTATACTAATTAGAAATGATAACAGAAGTTCGAGAAAAAATAAACGATTTGAAAAAGCTTGAAACCATATAATTGGTTTGTGCAAACATAAAACAGAAGTATATTAAGTTTTAACTGCGTACTAACCTAATCAACATTAGTAATTATCGTCTGCTAACTCAGAAAATAACTAAAACGGGTTATTTGCTGGAAATATCGTAGAAAATATTTTCGTTTGATCTTTTTTAAGTATCCAATTAAAAAAATCCCTGTAACGTTCCAACAAAATTTTCTGGGGAAAAGAACCCTTCCATAACTATCGTTTCTTCGAATGATCACATACGGGTAATTATCAGACCACCAACAACTAGCAAGATACTAAAACATATAAAACATATTTAGCTTTAGCTACCATGCAAATGGTAGAGTATTATTGTCCACAATCTGTAACGAAAAGATACAAGGAAAGAAACACATTCTTTATCTTTTTATTTGTGCTATCATTTTAGGCGTTACCGCGTGTCAGCGCTTGTAAAATATTCGAAAAGGAAATTCATTTGGGCATTTTATTTTCCAGATTTTGTTTCTTTCCAACCCGGTTCCATGAGAGATAGTCACGCATTCGACACCAAGGTCAAATCATCCCGATTCTCTAAGCTCAATGCGGTTAAAGCTCGAAATGACTTCGAGTGGAGTTTCATACTTTTGTAAATGTTAAACGAAAAATAAAAGGTTTAATATGGAACCAAAATCATTGCTGAGATATTTTAATACGCACATTAATTTATCGATTCGTTCTTAATCAATGTTATTTTACAAATTATACTTTCATTGATGAGAAATATTTTTGAATGACCGCGCGAATAATTTTCGGCTGTTCATTTTCAGATGCTGAAGAAAATTCATTGTGGCAGAGTTTAGCATGCATTATTTATTTATTTTTTATTTATCGTCTGCGCTATATTTTTATTTTTCATCTGCGATGATCGAGTGCATCTTTCGTTGTTATGGTAACGATATAGGTTTTCACATGAGTTATAAGAATGGGGTCGTTTCCGAAATTTTAAAAGCATTTTTTTCTGAGAGAACATTAAAAAAAAAAAAAAAAATTGGATTTGACCATTTTTTAAATAATTTGACAAAGTTTAATATTTTTAAAAAATTAATCGGTGTGCAGATTGAATTTCATTTTTCGCTTCTTCACATACATCACAAGTAGGGCTGGGCGATATACCGAGATATCGTCATATATCGATATATAACTATTACCACGGTAACGATATTTAGATTTCTATCCGTCCAGTATATCGGTTGAAACAGAAATACGGGACATAATTACGGAGAAATTGAAATACTGACTCAAAAATACATAACTTTTTATAGTTCTGTATGATGGATGAGGGCTTGAAATTTCAAGAAATTAACTGCATTCTTCAATCAGTTATTTTATTTTTAATTATAGTACAAGGGAAAATTAACTACAGGGCCGCCGATGGTCAAGGTGGATCCATTGTCAGATTGGTCTCCGCATCCCATCCGCCTAAAAAGTTTTCAAGAGCGAGGCCCTTCTAAGGACCGCACTCCTAGTTTCTGACAAGGCTGATATGGCCTCTCGTGGGGCCTGAAAGGAGAATGCGTGTTAATTAAAAAAGCATCTTAATGAAACAATTAAAAATTAACCAATGGAGGTATCAACACGGTTCATAATTCTAATTAAACGTAAACCATTGACATTACGCTGGATAAAAGGTTTGCGAAATACTGAATTACTGAATGAAAATAGTAGCTTTATCTTTGATATTATTCCGATCATAACACGGTAATCCAATTTTAAAGCGTTATAACCGGCAACCCTGAAACTAAAACATTTGAACTTTTCGCCAGACATTACTGTTAATGCGCGGATATAAGTGTTTTTTGTGAAAGTTGTACGCATTAACATTAATGCGATGATATAGTGTTTTTTGTGAAAGTTGTACGCATTAACATTAATGCGATGATATAGTGTTGTTTGTGAAAGTTGTACGCATTAACGAAGATGGAATTCAATTCTACCATGCAGGGCATATGTTCTTTGTGAAAGTTCTACGCATTTTACGGAAACGTAACAAGTACCAAGTATGAGTGAAAAAGCTGAGCTTGTCGATTGATGACATTTATTGGATGGTTTACCAAGATGGTTTACCTAAGACCGTCGGATGAAGATAAAAAGTAAGTACAATTTTTAAGCATTTTTTTTATTTACTAATATAACATAAAAGAATAATATACATAATTCGTGGATTTTAAAAATTATGAAAAATTTCACTGATATAAAAAAATGTCTTATAATTTATTTAAAAACACCAAAAAAAGAAGTTTACTGCATTAATTTTGATAATATTCAGATTTTTTCAAAATAAATAAATAAATAAATAAATAAATAAATAAAAATAAATAAAAAAACAAATTTTTTTAATTTTAATTTTTCCCCCGAAAATATTTAAGTTACATATCAAATTGCAGTGCATTTATAGCTGCATTCTTTAAAGATTTATTTTTAGTATTTTACTTAATCTTACTCAACTAAAAAGTAAAAAGCCTTAAAGCAAAAGCTACTAAATGACTAAAAACAAACTATTTAAGACATCAATACGAAATATAGTTCAAAGTACATTCAAATTACTGAGACTGCTCAAATTGAAAGATTTAAGCAAAATATTGAATTGAATATTTAAAACACTTTTATCATGCATTGAGCTATACCATTGAGCGCGCCCTATCCCCCCCCCCCCTCCAGGAAAGTTTTGAATTAAAGAAATAATATTATATTTGGAAATGTTTTTTGTTGTTTTTCGATCCTTTGCACCCCTCCCCTCCCCAAGAATATATCGATATATCGAAAATATCGATATTTGGCGAGCAATATATCGCGGTATTAAAATTCTGATATCGCCCAGTCCTAATCACAAGTGATGAAATGCCATTCACTGATGCCATTAGCGCAGAGCGCAATATTTAATTCGTTTCTTTACTCACATGTCATGGCAACGATATGGTTGATATACCAAGCGTAGAGTGCAGTGTTTAGTTCGATTCTGAATTATCATAAGCTGGAAATACGGTAGACCGCAAACGTAAGCATTCAGCACGCCAGTGAAGTAACGCGCCAAAGTTGATCACTTGTGACATCATAAAGACCACGCTTTATTTGAAAAATCGGACAGTTGAAAAAATAATAAAAAATTAAACGTTTTGAAAATAAAAGATTTTCCTCGCTCCATGTTTTTTTTTTTTTTTTTAATCATTCTCTCAACTTCAATGACTAAAAGTAGTACTTTTGACTGAAGAAAACAACCCCATTTTGTAATTCAAGGGAGTAAGTTACTGTAAATTTGCGAAGGGAATAAAATACTGCGCAACAACATTGTGTGGTGTCTCTTTTGTTCATGGTATGCTAAATATCAGCCAACTATCCAAAAGTTTTTACCTAAACTCTCATAAGTAGTTCATTTAATAATATAAAGACATAGAGATAGAGAGTTCATATAGAGTTCATATAGAGTTCTTTTATGAGATAAATGACTAGTTCAATGAACAGTTAAAGAAAAAATCCTGGCAGAAACATCAATTTGAAATGCAGTAAAATTCAAAACTATTGTTTTTGCAAAATCCTTTACACACTATGTGATGATGTAAATCTATTTCTTTATTATTGTTATTCATTTATATATTTATTTAATTTCAAAAACCTTTGAACAGCTTGAGATGTCTTCAAGACTGAAAAGTGGAAAAACAGTTTAAAAAAAAATGCTTTTTATTTGTGTTAAAAAAAAGGGCGGGGGGGGGGGGGTGCAGCATATGAATCCATTGAAGTAACTTTTATTCCCATAAAATATTAATTTACTTATATAAATTATATTGTAATAATCTTTTGTACTATTTGCTACATGACAGTTTGGCAGAATTTCAATTCATTTAATACAATTGTTTTATTTTCAGTGCAATTTAAATAGTGAGAAAATCTTATTTACAAATAGTATTTTTAGAGATAATTTAAATATTCAATTACAGTTCAAAAAAAAAAAAATGTTTTCGAACAATTACTCATACAAAGGATCTCCTCTATTTGTGCTTTAAATAAAAATATAACTGTTAGAGATTTTAACAATTACAGAATACGTATAAGTACTGTAACAACATTGCATTCTAATTACTTGCAGCCTAACATTCAAAGTAATA
The DNA here is from genome assembly GCF_026930045.1 of Uloborus diversus. Classification (NCBI taxonomy): domain Eukaryota; kingdom Metazoa; phylum Arthropoda; class Arachnida; order Araneae; family Uloboridae; genus Uloborus; species Uloborus diversus. The sequence goes on along the minus strand of NC_072737.1, from coordinate 160,995,089 downwards.
GAAGTGCAAACAAATCGCTCTAACTTAATTGTGTTTACATCAACTGAAAAGTTTCTTCTTATTCATCAAAATTTATTCAAAGTATTATCTGATTTTCCGCTACTTATGTTTTCAATAAACTTTGTTACTCGTACTCAGTCTGGTTCGGAAAATGTCGCCAATTCTGATTAAAATGAATTTAATTACTTTAAAGCAGCAGGATTTGGAACAAATTACTCTTCATTATGTACTCAATAATTTGTTTAACAAGGTCGGATTTTCTCCATCAGTGACTATCGAAGCACATCACGATGAAGTGCTTAGTGTTTAGAGATTTTTGTGTCAATTTTAATTGTTACCAGTTTCAGAGAAGTAATGCAATTAAGTGTTAAATTCACACTTGTAGGAATTGTTTAGTTACTTTATTTGATATTTAAATTTTCAGAATAATCCACATATCATCATATATAAAACAGCGAATATCGCTGATAATGTAACGCTCTGACGTCACCAACAATGAATCTCGAGCCAAATCATGATGATTTGTTAATATTTTTTGGCAAAGTTTGACATGAAGGTAAATGTTTTACTTTGACAAGGCTAAACTGGATCCGGTAACTTAACTGTTTTACTGGTAAAACCGTAATTTTAGGAGAATGAAAAACCGAAAATGTGGTCAACAATGAACGCTATCTACTGGAGTTTAGGGCTAATCCACTGGAGTTAGGGCTTAAATTTCAACCATCAAAATATCACCAAACAGCAAATTGCTTAGTTCAAATGTAGAAGCAATTTTCACCCGTAATACCTTGACGGGCGATTTTCTAGTTTTAGAATAAATGTCTTAAACTTTCCTTCAATTAAATGAAATTTTTGATCTGTGGTTTAATTCCCACAAGCATATGCCTACATTTTTGGCGTATATCCCAACCCCTTTTTTGGAAGTATATTATCGGAGGGGGGTGCGGACGCGTCATACAAAAGCATATCAAACAGTTTTTACCCAGCATTCGTTGAACACGTTTCTAAACTCGCAGAAAACACATACAGTTGAACTCGGTTAATACGAAATGTCCAAAAAGGCCCGAAATTGTTCGTATTAGCCGTTATTCGTAACAACCGTGAATGAGTAATACTGTGAAAAAACGAAGGAATGCTAACCTATAGTTTAAAAATATTACTATTAAACCTCACATTGTAATCTAACTATTAGTACCTTTAGAAAAAGAATAGCTTATTTCTTATAAGTGAATGTTTTTGGAGAATATTGAAAAAGGAAGATGAGATAATCGACAATCACGGAATAGGTTGTAATCCACAATGGAAGATGAACAGTTTTAACGCCGAGTAAATTAAAATGTCCACGGGTAAACAAATCTACTGACTTTATTTTCTACGCAAAATATTTAATATTTTCTTCTCGATACACAATGGGGACTTCTACTACCTAACAAAATGAAGAATAATGTCTAAAAAAAGAAAATGACAGTATTCAAACACGAACATTTTAAGTAAAGAATTCAGAAATTTTTGTTCGTCTTAGCCGATATTTTCAACTTAATGTACTTATTATGCGTGAAAGTTTTAATGTAATTAAATAGCAAGCCAAACATAACGAACAAAATGTTTGTTTTAGCCGTAATTTCATATTAAACGTGATCGTATTAAGAGAGTTCAACTGTATTTAATAATCCATTAACAAATTCAAAGACCCGTGTTACAAAATCTCCATCAGTGAATTTGCTATTATTAGAGCCGTTATATAAATATATAGGGGCCCCTTATATACAGGGGCCTTACCTATTATACATATGAGGATGTGGGGATTTCTAGTCCCACGCTCCAGTTTCTCTCATTTTGTGTGCAACGTATATTTTTCGCTTTTTTATGAAATATTTTCTACTTAATAGAATTAGATTTCATTTTTTGAACACCTATCGAAATCAAAAATGACTTTATTTCAAAAATAGGACTGAGTTATGACACTTAAATCAAATTTTTTTGATTATTTTTGCAGAAATTATTCAACGATTTTTTTAAAAAAAGCAAAGCCAAAGATCGATTTTTAAAATCGAATGACACTTCATTCATTCTGTTTTAATTTTTTAGTAGGATGGACCTTTATTCATTTTAATCGTTTATTCGCTCCTTATAAATTTGTTGGTACTTTAAATTTATCACTTTCCTAAACTTTGATTTATATCGTTTTTTCAACCGGCATAATTCAAAAAATTTGGCTTCGATTTGCCTTAAGTTACAATAAGTTCAAATAGCTACAGAATAATCTTGTTCAAATGCAGTCAATCTTTTAAGAGAAAAATATTTTGCTCACATTAATTTCCACACCCATTTTGAAGAAATAAGTCTTTGGAATTTTCTAACTAGAATATTTTTCCTCTACATAGAAACAGTCTACGATAAACATAAAACCCCATAATAGAACACTTCTGGTCGAACTACAGCGCTAGAGACCACATTAGAATACTTTATTCCAGTAATGCTAGTGTAACTGAAAATATAACTTTTAGCAACGCACATTAGCAGGCAGGTAACTCGTTTCGGAAAACATTTTGCAGGCCATTTAGATATATTTATGCCGATTAATATCCGTTCATACTCCCAAATAGTGAAGAAAATTACAGCGATATTATATATATATAATGTCCTGTTGCCATTCATTTCGAAAAAGAGGAGAAAAGATACTGCTGTAGTTGAAGTATTAGTTGCCGATGTATGAGCATGTGGAGGTAAATGTGTTTCTGGAACTTCTTTGAAGACAAGAAAAGAAGTTGTTTATTGGCAATGAATACAATGGAACTTGAAGTATCACGTATAAAAAAGATTATATTACAGATAATTTTCCTTATCTTGGTTTGAAATTGAACAAAAAATATAGATAATTAACCTATATCTGATGCTTTATACTGCTTTATACAGGGATACTATGTTTAGGAAGAAAATATCTTTGCTAATAATAAAGCTGAAAGTCTCTGTCCGGATCTCTGTCGCTCAGGATCTCTGTGACGCGCATAGCGCCTAGACCGTTCGACCGATTTTTGTGAAATTTGGCACAAAGTTAGTTTGTAGCATGGGGGTGTGCACCTTGAAGCGATTTTTCGAAAATTCGATTTTGTTCTTTTTCTATACGAATTTTAAGAAAATTTTTCCGAGCAAATTATCACAATGTGGAATAGTAAATTACGAAATTATCATAACGTGGAAACGTAACATGGGTGAGCCATTTAACATAGCAAATTGGCGAGAAATTCATCATCCATTATTTGTTAATATACAGGCGAACCAAATGACCTTTTAATTTTCTACTACAGGCAAAGCCGCGCGGGTGCCACAAGTTATTAAATATAGCCAACCGTCAAAGCAAGGCCACTCATAATCTACGTAGAGATAAAACAGAACCAATAACTTTTCTCACAAGTATTTAAAAGCAAAGGATTTAGCTGCATGAAGCCATCATCATTGAACTTATTAAATGTCGTTTATTCCTTAAGAGATCATTAATTTCTAATTAGCAAAACTATGTTGTTGAATTCTTTTAAAATGAGAAAGTAATTGAATAAATTGAAAAATTAAGTAGAAAAAGTTAATGCGTAGATGAAAAATTCATTAATTATATGCAAAGCAAATATTGAAAAAATATATTAATGATGACATACTCGTATTAGCGAAACAAGCTTGCTATTTTTTTTACCGAGATTCCAAAGTGTGGTTCTTGTTTAATGGCTTTTTTATTCATTTATTCAGGAGTCGGATTTCTTAAAGTAAATTTTAATAATCTTTGATTGCTTGTCTCATTCAATTTCCAGATTATTTTACACTTTGATGGACTTTTAATAGCAACTTTCGGATTCGCTAGCGCAAAAAAAAAAAAAAAAAGATATAAGAATTTTTGTGTGTTAGCAGTTGTGCGTTTTGAACAGGTTTCCAATAACGGCCCGAATTCAGTCCCGTGAGGTTTCGGGATTGAAAGGAGCCAATCCGGTGGGATCCCGGGATTGACCTTATACTTATAAAAATTTAATTTTTGTGTCAAAGAGAAAAAAGTTGTGCTTTTTAGGAAAGACTGTTTTTGTTACTTGAATTATTATTTTTCCCGAATTCCGTTAACCAATTGTAAAGCACTACAAAGTCAGATCCCAATAAGCAATTATCGTTTAGTACGCAAAGGTGTCCTCTAAAAAAATCCAACGCGTTTTAACAAAGCATTGCTCGTATGGAATGAGAAAGGGTTTTTGCTCAAAATATAATGCGCTTGATGAAAAGCTGCATGAGCTGTGGCTCCAGAGCAGTTGGTTTTACCGTGATTAAACAACTGCGGAAATTTAGCAAAAGATCTCCTTTAACTTCATCACCTTCCGAAGCAGATTTTTCTTTTCTTTTGCTTGGTTTTTGCTCAAGAACAGAAAATTTTGGACAATGTCTATTGGATATGTATTTTGCTGTATCTAATTCAACTTGCATTGTGGCTTTATTAACGTTTATTTTATCATTGTATCAGTGCATTTGATTCATTACTGCAAGGGATGTGTGGGAAAAAATGAATTCTTGTCAATACGGTGGTTCACTGATAGATTTAGATTATCATGACTCGAAGAAAACTTAACATTTTTATTGAAGACTATGCACATACATTTACATAATGATGACAAAACCAAATCATTTACTCAAAACAGCGAATTACTCGCTACCATGGAGCTTGCGGTCGTGTTCCGAATTCTACTCCATCTCTAAAACTCTCAGTGTTGCCACTAAATTTTTCCATAATCTACAAACTTAATTCAATAAGCGCTTGCGGCGCTCTCTATAGGAACTCTATGGATCTCTATCTCTCTACCTCCCCCGGCCCCCTCGCCCACCTCGTTTAAACCACCAAGCTTATAGCTGAATTTTGAAGACGAATCTTTCTAAAAATTCAACTTAAACCATGTATTTGTGACCGAAAACTGCACTTAAACCTCCCCTCCGGTAATGATCACCTCCAAAATCAGAAGCTAAATCCACCTTCGAGACTCAAATTGAACATGAAATGTTATCTCAAAAGTCTGAAAATCTTTATTTTCTAATCCTTCAGCTATGGCTCCTTTACGACACTAATTCTACCTGAATGGCACGCATTCCCCCTTAACTACAAAAATGATCGCTAATTGCACCGCAAAAGATATGAAGTCACCGGTAATTACTTCTAAAAGATCTTCCAAATGCCTGCACAGATAAAGGACACGAACAAGCATTACCCAGAGGGATTTCAGCCAATTCGTGAATCATAAAGCTTTGAGCAATTTCGGAAAGAAGTACACTGGGGCGTAGACCGATTTTTGTTTCTCAAGGTCGTTCGGATATCCACCGATTTCCTTCAGCACTTGTGGAATCCTTCCAGAACCGATTTATCACAAGAATGACATGAAAGACGCCGTGACCTCAGAAGGCAAAATCATTCACGGGACGTTCTTGTAAAATATGTTATCAGTTGTGGACTAAATTTCGTTATCTAGTGCAAGATGAAGATGTAGAGCTATCTTAAATTATTTAATTTGAATGCAGGGGTGCCCCGAACTTAAATTGTTGGGTGGGAGGAAATTTTCAATTTGCCGAATGGAACTCCAAACTTTGCTGAATGATGATAGTTTCGCCAAATGGAACCCACATTTGGCCGAATAGAATGATGATAATCTTTCCAAATGGATCTCCACATTTTGCCGGATGATAATAATTTTGCCAAATGGAATTCCACATTTTGCCGGATGATGATAGTTTTACCGAATGGAACTCGAAATATTGAGGAATGGAACTTCGAATTTCGCCGAATGATGGTAATTTTGCCGAATGGAACTCCACATTTCGCCGAATGATGATAATTTTGCCAAATGGAACTCCACATTTTGCCGGATGATGATGATTTTGCCAAATGGAACTCTGCATTTTGCCGGATGATGATAATTTTACCGAATGGAACTCCAAATATTGAGGAATGGAACTTCAAATTTCGCCGAATGATGATAATTTTGCCAAATGGAACTCCACATTTTGCCGGATGATGATAATTTTGCCAAACGGAACTCCACATTTTGCCGGATGATGATAATTTTGCCAAATGGAACTCCACATTTTGCCGGATGATAATAATTTTACCGAATGGAACTCCAACTACTGAGGAATGGAACTTCAATTTCGCCGAATGATGGTAATTTTGCCGAATGGAACTTCAAATTTCGCCGAATGATGATAATTTTGCCGCATTGTCAGACGAAATTTGCCGAATAAGGAAATTTTTGGAAGGTCACAGTGACCTACCGTTGAGGCGCCTTTGTTTGAATGCCTCTAAGGATTTTCTGGATAATTTTTCTTGTACCATAATGGGCGCAGAGCTCATGAGATGCTTCAGCATCCGTTACAGAATCAACCGAGCTGATGTGTGCATCACATGACTTCCTTTTATAGTCCGTTTTTCAGCAGTTGAGACTTGGCCACGCCCCCAACACGTGGTATCGGAAGATTCTATATGCATCTTTTGGGGATGAGGCTTCAGACCAACACTGAGAAAGGTTGCCAGTTGGTCATCGTTATCGCAATGGAAGAAGACGAGTGTTCTATAATTTTCTAAGAAATCACCTCCCACCTTCTCTCTCGAAGAAAAGGTGTGCTACATTTGTTAAGATTTGCAGTGTATTTCTTTACGTTTCGGGTTAATTTATCATTGATTTTGCAAAGGAAATCCTAAACTTTCTGTTTTTCACACTAACTAAACATTTTCTGCAAACACGGTGAACAGTTACAGGTGAAATTGAAACGAAAATGTTTCATTCTATTATGCTGAAACTTTCACAGAACTCAAACGTGGGTTTTAACGCATTTTCTAATTATAAATCTGTGATTGTATTTTGTTAACTTTGTTGGTCAACCATTTCTCACCTTATTTTCGATCCAATTTTCTTCTTTAAAGCGTTTTTTTAAGTATTACACAGTAGTATGGGATAAATGAACTACTTTTGCAATATTTCGAACTGTTTTACTTCGCATATAATGAAGAATTAATACATTTTCGAATTGCGTTTGTTGTTACTTTGCGAATTCGACCCATTTTGAAAATAATACGTAGAATTTGAAATAAACAAGCAAAAATTAATACCAAACAATCTTTTAACGACTGCATTGAAAAAATAATTTAAAAAAAGAAAACTACAGACGACAACTTTAATTTCGAAATTTTCTGAAAATATTTCTATGTCACCTCGTTTTTGGCCCATTTTAAACAGTCAATATTTTGTAAAAAATGTTGGGATGATGTAATATAGAGACAGTATAAAAAAGTATTTAACTACTATTTCAATTTCTAGGCACTTCATTTTTAAATACACACATTTAAAGCGTACGAATAATTTTGGAAGGTAAGTTGAGTAGGTAAGTTGCACTCTTTGTGACACATTTCAATACTTTAGTACTATTTTTTTTTTCAATATAACTTTTATTCTTCAGAAATGAAAAAAGGAACAAAACAAAAGTTTAAGCTTTTCACATGAAATTATGGTTATCTACAGAATAATTGAATAAGTGCCTGAAACAACGTTTTATGTTACTGTTTTGACCTATTTATTTTTGTAAATACGAAAAAAATGCATATGTTTTTTTTTTTTTTTAAGTTTTTGCGATTACTCTAAAAGTAATTCAGTTATTCCAGTACTTTTACGGGACAGCGTTACGTGTGGGGATCATAAAAAAGGGCAAAAATTTGTTGCCCGTATTCTAATACAGCTCTGAACAAGGACGAATATAAGGGAGGGGTGATGGGGGCGATCGCCCCTTCCTTGAGTCGAGATGCAAACTCTCCCACGGTATATTTTTGATACTGAAGTTGAAAATTGTTTTATTCTATATATTGTTTATCTTCAATAGTTTTACGAAGCTCTTGCTGTCTGGAAAATGAAATTGTTTCACATATCTTAACACTTTAGAGACAAGGATCCGAACTTTATACAGGAAGTATTTCACAGTTCCAAAAAATCAATTTTAGACGATTTTAATGATATTAAATAGGTTTATAGGGTTCAAGGGTTCTTTTCAGGAAAGTTTCGAAAATTGAAGTCCCCCCCCCCCAAAAAAAAAAGAGAAACTATTATGAGACACTTTTGATGGCGTTAAGGTAATTGATGTGGTTTGGTACACTCCTCCGCAATTTTGTAGAAAAAAAGTCCAACACCCCCCTTTCCAAAATAAGTGAAATGAGACGAACTTTCATGGTGTTTGGAAGGGGGGGGAGCGGAGGTTTGAGAATTTATAAAAGGGAAAAAGTGTGAAATCAATCGCCCCGTCCTTGACTCTGAATGTAAAACGCGTAATTTTTAGCAAGAAACGTTGCTATAGTGGACCTATTCAGTTGTTCACCGTATCGCACATTGCTCCCCCCCCCACCCCACCATTTAGGTGAGCTAACTTTGCGATTTTTGTGTCGAGAAAGAGCATTAAATTTAGAATTTAAATCAGTAGCGGGTGCGGTTTTCCAAATTTTGAATTATGTTACTTTCCTTGCTGGGGTGCAATATGATTTTTTGTTAAAAACATACATGATCTTAAAAATATTGTGACTAGCTCTATCCAGGGGGAGGGGGGAGCCGGTCTTTTCCCTTAAAACAATTGTTAGTGCGATTTTGGTGACTTAGAGCAAATCTAAGGAGCCATTCACAAATGATGTTACGCTTGAAAGGGGTAGGGAGGGAGGGTTCATGAACTTCTGATAGTTAGTCTCAAGGGGGAAGGAGGGGATTACAAGAAATGTGACTTCACACATTTTGGTTCAAATAAAAGCGTTCGTTATAGCAATATGTTCATCGAACATTGCGTGAGATGTGACGAGGGAGAGAGTAAGGTGAAGTGTAACATCCTTTATGGACAATCCGTGGGGACGTTAAGCTAATGTTGCACTGAAGTGTTATAACTAACTTCGTTTCTGCCCCCCCCCCCATAGAAACGAAGTTAATTAGCCGCCCCCCCCCCCGCGCTGGCAAATACTCGCCCTGGGGGGTACTCGTCATCTCTTAAGACGGGCCTACCGATGAACCTATAATTTTAAAACAGTATTCCAACCAAAGTCACTTTTTTATAAAGCACCGAAAATTATTACATATTTCTAAACATTAACATTCATGCAATACATAGAGAAATAATCTTGATTTTAATAGTCAATTGCATTAATATATTTCAGATTGATTTTTTTTTTCTCATTTACTTTTATTTCTCACATGTAAATCCTTTCTGGAACAACTGGCCAGTCCCCGCCTTTGGTTCAACCAGTTTTTTTTTTGGGGGGGGGGGGCAACTTTTGTTCCAATAATGTTTTCAGCATTTTTTAAAAATAACTGCTACTGTAGATCTACTGATTGTTTATGAACTCTATATGATCTGAAATTTTGTACAATCCATATAGAAGCATCAAAGACCCAGCTCCTGAGAGCTTCTGAGTCATCTCCCCCCCCCCTCCTCAAGAAAAGAGAGAGGGAGATGGAGAGAGATATACTAAGTCTTCAAAAAGAACGCAACTCTTAAGCATTTCAATGCCACAATCTGTGTGGCAATGAAATTTTTCTGACCCCCCCCCCCCCCCCTTTTTTATCAGCGCACTTGCAATTTCGAATATAGGACGTAAGTGTTTAAAAGGATATCGTTCAAAATTCAGAAAGCCTATCCTTAATAGAAATGTTTCATTTGGAAAACAAAACACCTTATTTTTTTTGTAAATACAATATTTATAGTTCTGAAATTTTCAGTTTAAAAGGTAAAGATTCCCCGTAGACGACAATTACGCGAAGCTAGAAACGAAAGGAAAGAACACAAAGACATTTTCGCAAATTAAAATGCCCGCCAAAGTTAGGGTTGCCTCAATTGCAAGCGGTAGCGATCACCCCCCCGCGCTAAAATTAGCTCTGCTTTCGGGAAGGCGTGCCGGAGTGTCTTCTCCTCATGAATGCACTATACTCCAAATTTAATGTCATTTCCCCATTATTGGCAATTTCAATGTGATTTAATTGTTTACTCTCTAAATATCACCAACAATAGACAAATTAAAACCAAATTTTTAAAAAAAAAGAAAAAAAAATCGCCAAATTTGTCGCTAAGTTGGAGAAAAAACTTGGCGACCAAAAGTCTGGCGATATATCGCCTAGTGTCCGACAAATTATAACACAACTTGAGTTTACATCGAAATTAACAATGGTATCCCCCCAAAAAGAGGCAAAAGACCCCTTTAGGAACATCCAAATGCAATCAAAGGGAAGGTGCACAACTAGACTCCACTAGGAGTCTACGTACCAAATTTCAACTTTCAAGGACATACCGTTTTTGAGTTATGCGAGATACATACACTCATACACACATATGCACATACGCACATACATACGTACACACGGACGTCACGAGAAAATTCGTTGTAATTAACTCGGGGGTCGTCAAAATGGATATTTCGGGTGTCTGTATGTTCCTAGGCATATATCCACGTGTGATCGGGTCTAAAAAAAAACTGAACATTCATTCGGGGGTGAGAAAAATGGAAATTAAGGCCGATTTTTGAGTGAAAATTTTTTCGCGAATACAATACTTCCTTTTTTGTAAAAGGAAGTGAAAATGAAAATCGTGATTGTGGTATGGTGGCACTGGCTGACAGAAGCTATTTATTGAATAATATAAGATTTCAATGTGTAAGGTATATTGAAACAACAAATAGAATCAAGTTTTAGTTAATACAGTAAAAGTTATCAATTCAACTATGAAAAACAGCGTGACGTGTGTGACAAGGGGCGGATGTAAAATGAAGCTCTACACATTGTGACTAAGGAAAATAGAGGTGCCAAATTTGTTGAAAAAAGTTTATAATTGCCTCGTAAAGAAGTGAATCTTTGTAATCGCGAATCATTTGAGAGATTTTCTTCGCAAACTTGTGACTTAATATGCATAGTTTTTACTAAATAGTTCAAAGTTTCATTCAAAATTGTGAAATGCGATTTCAGGTTTCATTGCTTAGTCTGATTACAGTCATATTTTAAGTCCTAAGGCTTCAGTCTCTTTCCCTTATTAAGTTTACGCTCCAGGAGGTGTAATTAAATTAATTCCCCGACAGCAATATAAATTCAATATGACAACACAACACATATTTCTACGAAAAGACCACTCAACTATTAATCAAAACGAATTCGCGCAGTTGAGATTATAATCATTCATTAATAAATTAGCAACAATCAACTGAGACATAATTTGCAGTTGACGACTAGAGATAATTGCGGTATAATTGATGGTAAATTTGCAGATCATATAATCGCGTTTATTGCATTTAGAAGATTAAATGCATATTTTCTCTTTAAGATAGTCGCCGGTAAATGGATATAAATGTTATTGGAGTCAGGAATATGTTACATAAGAATTAAAATTATATTCTATGTATTATGTATTTTTCAAATTCAGTTACGAAATACGCTGTTATTATTAGTAATGAAAAGAATTCCAAATTTAATTTATTTTTACTTCCTTTTACAAAAAAAGAAGTATTGTATTCGTGAAAAAATTTTCACTCAAAAAACGACCTTATTTTCCATTTTACTCGCCCCCGAATGAACGTTGAGTTTTTTTTTTTCAACTCGACCACACGTGGATAAGTGCCCAAGAACGTATAGACACGCGAAATATCCATTTTGACGATTCCCGAGTTAGTTACAACGAGTTTTCTCGTGACGTATGTATGTACGTATGTGCGTACGTATCTCGCATAACTCAAGAACGGTATGTCCTAGAAAGTTGAAATTTGGTACATTGACTTCTAGTGGGGTCTAGTTGTGCACCTTCCCTTTTGGTTGCATTCGGGTGTTTCTAAAGGGTGCTTTTGCCCCTTTTTGGGGGGAAATCATTGTTAATTTCGATGCAAACTTAAGTGGTGTTATAATTTAGCTGACACGTGGCGATATATCGCCAATATTTTGGTCGGCAAGTTTTGTCGCCAACTTGGCGACAAATTTGGTGATTAAAAAAAATTCAATCTGGTTTTAATTTGACTACTGTTGGTGATATTTAGAGAGTAAACTATTGAATAACATTAAAAATGCCAATAATGGGGAAATAATATTGAATTGGAGTAAAAGGAAGTCATATGATGCACATATCAGCTCGTTTATTTTTATTTTATGTTATATTTTCGTCCATGTTAGGAGTATGAAAGGAAAATGTACGGAAACATAATACTTAATTCAAGCCGTATTCAGAGTAAATTGAAATATAAGGATATTAAAATAATATATTTTTTTATCCAATGAAAATAATGTAGCAAAAGTGACTCTTGAAATTCACTTAGCGCTTGAACTTTTAGTTACTTGACAACTTTTATGAAAATATTAAAACTGTATTCGAATTGTTTAGCATTGTGTTGAGGGATCAGATAAAATAATGCTTCAAATTAATTTTTCTAACGTGTAATTAGTTTGAAATAAATATTACTTCGCTGAATTCTTTCTTTTTTTTTTTTTTTTTTTACTTGATGCAGTGGGCTCTGGGGCATAAAAGTTTGCTTTTCTACATTTCATTTTTTTATCTAATCAAAAAAGTTAATCAGCAGTTCGATTTTCTTACATGACTTTCATTAAATATTCATCACTATCCCAGATTTTAAGAAAATGTTCAATTCATTAACATATCTCAGAATTATTTTTAACATAAGTTTGTGAAGTGAACCAACGTTCCTTTTTACCGGGGTACGTAGGTCCACACAACAATCATTTCTGTTACAATTTTAATGATAAATGTTATTCGATAGTGTTTGCTAACTTAATTTCTTTCGTGCTTAGAATGAATAAAAAAGAAACGAGCTGATGTGTGCATCACATGACTTCCTTTTACTCCAATTTAATATAATTTCCTCATTATTGGCAATTTTAATGTGATTCAATTGTTTACTCTCTAAATATCACCAACAATGGCCAAATTGAAACCAAATTTTAAAAAAAGGAATCGCGAAATTTGTCGCCAAGTTGGCAACAAAAGTTGGCGAACAAATGATTGGCGATATATCGCCAAGCGTCCGACACATTATAACACCACCTGAGTTTACACCGAGATTAACGATGATTTCCCCCCAAAAAGGGGCAAAAGACCCCCTTAGGAACATCCGAACGCAACCAAAAGGGAAGGTGCACAACTAGACTCCACTAGGAGTCTACGTACCTAATTTCAACTTTCTAGGACGTACCGTTTTTGAGTTATGCGAGATACATACACACATACACACATACGCACATACATACGGACGTCACGAGAAAATTCGTTGTAATTAATTCGGAGGTCGTCAAAATGAATATTTTGGGTGTCTGTACGTTCCTAGGCATATATCCACGTGTGGTCGGGTCGAAAAAAAAACTGAACATTCATTCCGGGTCGAGAAAAATGGAAATTAAGGCCGATTTTTGAGTGAAAATTTTTTCGCGAATACAATACCTCCTTTTTTGTAAAAGGAAGTAAAAATATAGTGTAGAATGATCGGCCGTGGTGGCCTGATTGGTAAGGCGTCGGACTTGTGACCGGAGGGTCCCGTGTTCGATCCTCGCTGGTCGAAGATTTACCGTCTTCATTAATGGTGACTGGGGGACGTTAAATATGCTCGCAGTCACAAAGTCCTCCAAGTAAAACAATACCCCTGGGGATGCTGGCCCAGGGATTGCTCGGTTTCTGGTCTGGTTCAAAAAATTAGAGCTGTCTTCAGGCTCCCATCCAACTGGTTAAGCAACTAATAGTGGTAGGTACTTGGGACTCTGGAGTGAAAAGTGTTTAATGATCCATACAGCATTTTTAATTAAACCAATCATTAAATTAACCAACTTTTACTTCTGTTGGAACTGAAAATAGAGAAATTTGAATTCTTTACTAATAATAAAGCTGATAGTCTCTCTGTCCGGAAGATGTCTGTAGGATGTCTGGATCTCGATTTTCGATTTCGATTTCGAGTCACAACTGACTACAACTGTATTTATGTCGATGACTGCATACTAAGTGCCTTGCCTCCATTATTTTTTATACCGATAGATGGCAGCACCATCACCGGATCAAACAGTTAATGAGAATTTAGAACTGGACCAGGAGCTAATAGCTACCTGGTGCTAGCACCCCCAGAGGTATCGTTTCACTTGGAGGACATTGAGACCACGAGCATATTTAACGTCGCCCAGTCCCCTTTAATGACGACGGTGGATCTTCAACCATCGAGTTCGAACTCAGGACCCTCCGGCCCCGAATCCGACACTCTACCGATCGGGCTACCACGGCCCGTCTGGATCTCTGTGAAGCGCATAGCGCCTAGACCGTTCGGCCGATTTTCATGATATTTGGCACAAAGTTAGTCTGTAGCAGTGGTTGGAAAAACTACATTTTTTTTGTAGCGAACTACAACTACAACTACTTTGTTACAAATGTAGTTAACTACAACTACAACTACTTTTTTCAAAATGTAGCAACTACAAACTACTTTTGAAATGTAGTCGCTACTTCGCTACTTTTCAAAAAATAAGTAAATAAAAAGCATACAATTGGTTGTCCCTCAAAAAATGAAAGTCATTCTTTCAAGTCGCATACACTCCTGTATTTTTCTTTTTGTGTCAAAACAATCGTGAGAAAAAGTTTCATATAATTTGCACAACGGCAACCCGTGCCGACTTGCATCTGAAAGTGTAAAACAGTACTTGTATGCTAGGCCACATCGGGGGAAAAAAAAAAACTTTTTTTAGAAACTCGAAATTTCTGTTGATAAAACGTTGCCCCTGTACCCAACACCCCATATGTGCCACAAGAACATTTATTCAAATTAAAAAACATTTAAATATGCCACACTTGATCTAAAATTTATAATTTTATTTAAAAAATTGATTTTTTTTCCAATTATTCAGTTATCTTTTAAAAAAATTGCATATAAATTTAAGTTGAATATCAAGTTAAAAAATTACTACCGAACATATTTACAGATCAACAATTACAAACGAATAATGAAAAATAATATATTTTAAATGAAAAATTTAACTCAACCTGGAAAAAAACAGATCTTTGAGTACTATGTGGGAGACTTAAAAATTGCAGGAAAACAAAAATTTCTATTTAACTGTAATTACCTACTTTTCTACTTTACTGTTTATATTTTTTAGCTTCATAATTTCGTAAAATCTTACATTTCTGAAAATATGTATCAAAAACTTAATTTTTTGAAGAAAATTATAAATGTTAGGCACGTGTGGGATATCTAAATGGTTTTTAATTTTGAGTTTATAAAAAAAACATTTTATTTTAATTTGGCCTAGCATTACACAAGTGCTGGTTCACACTTTCAGACATAATCGGCATTTGCTGCCGTTGTTCAAATATTATATGATTTTTTTTTTTTTGACGTAAAAGGACAAAATATAAGAGAGTGTGCAACTTGAAAAATCAACTTTCGATTTTTTTTGGGGGGGGGGGGACACAGTAATACACACACACACACCGTAAGAGGATTGAACAAAAAAGATTGATAAATTAGCTCATCAGAAGACATTAAGAAAACTGTCCGTTATCATACTCTCACACACTGTAATGCTCGTATTTATTGTTAAGTCCTCCAGAACAGTTCAATTTCATCCTTTTCTATAGAATTTTCAGTAGCTTCTTTTTATTTGGTGAATATTGTCGAAAATTTAAGCCTCGCTAAAATATTTGTTTTTAAATCTTCGGTCTGTTCATATAAAATTCACCAAATTTTCAACTCGCGAAATCACCAACATATTCATTTTCGCGAAAATAAGTGCTTTTTGCAATATGAATATTGGTGAAATATGAAAATTACGACGGCAAAAAAAAACTAATGGCGTCAAACAGATAGAACGTATGGCGTTAAAATGAAATGCCTGAGGTCAGCTCGTATTTTTATGATTCTTATTTCTTATTGCATCCGCTGATGTCTTGTGTAAAATTTGCGCCAGTCAAATTCGTTTGAACCTTTTTTTTTTCAGTTTATTTAAAAGTAGTTTCCAGAAATCGCTACAAACTACTATTTTTTTGTAGTTAACTACTCACTACACTACTTTTTGAAAAAAGTAGTGCGCTACACTACAAACTACTCAAAAATGTAGCTACTACAGTAGCGTCGCTACTTGTAGCGCGCTACTTCCAACCACTGGTCTGTAGCATGGGTAGTGCACCTCGAAGCGATTTTTCGAAAATTCGATGTTGTTCTTTTTCTATTCCAATTTGCAGAAAAAAAATATCATAAGATGGACGAGTAAATTACGAAATTGTCATAACGTGGAACCATATCATGGGCACAAGCCAATTGGCGAGAAAATTCACCACGCAATTTTTGTAAATATACAGGCGAACCAAAAGACCTTTTGATTTTTCTATTATGGGCAAAGCCGTGCGGGTACCACTAGTGTAGAATATTCTCAATGTTTTGTGTTCATGTTTAATTACTAACGTTGTTTATTTAATGTTTACGCAAATTAACCTTGTTCTATTTTTCTAATACATTTACTTTTGGTGTGGCAACAGTGTTGTCTAATGTATAAAACTGCCAGTGTTGTGGTAGTCAGGACTTGTTTTTTCATTTTTCTTCACGCGTGTGTAAACTAACCATGTTTTAATTTGTTTTTAATAAATAGTTTTGTTGAAGTCTAGTGCTGTCTCTCGACTTTAAATTCAGTAAAATTATGATGAAGTAAGAATTTAGGACATTTAATCAATGTCCCATACCTGCAACAAGTTAAATACGTTTAGATTTAACACTTCGTCTCCATACCATCTACGTTTTCGCAAGAATCAGCACAACTTGGGTCTTCATCAACTTCATTGTTTTTATTACTGATTTTTTCTAGTTCCTTTTAAAAGTGGACCAACGTACTCCGGGTTCCTGGTCTGAAAAAATGTTATCAAAATATTTTTTTGTTTTTGTGACAAAAAATAAAGGAACCACAAATAGTTGTGAACTGAAATAACTTTAGGGGAGGACTTATTATTCCTCCAATCTTGATGAAAACTGTTTAAGCTTTACTAATAATGAAGCTGAAAGTCTCTCTGTCTGTCAAGGTCTCTGTGACGCTCATAGAGCCTAGACCGTTCGGCCGATTTTCATGAAATTTGGCACAAAGTTAG
Organism: Uloborus diversus; assembly: GCF_026930045.1. Taxonomy (NCBI): domain Eukaryota; kingdom Metazoa; phylum Arthropoda; class Arachnida; order Araneae; family Uloboridae; genus Uloborus; species Uloborus diversus. The sequence continues at coordinate 160,977,959 of NC_072737.1, read as the reverse complement.
TTTGTAGCATGGAAGTGTGCACCTCGAAGCGATTTTTCGAAAACTCTATGAGGTTCTTTCTCTATTCCAAATTTAAGAACAAAATTATCATAAGATGGAAGAGCAAATTACGAAATTATCATAACGTGGAACCGTAACATGTGCACAAGCCAATTGGCGAGATACGAAATTATCATAACGTGGAACCGTAACATGGGTACAAGCCAATTGGCGAGAAAATTCACCATACATTATTTGTAAATATACAGGCGAACCAAAAGACCTTTTAATTTTTCTATTACGGGCAAAACCGTGCGGGTACCACATGTAAAAAATAAATTACAGGCTTCTGAAAGTTACTCAGCACTGCTGAATTAACACTTTCTGAAATAAAATGTGTACCATGTAACTGTACCACGTGATTTCATTAAAGAATTTGTGGGATTATAATTTCTATTTGTTGGTCATAAATTAAAATACTGTCGAACTAGGTAATTAACGTTATTAACGAGCTCAGAGGGGCCGTGATATTTGATCGTTATAGCCGTGTGTTCGTAAAAACGAGTTTGAAAAAAAAATCATAAAAATTCATCATAGTTGTTGTTTTTTTTTTGAGCAATCGCGATTGCTTATTATTTTCACTTGACAGGTTTGAATTCCTGTGATTTTGTTTTCGCCCCGCCTCCCTCTGCAGCACCACCGTCGGCCGGCCGCCTCACGATGCTGCTCCTCTAGCGAAAACCGTCTTCAGGTTAGGTCACTTGCCTACACACACGCATACATAAACACACCTACATACACACACCTACACACACACACCTACACACACACACCTACACACACACCTACACACACACACCTACACACACACCTACACGCACACTAACAAACATATACACACACACACACCTACGCATACACGTACACTAACAAACACATACACACAAACACACCTACACATAAAGATACCCCCCACACAAACACAAATCTACCCACACACACACAAACACACATGCCTACACACATACACATACCCCCCACGCACAAACAAACATATCCCTCCCTCACACACACAAACACACACACTCGTGATTGCGACAAACATAATTTGAATTCAAGATGTCAAAGTTCAAATTATTTTTTTTTTCCTTTCAATCTGTGTTCTAAAGAAGTTAGTTACCTTGCGTTGAACTGCCTGAATGTATCCTTCTTATGTCATTGTTTTTGAGGAATATACACGGTATATACATATGGTAATTTTTAAATGTTTCTTTACTCCGCACAAACTTAAAAAAAAAAAAAAAAAAAAAAAAAAAACAGTACTGTCATCGTTTGCTCTCAGAGTTTGTGATTTATCACTAACTTTGATTAACTTTGGAGTGAAAAAGAAAATTTACCAAAAAAGATAAGCTGAGCTGGAAGTCAATAGAAATTATGTGAATCGCGAAAATATTTTTCGCTTTAAGCGGGTTTTTCTCGTTGAAAACGAGTTATGCTTCCATGTACTTTACATTAAAACAACCAAGTATTTTTGACTTCCTTTTTAAATACGGGTGGTCCTTAAATCAGGGCTCGTTATAAGCGAATTCAACTGTAATAGGATGAATATAATTGAGACCGGTCCGACGAGATCCGATTCTCCCTACTCGACTTTTATGATGCGAATATCAATAAGATGAAGAAATAAGAGAAAAAGAACAAAAAAGAAAAAAAATAACCTCAAATAGCATTATCGATGGGAGACCGACTATCTACTATGTGGACTAAAGCAATCAAACTGCAGCTGTCAATCAAAGCACTTCCGCTGAATCAAACCACTGAGTTTAAGTGCAGGGCGTGAACCGCGTTACTACTAGTTTAAGTCCTGACAAGCTTTGATGTTAGAATCTACCTTCTCCCAGACATTCCCCCCGCTTTTATTTGACAGACCCCTCCCCACCTTTCTGGGCTAATAATGTTGTCCAGAGATTTGAAGAGGGACAGAAAAGAAGTTGTCATTTGCATTCAACCTAGAATGAAAGATAATTCAATAAAGTGCATAAACGTAATGCTATGATAAACGAGGGGAAGATTTGAGTTAAGTTGGCGTTGTACATTGAACAAGAAATAGGGACTTAAGTTTCGTACTAGCGGAGCACTTAACTTATCTTCTGCTATATCTGGGGCTGCGGAGTTGGGGGAAATATGAACTCCAGCTCCAGCTCCGACTCAGGAAATTTTTGAGACTTCGACTCCCACTTCTTTAACTCAAAATCAGTCCGACTCTGCAAGCACTGGGAGAGTTGCGGACTTTGAAGAAAAATGACCGACTCAGACTTTTGAAATGTTACACTTTCGACACCCAACTCCGACTCCGACTCCTTTTGCCTCACAATCAATCCAACTCTGACTCTCACTCTAACTTCGCAGCACTGGTTAAAGTTGCTCAAGGCTTTTGTGAATAAAATATTAACAGTGTATAAACAATGCAGTAAAACTTTATTATTTAACCCTACAATGAAACCTGTGTAAGTTGATCATTTGCGGTGCACTACTTTAGTGGTCAACTTAAACAGGTGGTACACTAACAGAGGTTGATTTATATGATAAGGGCTAATTTCGTGCCTGAAAAAAGCGGTCAACTTAGACAGCTGGTCAACTTACAAGGGTGGTCAACTTCTTAGTGTATTAAGATCTTTATTTGGCACACATCGCTCATTTGGAAAAAGAGTGCCACAATACGAAAGAAAGAAATTTTATAGGAGAAGCATTAGAAGTTGGACTCTTCAGGTAATTTTTATTAAGAAAAGTAAGTTTGCTGTGGTTAATAGTAAAACAAAAAATTTGTTATTATTTTCCAAAGAAAGTATCGTCATTTGAAGGGCTTCAAGAGAAAAAAAAAATTAAATTAAAAATTTCGTATTGTAGCACTCTTCTTCCAAACGAGCGCTATGTCTCCTAAGTTCAAAATTTATTTTATAAAATCAAAAATGCAAATAATTTTTAAAAAATATTTTTTTCACGTTTTTTAGACATCAAAGTACCTCAACAAACAAAAAGTTGTTGTTTGAAAATGTGTTGCTTTTCTTTTCTTTTGTAAACACCGCAAACTTTCATATTCTACCGCAAAGCTTACGGTCCTTTTAAAGTTAAATGTTGCAAGTCTTTAACAATCTTTATAGGTTTGAGCTTTTATTTTTATCGTATAAGCTATAAGCATATGGCACGCGATATAAGCAGAAAAGGATATTTCTCCTATATGATCTTGTTTATATGTTGCATGATTTCTGGTAATATGCATTGTCTTATTCTTTTACGTTTTCATTTCTTTTTCAAATCGTTTCACTGCCAAAATATCCTCAACTTGTGTTTGTTTTTTAAGCGTTATCTACATACGAGAGCGTTATTTAAAAGCCGCAGACAGTTAAAATGTTTTCCATAAATTAAGTGTGGGATGAAACATCACCTGATACTGAAAACGTTTTTACTTTCAAACTTATTTCATTTTCGGAAGAGAATTTCACTAACCGACGCTTTTGATAATCTTGAAATGCAATCGATTCTTAAAATTGTGAAAAAAATTGCCTGCTACCAGTCGAAAAAATCCCTATGAATGAGAAATTCATTTCTCTTTCTGACTTAAAAACAATAAATTCGTAATTTAACCGTATCATTCACAAAGTAAAAGGTGTTTCAAAAAGAATGAAGATTAAAAAAGGATAGGATTTCTTGCGGCTACCGAATTGGATATATTAGACTTACAGCTCCGTAGTGGAGCATGAATCTAAAAGCGAAGAATGAGGTTCGAATTGTCTACCGCTAAATGTTTCTGTGCGTTATCGTATGTGTCCCACTTGTTATTTTTCAGTTAATGAAGTTGACGATCAAGAGAGAGGAGGGTTAGCACTTTATGATTGCTCCCCGTCCATGTCACCAGACATAACACCATGTGATTTTGTTTTGTGGGGATATGTAAAAGGTGCTGTGTTTGGTCCCCTCTCACCTGCTAATCTTGACGAACTGAAAATTGGATCACTACAGTAATTTTTTGTGTGAATGCATGCGTGCTGCAACGTGTACGGCAAGAATTTGAGTGTAGGTGTGAAATACTTCAGCGGTCAGAGTGGCACATAGAACATCTTGAGAATGATTATAATATGGAAAACATTTCGTGTCTGTATCATTTTTACCCTAAGAAATATATACACGTTTAAAATCCGAATATCCTTTTGCAATTATCCTGTATTTTCAGGTAGGAATTCTTAACCTCCGATCCAGCTCAAAAGTAGACCGGTCAAAAAGTAGAGCTTTTTCCTCGTTAAAACAATTTTCTCGGTGAAAAAATACTGTAGCATTTTGTACGATATCTTTTACCTTAATTGAATCGTTCATTTCAGAAACCTATCACGTGCACTTCTTAAAATTTTCAGAAAACTAAAAAGAACTTCCTAATTTTAAAATAAGCAAAGGTTGCGGTGTCGGAAAAATTTCAGGTGATTTTTATTGTGTTGTAAAAACAAATAAAGCTTGGGGTTACTTCTAAAAATTATTATTTTTTTTTTTTTTTTTAATTTTTGTACTTGACGGGTTTCTGCAATAAAATAAAACTTTTTACTTCAAAAAAAAATTTTTTTAACTATATTGGATTTGAAAAATTGTTGTAGGTTTTAAATAGAAATGCATACTATCTTTAAGTTTGAATTTATTAAACATTAAAAAAAAGTTGAAATATCAGTTGAATGAGAAATACAAAATAAAGAAATAGTCAAAGACAAACGAGAGAACAAAAAACATTTGACCTATGCATATAGGCCAAGCCTAATGTTTGAGTTTTCATTCTACTCATCTCCATTCACTACGGACTACGTCAATGTTGCAGGCGGCTTGGATCGTAGGCCATTGAAGGATTTCATCAAAAAAAAAAAAAAAAATGTTCATAGCCTGTAGTATATTTCGCCAACTTCTTCAGGTCATAGATTTTTTTTTTTTTTTTTGCGTTTATCTTGATTTTCCAGATAGACGTGCGATCATTGTTGGAAGTTCCGAAACTGTAGAATATTTTTTGAGTGTGAATTTTGAGGAGGTTAAACTGGCAATAAACTGCTTAGTAACCACTTTTCCTTGGGTCAGTGTTGTTGCAATAAAACTCTTTGCAAGTGGATACTTTAAAAGGAATCCTATTTTCCTTTCGAATACCCCTCCCAGAAGTTTTATCGTTATAAAAACGAAACAAGTCGAACACGAAATTTGCAGCAGAAAGTCGCCATGTGATTTCACTTGACGGGTTTCTGCAATAAACAGGGATTTCAAGACAAAATGAAACTCATTAAAGCTTCCAAAAAGGCTTGATATTTGATATGTTTTTGCATGAGGCGATGTGCTTAAAGCTGGCTTTGAATAAATAACCTATTATAATGTCATTTTTGAAAAAAAAATGTCAGTTGACGGGTTTCTGACATAAATGATTCAATTTTGTGATAACGTTTCTTAACTTTATGTGATTTCTTAAAAAGGACTTGGTGCTTATGCGTAATTTCCGGTAATGTAAGATGATATTCATTTTCACGATTCGGTACTTTTCCGTTTTATGTGTCCACATGGCCTTTTTGTTTTACTTCCTTTTACAAAAAAGAAAGTATTGTATTCGTTAAAAAATTTTCATTCAAAATTCGGCCTTAACTTCTATTTTGCTCACCCCCGAATTAATGTTGAGTTTTTTTTTTTTTTTTTTCAACCCGACCATACGCCGATAAGTGCCTAAGAACGTATAAAAACTCGAAGTATCAATTTTGACATTCCCCGAGTTAATTACAACGACTTTTCTCGTGACGTCCGTATGTACGTATGTATGTGCGTATGTGTGTATGTATGTATCTCGCATAACTCAAGAACGATATGTCCTAGAAAGTTGAAATTTGGTACGTAGACTTCTAGTGGGGTCTAGTTGTGCACCTATACTTTTGGTTGCATTCCGGTGTTTCTAAAGGCGTCTTTTGCACCTTTTTGGGGGAACGTCATTGTTAATTTCGATGTATACTCAAGTGGTGTTATAATTTGGCGGACACTTGGCGAAATATCACCAGTCTTTTGGTCCCCAAGTTTTGTCGCCAAGTTGGCGACGAATTTGGCGATTTTTTTTAAATCTGGTTTTAGTTTGGCCACTGGTGGGGAAATTTAGAGAGAATACTATTGAATCACATTAAAATTGCCAATAATGGGAAAATGACATAAAAATTGGAGTAAAAGGAAGTCATGTGATGCACACATCATCTCGTTTCTTTTATAATGTGAAATCTTTTTACAACTTTTTGCCTCTCCGTCGGTTTAAAAAGTTTGGAAAACGCTGTTTAAGTTTATAAAGTTACTCCATAGATCATGTTGCTGGTTATATTTACTTTTACTTTTGATGATTATACAAAAAGATGCACAAAAACCATTTCTTCCATGGAAACTGACGACAATACAGATGGTAATAAACAGAACTTTTCTGATGCCATCGCACTTGAACAACTTGACACGGAAACAGGTCTACCTAGCAATTATCCTTTATGATGAAAAGTGAAAGCCTACTTCAAATATCCATTCACATTTTCACTGCGAGACCCGTCCGTGACTTCGGAATTCCTCGGAAATCGTTTTGCTTCGAAACTGTTGTAGGAAAGACCTCTTAACTCAGTCGTCAGATAGCCTAAATTGGCAAGATTTAGATAATTGCGCTTACTGGTGGTCCTGACTTTAACTTGTATCTTCATTAGGTCGGTGCTTAGTGCGGTTTTATGAGTAGTTTCGGTTTTATTTCCCGGCCTCATGCTTGGACGAGGAAAGGTTTTTAATGGATGTAAGTGGATACGAGAAGGAAGTGTAGTACGGAGCGATAATAGCGCTGAATTGAAGGCATTTCAGTGATGCCTGGTTAAAAACGTTGTAAATTACACTGATAAACAAGGAATTTTCACCCTGGGAGTTTTTAACAAATTTCAGTTGCCCTACTTGTGAAAATTAAAGAAAACATTTATGAAAAAGTGAGACTGGTAATTATTTCCGAGATTTTTAAGCTTTAATATAGCAGAAAAGTTAATTTTTGAGTCTCAACGTTCTTTGTTCTTCAGAAAAATGATCATGAAAGTGTGAGTGGTAAGTATCATTTAGATGGGTTTCGTTTGACTCTATGTCGAAAGTGAGTTTGTGAATACTAGAAATAAATAATTATTTTGCATAACACTTTGCAAAATTGAAAAAAAAGGTACGCATTTTAAATGTACATTTGAGGAAATACATGAACATTCACAGCAGACATATGAAGTCGGTCATAAAAATTGCCTAAAAATATTGTTTTAGACATCAAATGGGAGAGCAAAGTCCCTATAACGCAGTTTAAGACTTTTTTTCTTGTCTCTGAAGGACGATGGTCATGCCGCCCCGTGCCTACGGCTCTCCGATGGGAGGTCACGAGAGGTCACTGTGACGTTCCAAAAATGTCCTTATTCGTCAAATTTTGTCTGACGATTAGGCAAAATTATCATAATTCGGCAACATTTGGAGTTATATTCGTCAAATTCATCATTATTTGGCTAATTTTGTCTGACTCGCGTGGATTTTTAAACCTCTAATTCCCTAACTCCAACACCGACTCCTTTACCCCAAAATCAGCTGACTCCGACTCCGTAGCTCTAGAGACAACATCGGTTTCTTTATTAGCATAATTGAAAAGCAATACTTCCAAAAAATACAATATGGGTCATTTTCTCTGAACTGCTAAATTCTTGTCCATGCTCCAAAAATAACGAATTAACTTGTGTAGAAATAAAACTGACGCTAGAATGCTTTAACAACACGTTTTTATGTTTGTAAAATAAGTTAAAACAAATTCTCTATTATTATTCTACATTTAAATAATTTTTTTTTTCATTATAAATATCATTCCCCCGTGTGTCCCTAATTTCACCTGAAAGCAAAATTAGCTCTAAAGATTCAGAAAGTCATGCACATTTGTAAAGGAAATTGTTGTTTAACCTATTAACAACTGTTATGCAAAATAAAATAATAAAGACTTTTCTAAATTTGCACTATTTTGAAAAAAAAAAAAAAAAAATCCTTTGATTTTTTATCATTTCCCTGTCGAAGAATGGAATGAATCTTTCTCACATCTAGTAATAGCTGTATTAACCCGTAATTTAGTCTTCGAAATAATCTTAATTGGTTCTTTTTGCAAAAATACAACACATAATTGGGTGATCTCAAGTTAAATCATGCTAAGTACTGTACTTTTAATGACTGTCATTACACTGTCTCTGATAATTAATTTAATTTTATAATAATCACTCAATGAGTGATTCACTTTTGTTTGTTTAGTTTTTCCACTTTTCTTCAAGTGACATAGATTTTTGTTGTTTGCAGTTATGACATATATAAGTTAACTTTAATCTTTTTCATTCCCCTGTCGTCACCCCCCTGTCACATGCAAGGGAAACAAATGACCACAAAAACTAATTTTTGCACACCACCACATTGGATATTTTTAAATTTCATAAAAATAGTGTTTCCTTTTCACACAGAAATTCTAATACCGTCAGTAAAATGCATTATTTCTTCTAACTGTCATTCCCATGTCAAAATGAATTCCATTCCTTGCCCTGTCCAAATTGCGCTGCTTAGGGAAAATAACCCATATTACCTTTCCTTTTATACCTTAAGTTAATCAGATTTCTTCAATATTAAAATAATAATAATCATACACCGAAGCACTTTTAATCCTAAAATAGCACAAGTAATTGCGCTTTGTTTTACCTAATCCTAATTAGCGTCTAAACGTAAACTTATTAAAAGATGCCTTTCTTAAAAACTACCATGGTTAAGGCACATCATATAAAATTTGTAACCCACGTTAATACAATTTGTTTTCTCATTAAATGTGTTTTTTTTTTTTTTTTTCCCCACACGAATGCTGTACGAATTAATAAAGAACAAGGTGGCATTTAAGAACTATCTCGGCGAAAGCACTTTTATTTTTATTTTTCGAAATACGTTTTTAAAGGCACAAAATTACGTCCAGAAAGAATTAATTAGACAGGATTCATTATTTTTAAGAACCATTATTATGTAGTTGAGAGTTCTTTTTTTTTTTCTTCTTCTTCTTTACATTTTAAATGTATTCTTTAGAAGTTAAAAACTTTTAAATAACTGTAACGAGAAAATGAAATTCTTTATAAAAGTTATTATCTGTTTACGAAGACAAGAGAAAAATTATGCCTAGAAAAGTTTCTAGAACATTATGAGTTAGTTCGAATTAAATTAAGGACATATTTCATATTAATGAGATGAAGAAATCAATACGGAAAACTTATTTTTATATTAAAGTAATTATCAAAGGAGTTATTTTTTCTCTTTGTTTGATTAAAATGATGAATTTTTTAGATTCATCTCGATATTAACTTTTTCGACAATATTCAAGGGAAAAGTTTAATTTTACAAAAGAACCAAAATTAATTTTAGCATAGATATAATGATTTTTAAATTTTAATTCGGCATCTTTACCTTTGATACATAGTTTTGTTAATAACTTTTTCTCGTTTCCAAAATAAATTCGAAATCCTATCTCAAATTTCTTACACTAATTGTTTTAAGTTTTCTCAAGACGGTGAATTATAAGCAATTCTCTGCAGATGAGTTGGCGTATGTTTCGCCAGTGAAAAGTTACTCGTATTCTTTATGTAGCTTTAAGATTTATTTAATTAAAAACTAGTATTTAGTTAAGATTAATTAAAAGTAGATTTAATCACAGCGGTCTTAAGATACTCGGCTGTAATTAATTAAAATAGTTATATTATTTTTTTTTTCATCACTAGCAACTCAACGAAGTAAGAACAGTATGTATATGTTATTTTCTGTTATGACTACTTTTTTTTTTTTTTTTTGGTAAATAATTCGAATTAGTAATTTTTTTTAAAGAAACAATAAGAATAGGAAACATATAATATTTGTTTCTATTAAATGTATAATAGATATATTTTATTCAAACATGCTGTCCTCAAACATTTGTAACACAAATTTTGTTCAGTTTGACTTTTGAGCTGTTTTGTAGTTGAATAGATAAGGGGTCTTCCGCAAATGATATCACACTTTTAAGAGGGAGAGGGGTATGAAAATTTTGACAGCTTGTGACACAGGAGAGGGAGGAGGTAAAAAAAGAATGACATCACACATTTTTAATATAATAATATGCTTACATAACTTAGGGACTATTCATAAAGTATGTCACACTTTTTTATCAACAATTTTGACCGCGACTTCGCCATAAAGTGTCACACTTCACGTTACCCCCCCTTTCCCCGCGTTAGTTGTCACGCTATTTTATCAGAAGCATAGTGTTATAAAAAAATGCGTGATGTCACACTTCTTGTTACCCCCTCCCCTTGGCACAATGAGTCAAAATTTCATGATCCCCATCTCCCTCGCTCAAAACGTGATATCATTTGTGAACAGCCCCATAGTGTGAAATGTGACAAGGAAGAGAAGGGAGTAAGTTGCAGTGTGACATATGGTGACAAATGAGGGAAGAAAAAAAAAGTGTAGCGTCATTTGTGTGTGTGTGTGGACAACTCCTTTTTATCTACATCGTATGTGAATGTAACCACTTTCCGCGGGAGAGCGCATATCGCAGGAAGACTTCCAAATGTTGCCCAAGTTGAAAAAAAACCTTTTTGAATTTAAGTAAAATGTTTCTCTTTCAAATTATTATTATTATTATTATTATTCACTGTGACAATTTTAGTTCATTTTAGTTTTAATGGCAAAAAATATTAAAAAACTAATAAAAATGTATAATAATTACGTGTTTGTCAGTAGGACATTTTTTTGTCATATATATATATATATATATATATATATATATATATATATATATATATATATATATATATATATATATATATATATATATATATCGAAAATATCCTATATTTTGTGGTTTTGTCACTTTAATCTCCATGTACCTAAAAACTTAATGTGTTAAGCCAAAACTTGGATTATTTTTAGTCTCAGACGTCGTAAGATAGTCAAAGGCAGGTCACGTAACTGAGACAATCCATTAACTGTTCTCCTGTGCCAGATTTCTATCATTTACAATGCATTAACAAGCATTGATAACTTTTGCTTGATGGACTTTACGTAAGTTCCTGTCACATGTTTAAATTTATTTTTAAAAGAGTGGGAAGAGATTCTCACAGCAGGGGAGCAGTGAGGTGATTTTTTCGCGGTTATCTTCCAAAATTCTTGATTTTCAGCCTTATTGCCAATCCTAATATTGTGATATAGATATACGGATCGTTATGATCAGAGTCCGACAAAAACGGTAAATTCTTAGACACCAGAAACACAGAATCTCCTGTATCCATTTCTGCCGTAAAAGAGGCCTTCACCCTGATCCAAATTTTCTCCTCAACAATCAACCAATAGCTGTAAAAGATCAAGGAAAATTCCATGGTCTCACAGTTGATAACAAACTTAAATTTATACCGCATATACAAGAGTTAAAAAAGAAATATTCATTGAAATTCTTGGGGTGCTGATACAGAGTCTCTGTTAAGAATCTACAGGGCTCTGATACGCTCAAAACTTGATTATGGATGCCAAATTTATGGCTCCACGGAAAAAAGCTACCTGAAAGTTCTGGATCCAATACACAATCAGGCACTGCGCATCTGCACAGGAGCTTTCCGAACCTCACCTATCAACAGTCTCCATATTCTTGCTCATGAACAGTCTCTAAACAATAGACGCCTCAAAATTTCCTTGAACTTCTACTACAAAATAAAACCTTGAACTGATCACCCTTTACACCTTCATATTTTTAATCCATCTAATGTTGTCTTATTTCTTCATCGTCTTTCTACAATCTCAACATTTGGGATCCAAATGCGCAAGGTGCTCTCCAGATTTGCAGCTGTCGGATTTCAATGCTCTCTATACAATAGAGCTAATTGAACCACGGTGTGAAGTAAATACATTCAATATCAATGACTTCGCTAAATTCCCTACAGAGACTACCTCCAATACAGCTTACCAGCAAATATTTTATGACAAAAAATGCAAATATTCGGAATATAAGGACATTTTTACTGACGGATCAAAAGCAAACGATCACGTCGGCTATTCTACAATAGTTGATGGTCACGTTACGGCAGAAAAATTAAACCCATCTTGCTCGGTATTTACTTCAGAAATAAAAGCCACATATACATCTCTTCAATCAATAGCCCAATCCAAACGCAAAAAATGTGTGATATACACTGACACAAAAAGTTCCGTGGAAGCCATCACTCACTGCAGTAACAACAGCCACCTTATAATCATTCAGTCATATCATTTATACAAAAATCTTACACAAAATCATTTTCATGTTCTCTTCTGTTGGATCTCTGGTCATGTGGGAATTGCAGGCAATGAAGCAGCCGATTCAGCTGCCAGAGCCGCAAGTATCCTGGTTGATGATAGTGTCCCTTTTGATGACATTAAAAACGCAATATCTGAATGCCTTAACACGCATTGGCAGCGGACCTGGAATCTTGAAACACAAAATAAATTGCATTCCATCCACCCTCGGCTAAAGGTTTCAAATCTTTACAACTTACCGGGAGAGAACAAGTTTTATTAGTTCGACTTCGCATTGGTTATACAAGGTTCACTCATAAATACCTATTATGTCGCGAACCAGCTCCAACGTCATTACATGTAATGCGAATCAGACAGTGTTACATATTTTAAGTAACTGCCCAAATTTTTATCAAGTACGTTTTAAATATTTTAATAATTTTAACCCCTTTTTTAAGGAGTTGCTTGGAGACCCACCCCATCGCAATTTATACTCCTTCCTCCAGGAGATTGGATTCTCCTTTTTAATTTAGTGTTTGTGTCGTCAAAATGTAATTTTGTTCTTTTTTTGTTATTCAAGGTTTTTTGTTAACATAATTCTTCATACGTTATTAAATGGTTTTAATGTCTACATGTTTTGTATTACTTATTTTAAACTACCCATGTTAAAACCTTTCTCCTGAAAACACGCTTACTTTTATCATATCCTGACTTTATATTTCTCTATATAATTTTTTCTAAAAAATCGTTTGGCGCAGTATAGCCCTCAAGGGCTCTTGCGCCATAAAAAAATAAATAAATCAACCAACCAACTAGAAACACAGTTTTGGCGCCATACAAATTATTTACCAGTACATAGGAAAATTTAGTGTTACATGACTTCCCCGATGAATGGTCATGGGGGGGGGGTCGCTGTGATCTCCCAAAAGTTTTTTTTTATTCAGGAAACTTCGTATTACGATTCGGCAAAATTGGTAGTTCTATTGGACAAAAGTTGGAGTTTCTTTCGGCAAAATTATCATTATTGATAATTGGGCGGAAATTGAGAATTTCCGCCCGCCAAAACATTTAAGCTCGATGCGCTCCTAATACGATTATTGTTCTAAAGGAACACGGTAATAATTTTCCTAGATTTACCAAGGTTTTTTACCATTCCAGTGTATTTTTTTAGTCACCTGGATGATCTCGCGCCCGTTGTTCGAACCCTGGTTTTGACCAAACTCACTCACGAGACATTTCTGGCACTTCACGATCCCCCCTCACCCATCCCCCAGAGGAAAGTTCTAACGCTTCCATGAATCGACAGTATATAAAGGAGGGGTGCGAAATCGATGTCGATGTTTTGTTGTCGATGTCGGAAACATCGATGTTTTTGTTAAAGCATCGATGTTTTTAACATCGATGTTTTTCTTCCGATGTTTTGGTTTCGATGTTTTTTCGATGTTGATGTTTTTGCATTTTAATTGAAAATTATCATAAAATTTGCTCCAATTTTCTCGCTAGGTAATTAAAGTTACTTATGGAGTTGCCAAAAAAAAAAAAAAAAATCATTTTTTGCACCCATTTTATTAGATCAATATTTTGGGAAGATCACTACAAGATAATAAAATATTAACTAGAGAGTGCGGAAAAGGTCAAAGCTATTAGAAGAACCTAACACTGGTAGTCTGGTGCCAGAACTTGCAGTCTATTTCAAGGCCCCAGTTCTTAAACTAAAGGGATATCCTATGCGTTACTAGGGTGAAAATTATAACTGGTAAGAGAGAGTTGGTAAAAGTTGCTTCAAAGTATTTGATAGTGATGGCAATTTCTGTTCCATCGGAAAAATATGTTTCTCTGACTGGTGGGATAGTCTGCGGAAAGAGAAATGCACTTCTGGGGGACAAAGTAAACAAACTTTTTCTCCAACTGTCAACGCCAATATTCGGGGTTACTTATCGACTTCCCCTTAGAAGTCGTCCCTGTATTACTTACAATTTGTGTTTAATTATTAACTAACAGTACAACACATATTTCTTGCTCTTAAAAATAATTGTTAGAATTAACTTTGTATTTTAAAAATAATTAGCACAACTTTTTTTCATCATTCAACTGATGGTAAGTGCTATGATACCTTTTTCTTAGATTCTTTTTCGATGTAAATTTAAGTTTAGTTTCATTCAGTTTGAAAATATTTCCTTATTACTATAACTAGTTGTATTAATCGGTGTTTGTCTTATTATCAATTTTTGCCCTACTATAATACCAAGATGTTGCGAAATTATTCTTAGTAAATTATATTCATGATTTGAGGTTCAGTATTTTCAATATATTCGTCGGATACGTATTCTTTTGTATTGCTTAAATTACTGTAGTATATTCAAAAATGTATGTTATACATTGATAAAAAGATCGATGTTTTAAAACATCGATGTTTGGAAACATCGATGTTTTTTGGTCGATGTATCAATACCATCGATGTTTTAATTCTAACATCGATGTTTTGAAACACTGATGTTTTGCCATCGACGTCGCACCTCTAATATGAAGACCTTAGATCTACAAAAATGTTGCTTGCAATGGGGTTGTTTCCTTTAGTCAAAAGTAGTACTTTTTGACACTGAACTTGATAGAATAAGCAAAAAAAAAAAAAAAAAAATGACATGGACCCAGAAAATTCTTTCATTTTCCCAACAGTTGCTTTTTAATTAATTTTTTTAAATGTCCGATTTTTCAAACGAGGCGTGGTCTTGATGACGTCACAAATGATGCACTTTGCTGCATCTTTCTTCCGCGATTCCACGTTATGATAATCAAGAACCGAATTAAAATTGCTCTCCACGCTTGCTATCAACCATATCGATGCCAATACACGTGAATAAAGATACAAATTAAATATTTTGCTCTGTGAGTGGCAGCACAGAATGGCATTTCATCGTTTGTGATGTCATCGGACAGAAGTATAAACACTGAAATCGCGCCGGATTTAAATTTTTATCCTAGTTTTTTATTTTTTAAAATATTAAACTTAAACAATTTTTTTAAAAATATTAAACTTAAACAAATTATTTAAAAAATGGTCAGATCCAATGTTTTCAAGCATGCTCTTTCAGAAAAAAAAAAATACTTTTAAAATTTTGGAAACTACCCCATTTCTGAGCTCTGTTATGAAGTTTTTGTGTTGTTTTTTCCTTGATTCCATTTTTCATATCCTCATCTCACATGAATCTGGATCTCTCGCGCCATAATTAAGCATTCGCGGTCCAGCATATCAAATCTTAGAAAAATTCATACGTGACAACAATAAACAAGTGCAAGAATATCAAGATTAACTGTTATATATGATCGTCTGAATCTCCTGGCGGCTAATGCTATCTTGAATCAGTTTAATTTTTGTATTTCTCTTTCCTATTCTGAACGCTCTACGCCTATTGGTGGATAAAAGTGTGTCTTTCTCAGGCGTAGTGTTTCTTCAATGAAAACTACTTGTTTTGTTTTATGAATGAAATCTTGAGGTGTGGTTTGAAGGAGGTTAAGTGCTCCCACTTAGTTCTTTTGCGTAGGTTTCTAAGAATGGAATCTGACAAAGAACGCAATGCCCGTATTTATTCTAATTCACTTGCCTCTAGCGAAGGTTTCGAAAGTGTTCTAGAAATGTAGAAACTACATTATTTTTTTCAAAGTTAATTAGAAAAGTTTAAACAAGAGGGCATTATGTTTAAAACAAGTCAGATGGCATTTTTTGCTGATTTGAAAATGAAACATTTGTAAAACTAGAAATTATTTATTAAACATTTTACTTGTGAAAATAATTTGAATATTTAAAAAACGAGCTGATGTGTGCATCATATGACTTCCTTCTACTCCAATTCAATGTCATTTCCCCATTACTGGCAATTTTAATGAGATTCAATAGTTTACTCCACTAAATATCACCAACAGTGGCCAAACTGAAACAGATTTTTAAAAAAAATCTCCAAATTTGTCGTCAAGTTGGTTACAAAACTTGGCGACCAAAAGACTGGCGACATATCGTCAAGTGTCCGCCATATTATAACACCACTTGAGTTTACATTAAAATTAACAATGATTTACCCCCAAAAGGGGCAAAAGACCCCTTTAGAAACACCCGAATGCAACCAAAAAAGAAGGTGCGCAACTAGACCCCACTAGGAGTCTACCTACCAAATTTCAACTTTCTAGGACTTACCGTTCTTGAGTTATGCGACATACATACGCACATACATACGTACATACAGACGTCACGAGAAAATGCGTTGTAATTAACTCAGGAATCGTCATTATGGATATTTCGCGTGTTTATACATTCTTAGGCACTTATTCTCGTGTGGTCGAGTAGAAAAAAAACTCAATATTCATTCGGAGGTGAGTAAAATGGATATTAAAGCCGATTTGGAGTAAAAAAAAATTTCGCGAATACAACACTTCCTTTTTTATAAAAGGAAGTAAAAAATATACATGATTGATAACTATGTGCGTAAAATAAACTTTCTTGTTAAAAAAATGAAACAATCTCCTAATATAAATTATTAACAATCTCAAATTGACATTTTTATTCCCATATCGTTACCGAAAATCTAAACGAATATTTTATGTAGCCAGTTTTCAATGAATATTACATCAAATTTAGAGGTAACTTTTTTCAGAAGTGTATTATGGTAAAGACAAAATTATAAATTGCGAAATAAAACTTTGACCAATGGGTCATCCTAAAAAAAATGACCTTAATGGTGACTTTTAATGGCTAAAATTACAAATGCATTGATTAATCTGCAGTAGAAATGTAAAAAAATCCGGAAATTTTGAGGAGGCGGAAAAACGCCGAGATTTCTTTTCTGGAAAAAACGGAAAAAATGATCATTTGCGAATAAAAATTCATTTGCTAGCAATATTTTCATAAAAAACAGAAACAATAATGAAGCCGAAAAAGATACATACTATCTATGTTATTTTTTTCCTTCAAACGTAAATTTACATATAACTTTTACTGTAAAAAAAGTCAGTAACTTTTTTGTTCAGAACAACAAAAATTATCTAAATTAGTAAAATCATCAATCAGCCATTGTGTAAAATGTGTGTGTGTGTGTGTTTTTTTTTTTTTTTTTTTGTGAATTGTTAAATTAAGCTATTTAACAAAAATGTGTTCTTTTTAATTAATTAATTAATTTATTTTTAATTTTATTTAATTTTATTTTATTTATTTATTTTATTTATTTTTTTATTCTTTGTGCAAATTTTAAGATTTTAAACTGAAAATTTTCTTGTTTATTTTTAAATTTCTTAAATGCATTTAATAATAATACATACATACATACATATATATACAGTCTTAGTGTTGAGAAGTTCTACCCTACTTTTTTTTCTACCAATCCAGAGTTAGTTTCAAAAAGAAATCAAATATATATTTATCACGTGCGGGACGCAATATCTGCTTTTTCGAGGGCTCTATGGAGGGAAAAGAAGCCAAGTGCTATTAATAAAATATGACACTCACAAAGACAAAGACCATTCATTCTGATTGTGTGCCGGAAAGAATGTAGAAAGAATGAAAGACATTCATCACTTATTAGAAGTGACAATATTTTCTCGCATAAAGCGTGCCTAAGAGATTTAGAAATTCGAAGTAGGAATTATGTAAAGTAACAAAAAAAAAAATGACAGCTTAACTTAAAGTAAGTGGTGTTTGAATATTGTTCACGTGCCAACCATTTAAAAAAAAAGAAGAAAATGTGTGCAGAAACTAGAGGTGCGACATCGATGTCGATGTTTTTGAAACATCGATGTTTTTGTTAAAACATTAATGTTTTTAACATCGATGTTTTACTTTCGATGTTTTTAGACTATCGATGTTTTGATTTCGATGCTTTTTCGATGTTGATGTTTTTGCATTTTAATTGAAAATTATCATAAAATTAGCTCCAATTTTCTCGCTAGGTAATTAAGTTTACTTATCAAGTTGCCAAAAAAAAAAAAAAAATCTTTTTTTTTTTTTTTTGCACCCATTTTATAAGATTAATTTTTCTCTGTGAAGGATGATTTTTGGGAAGATCACTGCAAGATAGTAGAAGATTAACTAGAGAGTGAGGAAGAGGTCATAGCTGTTGGAAGAACCTGACACTGGTAGTCTGGTGACAGATCTTGCAGTCTATTTCAAGGCTCCAGTTCTTAAACTGAAGGAAATACCTATACGTTACTACGGTGAAAGTTATAACTTTAAAGAGTTGGTAAAAGTTGCTTTAAAGTATTTTATAGTGACTGCAACTTCTGTTCCATCGGAAAGAGATGTTTCCCTGACTGATGGGATAGTCTGCGAAAAGGGAAATGCGCTTCTGGGGGACAAAATAAACAAACTTCTTTTTCTCTAAACTGTCAACATCTATATTCGGGGTTACTTATTGATTTCCCCCAACAAGTCTTCCCTCTATTACTTACAATTTGTGTTTAATTACTAACTAACAGTACAACGCATATTTCTTGCTCTTAAAAATAATTGTTAGAATTAATTTTATACTTTTAAAATAATTAATACAACTTTTCCTCATAATTCAACAGACGGTTAGTGTTATGATACATTTTTTTTCTTAGAATCTTCTTTGATGTAAATTTACTTTTAGTTTCATTCAGTTTGAAAATATATCCTAATAACTATAACTAGTTTGTATTAGTTGATGCTTGTCTTATTATCAATTTTTGTCTTACTATAATACCAAGATGTTACGAAATTATTCTTATTAAATTATATTCATGATTTGAGGTTCGGTATTTTCAATGTATTCGTCGGGTACGTATTATTTTGTATTGCTTAAATTAGTGTAGTACATTCGAAAATATACGTAGTACATTGATAAAAAGATCGATGTTTTAAAACATCGATGTATCAATACCATCGATGTTTTAGTTTCTAACATCGATGTTTTGAAACATCGATATTTTGTCATCGATGTCGCACTTCTAGAAGATACTTAACTAACGTTTCTGAGGCTTTGAGAGGAAAAATAAGCTTAAAAGGAAAAGAAAAATAGAAAGAAAAAGTTTATTTACTTCAAAATGGCAATCTTACTTCCCTCGAAAATGAGTTTGGAAGAAATGTTTATAGATAGGTTCTGCGTAAAAAGCAAAATCAGAAAAAATAATTCGCTGTTATTGAAGGTTGTTGCGAAGTTAGATGCTATTACATCTGTTTGTTTTCTTTTATCTAATGACATTCTTAACTATTACTGAGCGTAGCTTGTTGATAGTTTTTTGTAATCCTGTCTTTAGGTTCGCACCTTCCTATAATTAATTAAGCGTGATTAGTTATAGTTTTAAAATAACTAATTGATTCCAATCTTTTAAAAATATTTATGCTTTTTGCTTTGCTCTAATATTGGCAAAGAATTGGCGAAGTACTAGTTAGACGTTGACCTCTTACGCACAAGGTCATGGGCTCGAAATCAGCACTAGTCAATGGTTTTTCAAGATGGAGAAAGTTGACTACACCGATGTCGCATGATTATGTGCCGGGTTTAATTTGCGTGGAAGCTCACGGAAACATATCTCCTAGACTTATTTTTAATTTTTTTTCATAGTAGTGATACCTCTGTAAGTTGACCACTTGCGATGCAGTACTTCGGTGGTCCACTTAGATAGGTAGTCAACTTATAAAGGGGGGTAATGATTTTTTTTTTTTTTTTTTTTGTCATTTCTTGCACCATGTATTCATTTTTTGACTAATTGACACTTAGTACTCTTTCCGTTCAACTCACTTTCATTGTTTAACATTACTTTGAAACAATAATTTAAAATGTTATTCAAATATTTTTAGAGGTTATTTTCTCAGAATGACGTATAATGTGTCATGTAAATTTAAAATTGACCAAAAAAAATCATTGTTTATAAAAAGTTATTTGATATTAATAGTTCCTAAAAATTCATAGCTAATCAAAAAAAAAAACCAAGTTTTTCGTTTTTTTTTTTTTTCTCATGATACATGTAATACATTTATAACCATGATGATGTACTTTTCAACAAAATAACTCCTTATTGAAGTTTGGCGCACTTATTAGACACTAGTTTTGGAAATTCCATATGGGTCAGCTAATTTTCTCTGGATTTCTCCCTTTTCAATTGATTTTAATGTTTCATACTTTTATCAATCTCAAGTTCAACTAACTTTCTTTTTGAAACCATTTTATGTAAACCTATAACACAAAGAGCAACAAGTTGGATTCTCATAGTTCTAAAAGGCAGTTGAAAATGAAAATGTCCTATTTCTTAATCCCTTGAAACCAGAAATACTGCAATGCAATTAACTTTTATTCTAGCACAATTCCAGTGTTGCCACAAAATATAGCAACTGGAAAAAAATACCTTGTACTTTTCTACTGACACTTGTTTTCATTGAACAGAGAGTACAAAAGGTAATCTCAAATAGAACAGCAAAAGAAAAATACGTTTGGAGAATAAAAGGGTTCTTAGTAGTTTTCCAATGTGGATTAAACTTACAAGGAGGTTTAGTAATGCTGCTGTTTTATTTAGTTAGTAAAATGCTGGTCTTGCATCAAAAATATTCTTAGAAAGCTATAAAAAAATAATAAAATAAAATAATTTGCTAAATTAAGGTTTAAAAAATAAACCAAGTGGTCAACTTACAAAGGGTTTTTTACAATACTCCAAACCAAATTTGGGGTACATTAGTGGTCAAGATAAACAGGTTGGTCCAGATAGAAAGGTGGTCAAGTTACAGAGGTTTTCCTTCATTATACAAGATAGGACTAATTCCGTTCCGGACAAAAGCGGTCAACATAGACAGGTGGTCAACTTACAAAGGTGGTCAACTTTACAGCTTTCACTGTAACGGTATTCGAACTGTCCATGCATCAAAACAGGCACCGTGCACTATAGAGGTCACGTACTTCTTTCATTAGAAATTATGCATTGTGTGGCTTGTTAAAGATCCGATGAATGTCTGTTTGGGTCAAGACGCACTTGGCAAAATTCAATTCATGTCGCAAACTTCGCATTGCAAGCGTATTTTAATGCATTTCTGCCCCTTAAATATTCAAATTGAGTTACTATTAATCTACATAGAAACATGAATTCGGTATCCCTTGAAAGCGCTTGATTCAAATATTCTGAATATATATTTAAAAAAAACTGAGTTTTTTTTTTAAATTTATTCAAGGTTTTACGGTACCAACTCGTCTTAAAAACATAATGAAACGTTCAAATGCGTAATTTTCTGAATTCCAGGTTTTTTTTTTTTCCACAACATTTTGTTCCCCAATACAGAGCGTAAAAATACGCTTGATTTAATTTTCGAGGCTTATTTCCTAACTTCAATGAGTCAAATGCGTTTGTAGAGGCGTAAAAAATCTCACTGGTTTGGACTGAATATTTTCCCCTAATGATTTGCATCAACTTAACGCAAGCGTAGAATCATTCTGCACTCGTATAAAAATCAACCGTTCCTAACAAAAAAAGACTTTTTTTTATACACGTTAAAACCAAAAACGCAGATCGATAGCAGTGAAATTAAAGTACAAAAACATTAAGACGCTGACGTCAGTTTAAATTTAGCATTCGGCTCTTTGAACTACGATATTCAGATAAGAATTTCCTTAATATTGTGCAAATGAAGAGTGAAAATCGAATTGCAGAGCCGCGTTCAAATTAGAATTATTTCTCTTAGATTCTCATATTACTGTGTTTATTAAAAATGAAAGATCTAAAGAAATTAGCATGATAAAAGAGCCATTTCTTCAAGAATGTTCTTGGTATTACATTTTTCCACAATATATTTCATTTATTTAATTGCCTTGAATTGTTACTTTTCAGTGTTGCTTAAAGTTTGAAAAACAATTTTGCGTATACGAGTTTGTCTAATCATCTCTAATGCCTTAGAGCGGCGTAATTTATATTCGATAGCGATTGTAATGTTTAAATAAACGAAAGATATTTTTTTAACTTCTGGTATAAAGTAAAATTTTAAATTGAAAAATCATACTATGCAATGCTCTTGGGAAATGTTTAAAATTTGACAGTTGTAAAAGATTTTTTTTAAGTCTGATTTCTAACTAAGCTCAAACGTAATTTAATTTATCACAGAAAAAGTTATGCAGCGTTAGTAGGTTTTACATTAAATTCATTTTATAGATGTCCGAATGGAATAGCTGTATCATGTTTTTTATCAGAACAAGAAGTTCTGTCTAGAACTAAACGAGCCTACTTTCCCATATACCCATACTACTTTCCAATACCTGATCAATATTTTCAAAAATAGCTAAAATCGCAAATTGTTTCAAAAATATTTTTTAAATATTTTGAGCTGATTTCTAGGAATAAAATATTCCTCACTCATCTTAAAAAAAGCACCTTTTAAACGAAGCAGCTAATACACTTTTTTCCATTAAAAAAAATTCTTTAACAGCTTTCAAAACGAAAAAAATAATAATTAAAATTAATAAACTTATTAAAATAAGTACATCATAACAAAAAAAAAAAAATCGTTTTTTTCCCCCTGTTGCCAAAAATAATTTTTTAACTGAATTAATGCAATTACCAAAATAAATAAAAACAATAAAATGTTAATTTAAAGAAATAATTTTCATTGTCAAAAAAAAAAAAAAAAAAAAAAGAAAGAAAAAAAAATCGTCTGCGTATATTTTTATGTAGAAACATGAATGACTTCGAGTTTATTCGCCGAATATTGAGTGCCTAAATTAAAACTTTAGCGCGAAAATAAAAACAAGTCAGATCAACAATAATTATTTCACAGTTAAAACCATAGATGCGGATTCGGAGTCAGAGTCAATCTCATTTTGGGATACAGGACTCGAAGTCGAATATCCAAAAATCGGAGTCAGTCATCTGTCTTCCGTGTATAAATTTTTGCCAAAGCTATGAAGTCAGAGTCGAAGTCGTGGATTCGGAGTCCGATTAATTATCGGGCACAGGAGTCGAATCGGAGTCAGGTGCCCCTAAATTCTCGGAGTCGGAGTCTGAAATTTGGCGTCAAGAGCTGTTTCCAGCAAAATTTGTTCGAAGTAATTCCGCCTACAAGTACGGAATCTACATTGACTTTCAGTTTCCCCGTAGGCGCTAATGTTAAGTTTTTTTGAACTGTTCAAAATTGAACAAAAAATAGTTCAAATCAAAAAGTTAAATATGGGAATAAGGTGTTCTCGCCGAGATCTTTCGAACAAAAAAAAGTTTGTTCGAATCGGACTATTCATTCAAAAGTTATTAGGGGGGGGGGGCAGACAGCCAGACCGACAGACATTTTTCCCCATCTCAATACCCTACTTTCCAATTTTTATTTTTTCGATATTTATTAAATTATTTTGTTTATTTTATTTTATTTTTTTTTTGACTTTTTTTTGTTTTTTGCGATATTTTTAAGATGCATTAAGCCTTCTTTCATACTTTTTTCTTCTTTTTCTGACTTTTACTGGGAAAGTTGACTAAAAAATAGGGAAAACTAAAATTAAAATTTTTTAAAAACCCCTACTGGGTCGCAAATGTAGAATCAAAAGAAAAAATTTCAAATCCTATTAAAAGCCCTTGTACTATTAACAAGAAGTTCCGTCTAGAACTAGACGAGCCTACTTTCCCGTACACCCATACTACTTTCTAGTACCTGATCAATATTCTCAAAAATAGCTAAAATCGCAATTTTTTTCAAACATATTTTTTTAAATATTTTAAGCTGATTTCTAGGAATAAAATATTCCTTACTTTTCTTCAAAAAAAACGAACAAATAAAATAGCAGCACCTTTTAAACAAAGCAGCTAATACACTTCTTTCCATTAAAAAAATTTTTTTAACAGCTTCCAAAACGAAATAATACTAATAATAAGTTCATTAAAATAAATACATCATATAAAAAAAAATCGTTCCCTTTTCCCCTGTTGCCAAAAATAATTTTTTAAACGAATTAATGCACTTACCAAAATAATAAAAAAAAAACAATAAAATGTCAACTTAAAGAAATAATTTTCATTGTCAAAAAAAAAAAAAAAAAAATCGTCTGCGCATATTTTTTGAGTTTATTCACCGAAAACTAAATACCTAAATTAAAACTTTAGCGCGAAAATAAAAACAAATCATATCAACAATAAATATTTCACAGTTAAAACCACAGCAGCGGAGTCGGAGTCGGAGTCAATCTCATTTTGGGATAAAAGAGTCGGAGTCGAATATCCAAGAATCGGAGTCAGTCATTTGTTCTCCGTGTATAAATGTTTGCCAAAGCTACGAAGTCAGAGTCGAAGTCGGGGAGTCGGAGTCCGATTAATTGTCGGGAACAGGAGTCATAGTCGGTGTCAGGTGCTCCTAAATTCTCGGAGTCGGAGTCGGGAGTAGGTCGTCAAGAGCTATTTCCAACAAAGTTTGTTTGAAGTAAATCCGCCTTTAAGTTCGGAATCTATATTGACTTTCAGTTTCCCCTTAGGCGCAAATGTTAAGAGATTTGAACTGTTCAAAATTGAACGAAAACTTGTTCAAATCAAAAAGATATTTTCGATACATGTTTTTTATCAAAAGTTTTTCCCTACAAAGTTTGTTTGAAGTCACTTCGCTTCTAAGTTCAAGATTTATTTTTGATTTGAATTTCCCCGTAGGCGATAATGTTAAGTTTTTTTGAACTGTTCAAAATTGAACGAAAAATTGTTCAAATCAAAAAATGAATTATGGGAATGAGATGTCCTCGCCGAGATCTTTCTAACAAAAAAAATTTGTTCGAATCGGACAATTCATTCAAAAGTTATTAGGGGGGGACAGACAGACAGAACGACAGACAGACAGACCGACAGACATTTTTCCCCATCTCAATACCCTACTTTCCAATTTTTAATTTTTCAATATTTATCTAACTATTTTATTTATTTGTGACTTTTTTTTGTTTTTCGGGATATTTTTAAGATGTATTAAGCCTTCTTTCATGCTTTTTTCATCTTTCTCTGATTTTTACTGGGAAAGTAGGCTAAAAATCAATTACAAGTATTTTATTTGTTGACAAATAGAAACTAGCAGCAGATAAAAATTTTCAATCATTGCGTTTAATTTCCTTGTCGGTCAACAATGAATCGGTTACCAATCGTGTGAATCGCCTTATTTAGAATCTTCTGTATAAAACGTTATAGTTCGAATTCTATGTAACATGGAACTTCTAAACTCAATCTATCAGACGGAGAAACACTTACTCTGTATTTTGCTACTAAAATTTTAAATATGTTTTCACTGCAAAAATCGTGAAAAACCTTCTAGAGGTTTTTAATTAGTATCTTCGTTAATTAATGTCATCCGGAGGCGCAACCTATATAAGAACACTCTCCATCAACTCTCCTTCCGAATATTTTTTTTTTTTTTTTTTCAAAATTGGTCCATCCGTTTAGGCGCTGAAGTACCCACAAACAGATACACAAACATGTCAAACGTATAAACCCCTTTCTTTGTGTGTCGGGGGTTAAAAGAAAGCGTTTTAGTTTTTCATCTTTATCTTCTTTATTACTTACTAGTGGCACCCGCACGGCTTCGCCCGTAATAGAAAAATTAAATGTCTTTTGGTTCGCTTGTATATTTACAAATAATGTATGGTGAATTTTCCCGCTAATTGGCTTGTACCGACGTTACAGTTCCACGTTATGATAATTTCGTATCTCGCCAATTTGCTTGTGCCCATGTTACGGTTCCACGTTATGATAATTTCGTAATTTATGCTAGTATTTTTTCTTAAAATTGGAATAAAAAAAGAATCACATCGAATTTTTGAAAAATCGCTTCGAGGTGCACACCCCCATGCTACAAACTAACTTTGTGCCATATTTCATGAAAATCGGCCGAACGGTCTAGGCGCTATGCGCGTCAGAGATATCCTCCAGACATCCCACAGACATCCTACAGACATCCAGACATCCTCCGGACAGAGAGACTTTCAGCTTTATTATTAGTAAAGAAGATTACTAATAATAAAGCTCAATGTCTGGATTTCTAAATGTTCGGATGTCTGTGACGCGCATAGCGCCTAGACCGTTCGGCCGATTTTCATGAAATTTGGCACAAAGTTAGTTTGTAGCATGGGGATGTGCACCTCGAAGCGATTTTTCGAAAATTCGATTTTGTTCTTTTTCTATTCCAATTTTAAGCCCATTTTTCACAGAAATTTAATAAATGGGAAATAATTTGTTCTGAAAATTTTCTTTCTTTATCTTTCTTTTTTTTACTTCTTTATCTTTCTTCTTTTCTGTTCTTTTTAAATAACAAACCTGAAAGTCTCTCTGTATGGATGTTTGGAACTCTGTGACGCGCATAGCGCCTAGACCGTTCGGCCAATTTTCATGAAATTTGGCACAGGGTTAGTTTGTAGCATGGGGGTGTGCACCTCGAAGCGATTTTTCAAAAATTCGATGTGGTTCTTTTTCTATTTCAATTTTAAGAACAAAAATATCATAAGATGGAAGAGTAAATTACGAAATTATCATAACGTAGAACCGTAACATGGGCACAAGCCAATTGGCGAGAAAATTCACTATACATTATTTGTAAATACAGGCGAACCAAAAGACCTTTTAATTTTTCTATTACGGGCGAAGCCGTGCGGGTACCACTAGTGTTTGAATAAAACCAATCGATCTGATATAATGTGTGAAATGCGACTGGAAAAATAAAGTGAAAGAATATATTCGATTTTACGGTAAAAATCACTAACAAGATTCAGTTATGATTGATTTTCCTTTTTAGCCTACTTTCCCAGTAAAAGTCAGAAAAAGAAGAAAAAAGCATGAAAGAAGACTTAATGCATCTTAAAAATGTCGCGAAAAAAAAAAAAATAATAATAATAAAAAAATAAATAAAATAATTAAATAAATATCGAAAAATTAAAAACTGGAAAGTAGGGTATTGAGATGGGGGAAAATGTCTGTCGGTCTGTCAGTCTGTCTGTCTGCACCCCCCCCCTAATAACTTTTGAATGAATTGTCCGATTCGAACAAACTTTTTTTTTTGTTCGAAAGATCTCGACGAGGACACCTCATTCCCATATTTCACTTTTTGATTTGAATTATTTTTTGTTCAATTTTGAACAGTTCAAAAAAGTTAACATTAGCGCTGACGGAGAAACTGAAAGTCAATGTAGATTCCGTACTTGAAGGCGGATTTATTTCAAACAAATTTTGTTGGAAATAGCTATTGACGCCAAGCTCCAGACTCCGACTCCGAGAATTTAGAGGCACCTGACTCTGACTCCGACTCCTGTGCCCGACAATTAATCAGACTTCGACTCCCCGACTTCAACTCTGACTTCGTAGCTTTGGCAAACATTTATACACGAAGGACAAATGACTGACTCCGATTCTTGGATATTCCTCTCCGACTCCTTTATCCCAAAATGAGATTGAATCCTACTCCGACTCCGCAGCTATGGTTTTCACTGTGAAATAATTATAGTTGATATGATTTGTTTTTATTTTCACGCTAAAGTTTTAGTTTAGGTATTCAGTTTTCGGCGAATAAACTCGAAGTCATTTATGTTTCAAGATAATGATATGCGCAGACGATTTCTTTTTTCTTTTTTTCTTTTTCTTTTTTTTTTTTTTGACAATGAAAAGTATTTCTTAAAGTTGACATTTTATTGTTTTTACTTATTTTGGTAAGTGCATTAATTCATTAAAAAAATTATTTTTGGCAACAGGGGAAAAAGAAACGATTTTTTTTTTTGATATGATGTATTTATTTTAATAAGCTTATTAATTTTATTTATTATTTTTTCGTTTTGAAAGCTGTTAAAGAATTTTTTTAAGGGAAAAAAGTGTATTAGCTGCTTTGTTTGAAAGGTGCTGCTTTTTTTTACGCATCTAATTTTTTTAGCTGTGTGAGGAATACTTTATTTCCAGAAATTAGCAAAAATATGTTTGAAACAATTTGCGATTTTAGCTATTTTTGAGAATATTGATCAGGTACTAGCAAGTAATATGGATATACGGGAAAGTAGGCTCGTATAGTTCTAGACGGAACTTCTTGTTAATAGCAAGATGGATTAAATGTCTAAATACAGTGTCTCAGTTGAGTAATTAAGGGTAAATGGATGCGAAGTTTTTATTTAGCATGAAGAAAAAACTATAGTGTAATAAAAGCACAGAAAAACATAAAATAGTTTTAAAATACTACTTTTCGTTCTTACATACTTCATTGAAGATTTACTTTCCATTTTCAACCATACACGCTTCTCTCAAAATTCTATACTAGAGTTACAGCAACGTTTAGACTTTCGCTAAACGTTTATTATAAATTTGAAGAAAAAATTCGTGCCAGTACTTAATTGAAGAAGCAAGAAGTAACGGAGTTTCATTATTAAATGATATAAAACATTCATTTATCATTTCCATTTTTAATTTTGCTTCCTTTGCTCCAAGGAGATTTTACAGTTGTTAACGGCAGTGAGAAGCAAAGGGATGTAAGTAGATTTCTTGAAATGTTTGAGTAAAACACGTGCTAAGTTTAAAAACTAAGTAGGTTTTCATTGAAAAGTTTTTTTTTTTTTTTCATTTTCAAATCATGCTCTACAGTCACACCGCCAGAGACATAGTGCTTGGGATTTCAATACAGACCTTGAGTTACAGGAATTTTGTTCGAAATTCTTGGGTTTTGGATTTATTTATGGGGAAAAAATTATTTATTAAGTACGTTATCGATAAAACGTAATATTTTCACTAAAATATAGTTTTTCGGCAAAGCAATTTACAATGCACATACTTATAATTTTTAAAAGATTGCGTGAACAAAAAAAAAAAAAAAAAAATCGAGGAAGAAACCCAAGGTCATGTAAATAAAAATTCTTATTGACATTTTTGTAATTGCTACTACTGTAGTTGGCTAATTATTAACCTTAAACATGATAAAGTAAAAAATTGTTATAATAAGCACTAAAATTGATCTATCAAACACTATTTCTTCGGAACAATTTATTAAAATGTAATGTAAAAATCTTCTACTTTAAAAAATAAATAAATAATAATAATATTTTGGTATTTACACAATTATACAGAAAACACATTACGTAGGAAAGTTATAAAACGTAAAGAGAAAAATAACAATCCGGGCTTTTGTGGCAGTAGACAATTTTTACACCATATTTTAAGAAATTGCTCTGAAGAAATAGTTTTCGTGAAATCCATTCTAGTGTTCATTATCAATTTTCACTTTATCATTTTTAAGATTAACAATTGACCAACTACAATATTATAGCAATTAAAAAAATGTAAATAAGAATTCTTATTTATATTATCTTGGGATTTCTTCCTCGATCTTGAATGTTTTATAAAATCAATCTTCTGTAAAAAATCCCAATGGCACTCCTGACCAGAACTTCTATTTCCATCTCTTACGCTAAACAAGATGAGTGTTTAATCCCACTATTCGTGTACTAGTTACCTCCAAATTTTTAATTCTGGCATTTACACCACTTTGCTTCCAGTTGCTTTAATTCCTAATGGTTCATCATTCGTGTAGCTTCGGTTCATAGCGAAAAAGTAAGTAATTTTTGTTTTACGGCTTCTTTTCTCGCGTGAGAGGATACAATCTCATATTTTATGAGTTAGCAAATGTAAGGACTTAAAGATTTGAAGTAATGTGCATTGCAGATAAAATAATTCTTTTACAGCGTGTATTTCAAGGAGATACTGCTCTTTCGTCCTAAAATAAAGTGCGCATTGGGATTATGTGTTTTAATAGGGGTGCCTGCGAGGAAAATCATGCCATTTTTGGAAATTTTTAGGTTGTGGTTTAAAGGATCTTGGTTTCATTCTTGAAGCGCACTGTTTCTAGGTGAGTGCTCCGAAGAGTTTGAGGGAGGTGATCCATCGCCAGTGTTGCCAGATGGTCAAATCCAGATTTCCCCAATTCCCTTCCAACTTTTCCCCAAAAAGCGATGTTTTCGACCAAAATTCCCCAAATGCAAAAAAAAAAAAAAATTTCCACTAATATTTTCATTAAATGAATCAACTTCCTCTTATATTTTTGTCTCTTGAAAATTTTTTTTCCATAAATAACCAAATTTTCTTATAAAATTCCCCAACTTTTTTTTTCTACACATTTTCGCTTTTTTTTTTTTTTTTTTTGTCTTCTTTATCTTTCTTTATCTTTACTAATAATAAAGCTGAAAGTCTCTATGTCTGGATATCTCTCTGTCCGGATCTCTTTCTGTCTGTTAAGATCTCTAACGCGCATATAGCGCCAAGACCGTTCAGCTGATTTTCATGAAATTTGGCAAAGAATTAGTTTGTAGGATGGGGGTGTGCACCTTTAAGCGATTTTTTGAAAATTTGATTCTGTTCTTTTTCTATTACAATTTTAATGACATTTTCACAAGCAAAATTATGATAAGATGGACGAGTTAATTACTAAGTTATCATAACGTGGAACCGTAACGTGGGCAAGAAATTTTTCGAGAAATTCATCATGCATTATTTGTAAATATACAGGGGGACCAAAAGACCTTTTAATTTTCTACTACGGGCAAAGCCGTACGAGTGCCACTAGTCATAAATACAAGCGCCTGACCGAGAGATAAGAAATAACCAAATTTTTTTTTCTACTCGCATTTACTACTCTGCTTCTGTATGTACATTTAAACCATGATTTATGTATATATTTAACCAAGAACACTCTTCATCACACTTATTTTTACCTGTTTCACGTATCAACTAGTCACTCACGCAGAACATTTATGCGAATTCCAATAGCATATAATTCCACATAATGCGAAATGCGAATTCCATAAAGTTGAGCAAAGCTAACCCAACGCTGTTTGATACAATCAATGTTCCCACTAGTTCTTGACGCAAATTTAAATACGAAAAAAAATCTTTTTTCCCCGAGGTTTTTTTTTCCCCCAGGTTTTCCCAAAGGAAAATTTTTTCCCCCAAAGAATTCCTCTCAAAACCCATTTCCCCAGGGAGCACCAGATTTCCCCAAAATGGGGAAATTTCCCCCAATCTTGCAACACTGTCCATCGCTCTTTGATTGCGAGGGACCCCTGAATTTAGTTTTCAATAAATGCATAGAACCATAATATTGAAAAGAAGACTAGTTCAAAGATATTTTTAATCATTGCGTATGCTTAACACATGTTCTGCAGTGGGCGATAACCAGCAGTATCTGCAGGAAGGAATTTTCGAGATAGCTGAAGAAACGCGTAAGGAAATGCTAACGTACAATAGAAAACAAAAATACAAAAAAAAAATGTGGAAAAATTTGCAGTTACTGCCCTTTACTTGCTCACAACAGTGTTATAAACTGCATAGAGCGTAAAGGAAATAATTAATTCTTTCGGATATAACTATTATAGTCTTAAACAAAAGCGCATAATCTTTTTTTTTTTTGCCCGCGGGCCATACCTGATGTTATGATAAATCTCGCGGACCAGAAAAAAATACATAATTTAATTATATTATTTAAAGTTTTTCCAGAATTGCAGGGAAAACAAGGGAAAGGAAAGACAATTACACTCCGAACATTGCTGTCATCATTACTACATGCTTATTTTATTGACACGATCTTTGTACTTTTTTTTTCCTTTTTAGATTCCAATTTACGATTACTTGTCTTCAAATTTGCAGTAATCACCTGAATACAGAACTAAGATGATCAGTAGTTTTGGAATATTTCAGAATAAATTTTTCGTTTCGTAACATTGAGCACAACAACGGGTCACATGGATCAGCTTCGAGGACCACATAAGGCCCGCGGGCCGTAGGTTGGGCCCTAATAGTCTAAAACACTAAAACGTATAAAAGTCATTTTTTGGACCTCTAGCACGTCTTAATGTACTGCTGTCGGAAATGGATTTACCATGTCGCAATTGTTCTGTTGTTGTCACCGAAGTGGATCATAATAAGCATGTTTAAACTCTTATTTCAAAACTGATGGTCAAAAGAACCTCAAATATACAATGTCAGGGGCCTCCAAACCTGTAAATTCTCTACTGTCCCTTGAAGATCCATATGGACTGCTAGCAGACATTGAACAATTTATTAATAAAGATTGTAAACCTTATGATCATTGATAAAAAAGTGAAAAAAAAGTTATGGACCTTTTACCTTTTAAGTGACGTTACTTATATACATTTCAATTTGTGTTTAACTATTTACAAATGCAACTGACAGAAGTAGCCAATTAATGTCTTGTTTTTTGACTTATGGCTGGACGCCGACAATATTAGCTTTTCAAAATAATATTATAAATCTGAAACAATATCAAAAATCTAGGACATTTTAACAAATTGTGTCATCTTTGACACAATATTTTTTGTGACGTTACCCATTTCTTTGTAATGTGAGACAATAAAAATTTTTATGGCCAACACTGCAGCAATTCATAGAACTTTATTTTCGGTTGGGAAAAAAGAAGAGGTAAGAAAAAGCAAGTAATTCTTCTTTTTGTGACGACCATGAGTCAACAGTCGGCAGTCGCCAACAAGACTACTGCCCAACCCTACCTTTGCAACAGACTTCCGCTTATTTATTTCTCTTACTAAACAGAAAAGAAAGACCATAAAAAAATGTTCGCAAATCAAATAAAAGAGGTGCACGTGGGAGGTACCACGCGCGTGCGTTCCATTTTTTATTTTGCTCAAGAGGGGGAGATAATTTTCAACTGCAAGAGATGGCCGCATGCTGGCCTAGGTGGCAACTGTCTATCATTCTCGGTACGTTGGCGGGATTCTTATCCAATTGTTATGTAGCGAGTTAATGTTTTAACAAGGGAGGACGGCCTCCTTAGACAATGAAAGGTTTTCTTTAGGGTTTTGTTGCAATCTGAATTCCAAATTTGATTAGTCCATGCTCTTTGAAAGATAATGGTTTTAAATGAGAAGGAAGTGTAAATTCTTCTAAATTAATACTTTTGCTTTTTTTTTTTTTTTGCTGCGTCATTGTGTTTGGCATTTACGTTTGATTATCTCGACTTTATTTCTACATAAAATTCATCTCATTTTCTCTACATGATGCAATCAAAGAGGTAGTTTTTACAAGAACAAGATAAAATCAACCGCTAATTTCTGAAAAATAAGCATCATTAAAATAAACATAACCTATTGAAATCAGGGTTTGCCAGACGTCCCGGATTTCAAGGGACAGTCCCGTATTTTGAAAAATTGTCCCGCGTCCCGGGGAACTTCCATATGGGACGGCTTAGGTCCCGTATTCTGGCTAATAACAATATTTTATAATTCGAGACAGTATTTTAAGGTAAAAAAAAATAAGCAAAACGAAAAATGCGACTAAACTAATTAGTACCTGTTCCTATCAACGTCGATCTCTGTACTGAACTTTGTTCTATTGCTTGATTTATTCTTAGAGTTCCTCCAAAAATGTACTTACAAATAAACATACTGAGAGGAATCTTTCGAAAGCTATTGAAACATTATTGTTTATCACGCCTTAAAAATACACCATAACCAGTAACTGCCCTCAACCACAAAAATATCACCCCCCCCCCCTTTCACGCTTAGAAGCCTGTTCCGTATTTACTGTTCTTAAATCTGGCAACCCTGATTGGAATGTATTTATCACATAGGAATCGATGGATGGGTTTCTGCGTAGCTTTCTCTAGTTGACTCTTGTGTATCTTGTACAGGAGCTAATAAAAAAATGTATTTACGTATTCCTTTCTATCGACCCAAAATTAATAAGAATTGGTTATTTATTACTAGGATACAAACAAAAAGCTTTTTGTTTTTGTTCTCTGGTTATATTAACAGTTATTTCTACGTCATATGCAGTTAAGAGAACAGTTTCAAAGAATTGTTTACATCCAGATAACAAACTGCAGACAACCATAAATTTTGCAAAAGTTAAAAAACCAATTTGCTTAATGAGTTCCTTAGTTTACGTTGTGCCATAATTATGTATTTCAGGAGCAGATTTATGGTAACCTTTCAAAACGAGTTAATCAAATTTGTTTTCGAAGAATGTCAGCTGAAAAGAAAAATGTAACTAATCATTACATTTAACTACCTTTCGGTAGTTACGTTTATGTTTATAATAAGATTTCATAAGACATTTTCTTTTAGCTTTTCTCTTACGTACTAATTGTTAGAAATTATTCTTAAGACGTGATCATCACTCAAGTCTGTTTAAATTATCTCATCAAATATTTATAACAGAAAAAAGAAATATTTTATTTCAAAATTTTATGTGTGACCTGTCGAGAAATTGCAATATCAACAAAGCTTCTACTTTTTGGATGTTTTTAATCGCCGAAGGAAAACTTTCCCCAATGATTCATTTTAAATTTACTTTTATGTTTTAGAAATGTTCTTTATTTTAAATGCATTTATTATCATTATTCAATTAACGTACGCCCCATATTTTAAAAGTAATTTTCGAAATGTAATTTGGTAATATTTACATAAAATTACTTTCATTTATCACTTATGCCTGCGTTGTATAACTCTAGATAAATATGTAGACATCAGGATAGATAGATATAGCTATACATATAGATATACAGGGTGAGTTCGATCGAATCTGCCATACGAAAGGGGTTGATAGAAGAGCTCAAGCGGAGCATAGAACCACCCATTATCGTGTCCAATCCTTAACCGTAACCGAGTTTTGGTAAATATAAGGAAAATGAGTAAAAAAACAAAATTCTGAAAAAACGACCGATTTCTGAAATTCCTGTAGGAGATACAAGGAAAATAAGTACATATTTGGAAAGAGCAGACTAAATCCTACAAAATGTTTCCCTGCACATTCTTCAAATGCAGTTCGGGAATTTCTAACTGAACAGTATCCCCAATGGATTGGCCGTACCGGCCCCATCCCTTGGCCCCTTAGATACATTAACATTACTTTCCCGTGCTTTGTGAAAAGCACGGGAAAGTAATGCTTCTTTTATTTCTACGAATCGTTATCTTATTATTTTTATATAAAAATATAATTTTCTTAAACAAAGAAAGCAACATGCTATCGTGAAACAGAAAATTCAAAACAGAAAAGTGCGACTCTTTGCTGGTTTTCCTTTTTTAACGAATGCAGATTTTTACACTGTTTCAAACAAAAGCCTGACTTTCAGCTGAACTTAAAGCCCAATATGATTTGTTGTTGTATCCTCTGAAAGCTAATGAAATGGGCCAGGTTTTGGTAGATTTTTCCGATTGTAGCTCTTACGGTTGTTTTTGAAAATGTTGATTAAAAACGTTGGCACCATTTTAATTCTGAGTGTGTCCAATGTTTCAAAGCTTGTAGCTCTCGGTAAAATGCGACTATCTTAATGCGAAAGAAATCATTTTGTAGGATTTAGTCTGCTCTTTCCAAATATGTACTTATTTTCCTTGTAGGTCTTAGAGGAATTTTAGAAATCGATCGTTTTCTCAGAATTTTGTTTTTTTACTCATTTTCCTTATATTTACCAAAACTCGGATACGGTTAAAGATTGGACACGATAATGGGTGGTTCTATGCTCCGCTTGGGCTCTTCTATCACCCCCTTTCGTATGGCAGATTCGATCGAACTCACCCTGTATATACGAAGTAACATTAATATAAGCAGAATTTTTTAACTTGGACAAATCAATTAATGAAATTAAACATCACAACTTTTCAATCTTTTTATTATTCAACTTTTCTGCGGTTAATGTCATAGATATTGAGAGATAAATTTTGATAGATACAGCTATAGACGGCTAGCTAAAGAAGTACAGATAGCTAAACAGAAAGATATAGGTAGCTACAGTTGAGGCAAGCCTAACCCGGGAGCATATCAGTGCTGTTATTAGGATCTGCGTAGCCTTCCCAATGCTGAGAGGTTAGGTTTGCCCCAACTATAGCTAGATAGATAGATACTCGTGCATAAGGGATATAAATAGATACAGACAGTGCTGAAGTTGGGGAGTGGAGGGGGAGAAAATCTTCCTCCAAAACTTTTTTTTTTGCAAAAATAATGCAAATGTAATGTAAATTGGTTTCAAAACACTTTTTCTTTTGATGAGTACTCCCCAAACCCAAAATGAGCTCCCCAAAACAATTTTATCTAACGACAGGTTTAGACATAGATAACTACTAGAGATGTGTCGTTCATGAACGAACGGGTCAAAAGGAACGAATCCTTAAAATGAACGGATCCGTTCGTTTACCTAAAAAATGAACGAAAGTTCTTTTGAGCGGTAAGCCCTTTGCTACATTTTATTGATGCACTTATGATAAAGTCGCATTCTTTTTTTTCTGTACTACATTCATCTTAAAATTTTAATTCTTAATCAATCTCAAATTGTCTTCTTCTCAGTGCACTACAATGTCTTAATTTCGAACCTTTATACTTTCTGCTCTATTCCTCATTTTTCTTTAACCATTGCAGTTCATTTGCAATTTAACAATGTATCCATTAGTAATGATTTTACAACTTGGCTACAAATAAAATGTTTGTACTTTCCACTTCCTGCTCCACGCACCTACTAAAATCCTTCTCATGCTTTCTGTCGCTAAAATTAATTCAAATTTCTTTTTATCACTTTTCTGGCTATCCTTTTGTCTTCTATAGCACCCCTCCTATCATCTACCATCTATATTGATTTGGCTCTATTTCTAACTTACTTGGCGACTTCCAAGTCCCTTATATCACATTCAATATCCAGAGAATTTTAATAAGTATTATTACGGTTTAATTTTTTCTCCATTTAAAAGAGTGTTGAGCTTTTTTCCTGTTTTGAGCTCCTGTTCTCATTGGTACTGTGGGATAATTTTAAAGCTGTCTAATGTTTAGGTCAGTTTGTTTTCTTCTTCTTTTTTTTTAAATTAAGTTTTCCGGTACTCCGGCTGAGGTACCAATATACACTGCTGGACAATTGCTAAGGAACAATTACATTTTCTAGAATGGTTATTAATAGACAATGATTAGAGAAACAGAACTGATTACATAGGTAGTAGGGAGGATGAGCCTTTATTATAAGTACAAAATAGTAGTGATATTAGTGCATCATTGAAGTAAAAACTTAAAATTAAAAAAAAAAATCCTACTTAGATGATTTTCAAACAACAACAAAAAACTGTTCTAGATCAAAATGATGGAGACATGAGTACTTTAGTATGACGTGTGATTACCATGGACACTAATGCACATTTTGCATCTGTTTTCCATACTACGCACTAAACTATCGAGGAGTTTTTGGGGGATATTTTCCCACTCCTCTCTCAAGGCGGATTTGTGTTCTTGTACTGTTCTGGGAGGGACGGTTCTTTGCGCAAGACGCCTGCCAAGATCCTCCCAGGCATGTTCAATTGGATTTAAGTCGTTAGAGAACGCAGGAGAATACACTACATACGGAGAATGTCTTCACTTTGCAATGTGCCTGATACTTTAATGCTCCTGTGTGACAGTGTATTGCCGTCCATAAAGAGAAAGTTTGAACCTACAGCCCCCCTAAAAAGACGAACATAATCCAGTATAACTTCCTTGCAATACCTTTGCGAATTAACGATTCCTTGTTTAAAAATGTGAAGCGCTGTTCCGAAATTGTGCATGACGAATGCCCGCACCATCAAGCCTGGGCCGTACCGATGACGTTCACAAACAAATTTTTGTGCATAATGTGTTCCACGCTGTCTCCACAGTAGTTCGTGACCAGAATCACTTGTCACACTGAAACGAGATTCGTCAGAGAACATCACTCTAGATCAATTTTGACGATCCCAACCAAACATGCTCCTTACAGCAGCATAATCTCTCTCGACGATGGCGTGGTTGAAGTGGGATGCAACGTACGGGCTTCTGTGCATACAATCCAACATTTTTTAATCGCCATGAGATAGTTCTTGCAGAAACATGCGTACCGGTAGCGGTTGTAAAATTTGCAGCTATCCCTCCAGGAGTGAATTTTCTGTTCCTTTTTGCCACGAGGGCTACGTAGCGATTCTCTGAACGTGTGGTGTTTCTACCACGACCCCCGGCATGCTTTTGCAAAGCATTTTCACCTTCAGCGACCTTCTTAAATCGCGAAATGGCACTTTTTGTTACACCCATTTCAGCTGCTACAGTGGTGATACTTTGACCTGCTTCCAGTCGTCCAACTGCTCGTCCACGATTGTAGGTTATCAAATGATGTGTTGCTGACATTTTACTCTTAAATATTTCAAGAACCAAACAGAATTTCAGAGAAAAAAACTTTTTCAGCACAAAGCACGATTTTTGTTAAACACCAAACAGCGTGAATTTTCGTACGAATCTTGAGTTTGTATGCACTGTTTCTTGTGCAGATAGCGAGCCTTGATATACCATGTCATCTGATCTTGAATTGATTTCCATTGGCCAGCTGTCTGAGGCAGAAATTTGCATGAATCACTTGTTCCTTAGCAATTGTCAAGCAGTGTATTTGTTGTTACTTTTTCCGTTATAGTACGCGGTCTATTGGTATTGCTATATGTACAGGTAGCTATCAAAATGATGGAAACACTCTGTGACAAGTGTATTGGGAATCGCTATCTGCCATAAATGCTCTGTTGATAAAGGTGCCTTTTGACTCTAATCACTCACACTGGTGAATCCAGATGGTGATTGAGTTCTCTGGTCATTTTTGCTGATATCGTTCGCGTTTTAGACATTACAATCCTCTTCAATACCGTCGGTATCTTTTACTAAGCTTCTCTTTCCGTCCACTATTTTGCTTTTCCGAGCTTGTCATACGCGCTGCGTGTATGTTGTAATGACTTTAGATACTGTACCTCTAGAAAAACCAAAAAGTTGAGATGCTTCAGTTACACTTGCTTCAGCTAGATGCACTCCAACAATTTGGCCTCTTTTAAAATTTGAGAGGTCCGATATTTCACGCGCTTGAAAAAAATCCAAGACGTCCAGAACTTCAGTTAATCCACCAAAAAATGTCACTTGTATTCACAGGTGTGTCCATTATTTTGATAACTACCTGTTATGTTTGAAGGAACGCACCTCTTTTTTTTTGGGGGGGGGGGGGTAGATGTCATGGTTGACAGATGTTTGTTTTGTGGGCAAAAAAGATCAGCTTTGACAACTTACGCTAGTTTTTATATAAAGAGTACGCGTTTCATGATATAGTAATATTTTTGATAAGTTTATGTATATTCAACGTACATAGTTTTGATATACATTTCTTTATTCTCATACTTAATATTAAAGCCTCTTTCTTTTTACTTTCTTCTATATCTAATACTAGCAAAAATACCCGGCGTTGCCTGGGTCAGTTAAAATTATGAGGAAAAGTCGTTACTTGCATTTGTTTTCTGTTTTAAGTGAAAGAATTTAAAACATCTTTTTGACGTGATTAAAAATCGAGTTTCTTCCTTAACCTTAAACTAAAATAGCAATAAGTATAAAAAACAAAGTAGTATTGATTTAGAAACGAAAGCACTATATTTAAGCATATACAAATTTCCAAAACATGAAATTAATCTTCTCGTGTTTAAAAAGATTAATCTCTTGATACTTTTTTTTAACATGGAGTCTAAAACCTTCTCTGTATGGCTATCGAAGTACGAAGTTTTAAAAAAAATATAGCCGCGCTCGTAATTCTCTTATACTTGCTTTAGTTATTTTGGGAAATTTCAATCATTGTGGGCTCTTCGTGAGCGTTTACCGAATTTGCTTGAATCGTTTTGGGATACCTTCGATGACGCTCCCCCCTTCTTTCCTTACTATGTAAAACGGTATGATATTAATTTTCGTTGAGATATTATCGCCAGGTGCTGAGATACTTTTGGTCGTCATAAAATGGCGCTAAAGAGTTTCATCCGAAATGTTTCCAAAATAAGTAGTAAAATTTGGCGATTGTTTGACATTGTGCAAAAAGGAAAATTAATATAAGTTTTTGTGCTGTTTATGACTTTGCCTAATATAGTTGCTGGATTATTTAACACAGTAAAAAAAGTTTTTTAAAGATTCTTTGATTGGCGATATTTTGTTTACATGGTGAAAGCTGAGAAACATTATGCCGTAGTCTTTGGCTTCAAAAACAGCAACGTTGAAAAAAACTAAAAATGCATCAGCTACGGAAATCTTTCTGCAAAAATTTTGGCGATCTGCTGATTGATTAGATAATGAGTAAGTGTTCAATCAGCATAAATGATATTAAAAACCATTAATTACATTAAAGTTCCGTTTAAATGGAAAATGATCAGCCAAATCATGCATTATTTGCCAATCTTGTGCAAAAATCTTACTTCAAGATTTGACTTGAGAAAAGCCTTGAACAGTCACGAAAAGCAAAGATAGCCAACAATACAACAATTGCCGCTATCGACAGGGAGTTGCGATGACACACTAAATACTGTATTGAGTTGAGGAAAGCCTTCGAAAATGGAACTAAAAAGCTCATAACTCGTTTTTTATTATACTTAGAAATTTCGAATAAGTGCCATCTTCAGCAGAAAAATCAGAGCTTTCGATGGACATACGTATGGACATACGATGGACACTCGTATAATGTAAATATGTGCAAGTACTTTTTCATCCCTATATTAGAGAATTTATACGAAAATTGTATTTTATTGCCCCTCTAAGGGGGCTTTGCCCCCCATAACGGGACGAAAACTATCCTATGTGTTATTCTGATGCATAAGCTATATTATTGTAAAGTTTCATAAAAATCCGTTCAGTAGTTTTTGCGTGAAAGAGTAACAAACATCCATACATCCATACATCCAAACATCCATACATCCATACAGACAAACTTTCGCATATATAATAGTAGTAAGATAAGATACAGAAGAAAGTATTGGATTCGTGCAAATTTTCGAATTTCGAATTTTGACGGATTCGAACGTTTTGAACGTTTTGTGTGT
This sequence comes from Uloborus diversus, assembly GCF_026930045.1. Lineage (NCBI taxonomy): Eukaryota > Metazoa > Arthropoda > Arachnida > Araneae > Uloboridae > Uloborus > Uloborus diversus. The sequence goes on along the minus strand of NC_072737.1, from coordinate 160,936,848 downwards.
ATGTGTGTGTGTGTGTGTATGTGTGTGTATGTGTGTATGTGTGTCGCGTCTGTGTGTGACCAGTTTTTTGTGGCCGCTCTACAGCAAAAACTACCGCATGAAATCGAACGAAATTTGGTACACATATGTGCCCCTATGTGAACTTGTGCCCATTGGTTTTTGGCGCGAATTCCTCCAAGGGGGGTGGAGCAATGGGACGTTTTTTGAGTTACTCGTGCTTGCTATTCCTCAGGAAGTAACTGGCAGAATCAAATAAAATTTGGTCCATATGTTGCCATTAACAGGAACAGGTGCTGTTTCAATTTTGGTGTCAATAACTCAAACGGGGGTTGAGCTATAGAACGTTTTTTGTCGTCAATTGTGACTGCTGTATCTCAAGAAATAATGAACGGAATGAAAGAAAAATTTATCAGCAAGTAGCCCTTAGTGGGTATAAGAACTGATTTTATTTTTGTGTCAACAGCTAAAAAGGGGGTAGCGCAATTACCCGTTCTTTTTTTCCATTGTGAGTGCCCTATCTCAAGAAGTAATGCTACGTTCTGGTTGAAATTTGGAATATATGTGAATCCATATGTAAACAGGCTTTGGTTCAATTTTGACGCCAATCGCTCCAAGAGGTGTTGCTTTTTTTTTTTTTTTTTGCGAATAAAAATAGCTTTATTAATGCAACAATAAGAAAGATAAATCGTAATAGATTGTCGTCTGCGTATTTCTCGTGATTTTAATTGTATGGAAATGATCGGAAATATTAGCTCAATGATTTAAAATTTTTAACTTTTGCCATCTTATGTTTATTAACAAATAAAATATTTGTAATTAATTCAAGCAAGGCTTTTAAAATAACTTTCAATTTTCGCTCTTTGCTTTGCTTTTGCAATAATTCAGACATTGGGATGGTCGTCAAGTTTTTGCATGTGTAATTTTGTTTTTGTTGGGAATATTGCTTCCTCGTCAAGCATGAAAAGGGATCAGAAAAAAAGAAAAAGTAAAATATAGAAGAAAGTTTCGTGATGACCACAACATACTAGTTTTATGTAGTTTTTATTTATTTAATTTTTTTTTTTTGTGATTCACATTTTTTTTTTCAATGTAACCTAAAATACACTCAAAATTATTTTTTGTTTTATTTTCACCTGTGACCGTTCTACACTTGGAGTATGATATTTCTATTTAGAATTAATGCACTATTTCACGTAAGTTATATTTTGCAAATTTTTTGACGTCATAAACAGTTTATTTACTTTTTTCATATAGTAGAATTTAATAACTGAATTTTGTGACATGATGAAATGGAACCTAAAATTTTTGGAATGGAAAACAAATCTTACCTTTCGGCAGCTGTGGAATATCTTACAAAAAAAACTATAATTGCTTTATACATCTAAATCTGAATAAAGTTTTTTTGATTAATTTTTATAGACCTATTTTTTGCTTGTAGATAATTTAAGTTATTTTTCTTTCAAAGAATATTACTGATCAAATGCAATATATCGAATGTGCGTGAGTATGTCGTGCAGAGAGATCACCTGTAACTTTTTTTAAATGAACGAAGTCGTTCAAACGAACGAGTTAAATGAACGGATCAAAAGAATGAACGATCGTCCAATGAACGGATCATTAAAAATAACGACGTTGCCCACCTCTAATAACTAGATACATGTACACAGTGCTGCAGTTGGAGAAAGATATTTGGGAGTTTTCGAACTACAGCATTGGATATAGATAAATAAATACATATACACAGTCCTATAGTTGTAGTTTGATATATGTGGGAATTAACTTTGAAATGTGAGTGGACTCACTAAAAGACGCTTCAAACCCAATTTGCACTAAATTTGCATTATTTTTACAATAAATTCCAAATATTTTGCTACACGGTGTCCCCCCCCCCCCCCGACTTTCAGTCCATCTAAAACACTGCAGTAGGTAGATAGTTACATTCAAATGTACATAGATAGACAGATATATACAGAAAGATCGTTTTGTGTATAATAATCTAAAATAATCCTCATCTATCTAAATATCCAACACTGCAGTAGGTAGATAGTTACATTCAAATGTACATTGATAGACAGATAAATACAGAAAGATCGATTTGTGCATGATAATCTAAAATAATCCTCATCTATCTAAATCAGGGCTGTGGAGTCGGAGTCGGGGTCGGAGTCGAAGAGTCGGAGTTGGACTGATTTTGGGGTAAAGGAGTCGGAGTCGGAGTTGTTAGAAAACATGCCGACTCCGACTCCGGGCTTCTTTTTTTCTTTCCTTTTCAGTGACTCTCCTTGCATTTTTTAAAAACTGACAACCAATTGGTTCGATTACATGCATAAGAAGATACTAATGAGAAAATAACTGCCATTATGGCAATCAGCTAGCTTGAGTGCTTACCGAACTTTCTGTAGCCGTCCCCTACTTTGCTTGCTTTTTAATTTAACTAATAGCAATTGTCAGCAAACGGTTTTGTTGCCTAACATTTTCAAGTAATCACTTTAAAATAAAAATAGAAATATAGTGTTTTGTTCGATCTCAGTTATAAAATAGTAAAAGAAACGTAACAAAATAGTAAGTCAAAGTCCGTAGCTAAGTTTGAAATTTTTAAGAGTGATCGGCAAATTCAAAGAAGTTCTGGAGCGAAAGCACGAATCCAAAAGATCCGATGAAATAATTTAATGTTTTTTCTTTATTAAGACTATTTCTATAAGCTTGGTTCTCACTAAAAAGTATGGAACAAAATAAGTGTAAATGATTTCTTGATTACAACAATTAATCTTAAAATCTTCATATTAAGGTTAATTCTAAAGCAGCCAATAAAATTTAAATTAAAAATTTAGCGAAGAAGAAATATAGGTATAATAAAAGCTAAGATAAATAAATACCTTTGTGCTGAATAGTAAAGTCAGAACAAACAACGTAAGTAGAAGCACAAATTTGTAAATTACCGCAGACACGTGTTTCGGCGTTACAGGGAACGCCTTTTTCAATGCAAAAAATAATGAGCTTATGGATGAAAAGACATCCGACAAAAGCTATCAAAGGCTTTTGTCGGATGTCTTTTCATCCATAAGCTCATTATTTTTTGCATTGAAAAAGGCGTTCCCTGTAACGCCGAAACACGTGTCTGCGGTAATTTACAAATTTGTGCTTCTACTTACGTTGTTTGTTCTGACTTTATAATAAAAGCTATTCGTACAAAATTGTATATCGCTGCATTTTGTGTAAAATTAGCTCCTGATGTATATGAGCCCTATTTTCGTTGAAATTTTATTGATGAAATATAATTTAAAATATATTCACGAAAATTTTCAGACTTAAAATATTTATATTTTTTATAAAGCTATAATAAAAAATATTTATATTTTTATATTTTTTATAATTTTTTTATAAAACTTTGGGTGTCATCTACCAGATGGCTGTCACCTGGGCAAACCACCCCCTCTCAAGAACTTGAATTTAGAAAAAAAAAGCTTTTTTTCTCTCAAGTTACAGCTTTCAAAAATTGAAAGCACACGATTTTATTAATATTTATTTATTAGACATTAAAGGGGGGGGGAATTGCAGGTAATCTTTTTCAATATTTTTAAAAGGTATTTTTAAGTCATCTCACTATTTAACTCGTAACTATTGGAAAATTTGATTTTTAAATTGAATTTCTAACGTTATATGCGTCTTGGGTTTACAATAAAAAAACAAAATGCGAAATTTTCATAAAAAGGAATTAATATTTCAATCTCTGTTCAGAGGTTTTCCCCCTTCCCTGAAGAGAGAGAGGGAGTTGAAAAAATATAATTAAAAAAATTTAAAAAAGTCCAGAGTCGGAGTTGGAGTCGGAGTCGGGCGTTTAAAAATCCAGGAGTCGGAGTCGGGGTCGGAGTCGGCCATTTTCCTTCCGACTCCGCAGCCCAGATCTAAATATCCTACACTGCAGTAGGTAGATAGTTACATTCTCAAATGTACATAGATAAATAGATAAATACAGAAAGATCGATTTGTGTATAATAATCTAAAATAATCCTCATCTAACTAAATATCCAACAACATTCAAATGTACATAGATAAACAGATAAATACAGAAAGATCGATTTGTGTTTTATAATCTAAAATAATCCTCATTTATCTAAATATCCAACACTGCAGTAGGTAGATAGTTACATTCAAATGTATATAGATAGACAGATAAATACAGAAAGATCGATTTGTGTATAATAATCTAAAATAATCCTCATCTATCTAAATATCCAACACTGCAGTAAGTAGATTCAAGTATAGTTAGTATTCTCAAATGTACGTAGATAGACAGATAAATACAGAAATATCGACTTGTGTATAATAATCTAAAATAATCTTCATCTATCTAAATATCCATCTCTTTTTCAAGCATTCCATCAACAACCTTATTTCAAAACTTGTCTACCGCTTTAATCATGTCTCGGTACATGGGACATGATTTCCTAAAAACGCTAAATTACAAAATACCAATAAGTTACATTGAAAAATACTCGAACATTCAAGGACTTTCATTTCATATTTTTTTAAAATATACATGTTCATAAATTTAAGGACATGTCAGAAGAAAAAAGGAAAGTTGTTTTGGGACTAGATTGCTATTCGAAGATTCGCCTACACGTCACTATTCATTTCGTGTTTGATTTTTTCTTGTCTGCATATTTAACCCCGCCCCGATAGGACCACAGTTGCCGTAGGTGTTATTGGACGCCTACTACATTTTTCCTATCATCTTAAATGGATATTTGCCCTTTTGCATTCGTAGTAACTGTTATGGTTATAACTTAAAATGATGTGAAATTTCAAGATTTAAAAAAAAAAAAAAAAAAAAAAAAAAAAAAACGGTGAAATAATGGGGTCGTTTCTAAAATTTTAAAAGTATTTTTTTCTGAAAGAGCATGCTTAAAAACATAGAATCCGACCGTTTTTTAAATAATTTCTTTAAGTTTAATATTTTTAAAAAATTACTTAAGTCGGTGCTTTTCATTATTTAACGCTTCTGCGGATCAGTGATGAAATGCCATTCAGTGTTGCCATTCATGGTCCAAAATATTTAATTCTCATCTTTACTCACGTGTATTGGCAACGATATGGTTGATAGCAAGCGTAGAGCGCAATTTTAATTCGCTGCTTGATTATCATAACGTGGAAACGTAGTAGAAAGATGCGGTAAAGTGCATCATTTATGACGTCATAAAGACCACGCCTTGTTTGAAACATCGGACAATTAAAAAAATTAATTCAAAAAAAAAAAAAAAACTGTTGGTAAAATGAAAGTATTTTCTGGGTCCATGCTATTTTGTTTGCTCACTCTATCCATTTCAATGACTAAACGTAGTACTTTTGACTGAAGGAAACCACTCCATTATTATCAAGTATTTTCTCCTCTAAACTAGGAATTAAGTTCATGATGAAAACACAATTTCAATATCAGTAGTGACGATTTTTTGTAATCAGTATGATGCAAACGGACAAGTACAATAAAAAGGAAAAAGAAACAGGCAGAAATGTACATACACGTGTTTCAGGGTTTTAAGGAACTCCTTTCCTATTGTAAAAGAAGTGAACTTTCGCACCCATGAACTTACTTTTTTTCCAACTAAAAAGGTGCTCCTTGTATCCCAAACAAGTGTATGAAGTTTTCTGCAAATTTGGGCCTTTTAAGTTATTTTTATTATTTGTTTTTCATTTATTTATTAATTTATTTATTCTTTTAACTTTAAAGGCAAAAATATATTCATTCGATTTTTCAATACAATGCCGTTCATCCAATCTTATTTTGCTTAGGAACTCACTAGAGATCAGATTCTACTTCTTTTTATGTAATTACACGCAGGAGCGTGCACAGAAATTTTGGGGCCAGTCACAAATGACTTTTACACCCTCCCCCCATATTGTTCACCAGTTCCTACATATATTTGCTCATCTCGGGCCCAGTTCAGCCTCGCGCTCGGACCAATAGGTGTCCCTTGCCCCCCCCCCTGTGCACACCCTTACTACACGTGATTTTTAACACATTACGCGGAGTTCAAGCTATTTACGAAATTACGTTCTGATGGTTATGAAGCTTCTTTAATTAGAAATTTAAACCTGTGTTCAGCACAAATTACAACGTCAGTCAACTTCAAGTCATTAAAGCTATTTAGATAATTTCTTTTCTTAGGGAATACGACTTCTAAATTTTTTTTTTACCAAACCATTTCTTATTTCATCTTTCTTCACTTATTATTATGTTAGTGCATGCACGTAAATAAAAACGTTTGTCACAGCAAAATCAGGAAAAAAACTACTTATTTATTCAGAAACTTTTCAAGTTAATTCAAAATGGCTGCAGTTTCTAAAATTTTAATTGATTTAAACATAATTCATTAAATTATATGATATGTAAGCATTCAAAATGACTTTCGTTAGGTGTAAACGTTATTTTAGTATTGCATGTAATTTTCCTCATCGTTTTAAGCAATTAATTTAGCTTCAAAATTCATCTATATGACGATTAGATAGTAGACTAGATAATGATCAAAACAATAATGCAACTATGCAAGTATGCAACTATGCAAGTAGGATTGCCAAACAAAACATTCAATTTGGACATCTAATACAGGGGGGGCCCACCTAGGGAGGTCATGACGCAGAATGCGCCATTGAAATTTTTAAGGGGGTGGGTGTTTTAAGGTATACTTTTCAATTTTTAGGAGGGGGGACGTTTGCTTTTGGATTGATCTTCGCGTTGTTTAGGGGGAGGGGTTGCGCCCTTGCTCTTAGTGGGGTAGAGCACCTCTGGTCTAATAGGTTTGGAAGAGATAGCTCTAAATTGTTTTGAAAATTTTGATTGCAGCTAAACTTTTATACTTTTAAGGCCTATATTAGTTTATTCCTATTATTTTTTCGAAGAAAATGATATTATGCATCATACGACATAAAAAAACATTGAAATGCGTTCCTAGAAACTATTAAAGAATCCTTTCTAAAATACTTGAAAAACACTTCATCAAAAATTTGAAGAGAGCGCGATTAAAAAAAAAAAAGAAACGAAATATTGCCATGTCTTAGTGGCATTTTACATGGGGAGGGGGTGAGGAATTTTGATTCTACCTAAAAAACAAAAATCACGCCCGCTTACCTGCAAATACATTTTGTTCAAGGCCACGGGAGCAATTATCCCCCCCTGACCCCCCCCTAAATGACGAGTCTTCTGGGCGTTGCAATTTAAAAGTAGATTTAAATTTGGTGAACCATAAAGCATTATTTTCCTTTCCTTCTGAAATATTACAACATTATATAAATAGTGACTAAACTTGAATTTCATAACATTTCATAACATAGTGAAAAAAGTCTTAGATTGGAAAAATCGCATTGGTAGTCTCTTCCCTAGCCACAGAAAATGAGAAAGTTGCACATTTCTTAGAAACTTGCTCTACCCTCGTGTTGCATAACTTTGCATCCCACTAATACACCAACGTATGCAAAATGTCCCTACGCAAATGCCCCTACGCAATGCATAAAATGAGTAGTAGCTGAGAAAGACACATAGAAAGTGAAGATAATGATTGTTCTTTTTCTTTTGAATTAAATCGTTTTTTAACTATACAGGGTTGTAAGATATATATGTACGTATGTAATTGGTTTAGGTTTATTGTACGCTCAGGGGCGCTTCGACGGTAGGTTACGGAAGGTCACCTTGGCCTTCCAAAATATGCCTTATTTTGCAAATTTTGTCTGACGATTAGTCAAAATTACCATCATTCGGCAAAATTTGGAGTTTCATTCGGTGAAATTGTCATCAAATGGCAAAATTTAGACTCCCATTCGGCACAATTTGAAGTTTCCTTCGACAAAATTATCCTTATTCTGCGAAATGTGGAGTTTTATTCGGCAAGATTGTCATCATTCTGCGAAATGTGGAGTTCCATTCGGCAAAATTATCATAATTCTGCGAAATGTGGAGTTCTATTCGGCAAAATTATCATCATTCTGCGAAATGAGTAGTTCCATTCGGCAAAATTATCATCCTTCTGCGAAATGTGGAATTCCATTCGGCATATCATCATTCTGCGAAATGTGGAGTTCCATTCGGCAAAATTGTCGTCATTCGGCAAAATGTGGAGTTCCCTTCGACAAAATGAGAATTTCCGTCCTCCCAAAAATTTGAGTTCGGGGCGTCTCTGAGTACACTTCTAATGATTACGATTACTGATGGTGCGCAGCCGCAAACTTTGTAAGGACGCCACCTATAAACCAAATAAAGCTTTTAAGCTGTAAGTTTCCCCCACTCCCCCTCCCCCAAGCCAGAGTTAAGACAGCAATGCACATAAAGCTTACCTAATGCATTTGCGTCTTTTGACTAAAATTCAAAAACTAGAGCTACTAAAATACTTAGTCCGGAAAGGAAAAAAATTCAGGTTATCAGAAATAGGAACTTATTTTAGATCCCTCAAAATGAAATGAAATATAGGAACAATTCGACGTTCTTCTCAGCAGAAGAGACAATAAATGAGTGAGTGCAATAGAGCCCAAAAGTAGTTACTATGTTTTTGGCCCATTTCTGGCTTTGATCACCCCAGTCATTGTTTTAGTTATAGAATATATAAGATTCTGCAACACTTCTTGCAAATTTTCATGGTTTTGAAATTACTTACTGTTTTTCGAAATTCTTTCAACTCATTTACACTTACAAAAAAAAAAAAAAAACATTTAATTGAAAAACGAATTCTATATTTGAGAGCTTATATTGAAAAAATGCTCGATTTCTCAGAATTTTATTATTTTACGCCAGTGGCGTGTACTTTTAAGCCAAGTTACAAAAAACTTTAAAATTCTAACCGATATTCTTAAACTTTGGACCCGCTACACAATGGAGTATTTGAAACGAAAACCTGGACAAAATTATTTTATGTTCTTTATCTATAGAAAACTCAAATAGAAGCAATATACTTAAGGTATTTTTTAAGTGTATTTTTAAGAAATAAGAAAAAAATCGTCAATTTAATACAAAATTAGATATTAAAACCTGATTCATCTCTTCCATCGTCTTTATCATCACTGTTCTGAATTCACACACAGTATATCAAGCACCAGAAGACTTATGATTTCAGAAGAAAACGGTATGTTCTTTTTATGCATCACTGAAGTCTGTTACTTCAAAATTAAGGGTCGGAAATTAATATAAAAAAAAACTTTTTACTACATCGCTGTCGCACGGCATGAGTGAACATTTGCGAGAAGAGTTTTATCTATAATGCCTAAACTGTTTATTTCACTCGACGTTAAATCCCGGTTATCACAAATTTGCCATTTCAACTGAGCTTGCGCGCAGACTTAGCTTATTTCAAAAATCTTGCTAAAATTAATTACAAACATTTTACATTTATTAATAAATATGAGATGGCAATAGATAAAAATTTGAAATCACAAAGCTTCCTCTGATTTAGTTTTTAGGCCTCGGTAGTTTTAATCATTAATGGATTCGGTGTCTGATTTTTCTGTCCCTTTTCAGCGCCAAATTTTTAACCTCAGAAGAGCGTACTAGAATTTCAACATTTCTAATACAAAGCCGAACCCTCAACTTAAATGAAAATGTATAATACTAAGCTGTTTACGCCTAACGTAAACTATCCGCAAAACACGGATATCTGTACTCATATTCCAATTATTTTTGAAATACACAACGTGTTTTGCATTTATGTTAAATAAATATTTCCAAACCAATAAATACTGAAGCTTCATTTTTCTCTTTACATTATAAAGATTATCATTTATTCATATTCGTAGTTTCAAATAATCTATGACGAAATCGCTGTAAAAAGATTCTAATTGCATTCATTAATTTGTTGGGACTCTAGCTCAGTCTAAATATAAGCAACACGAAATCTCAAAGCAGAAAGCCCAAAAAGCTAAGTCCGCGCGCAAGCACAGTTGAAATGGCAAATTTGTGATAACCGAGATTTAACGTCTAGTGTTTATTTCGAGCTTCGGCTGCTTCTTCTGAGATCTTTAAAATTGGCAGAATGAATTGTGAAATGACAACAGTACCAAACATCAAAATTTTGTGTACATGAATATCAACCATCTAGAGCTGCAAATAAAGTTAGTAGTTTCGCATATGTGAACTGCAAAGTTCTCCGCATCAATGATGTGACCACTAGACTGTCTTTCTATTATTATTTTGAACTTATGCAAAGAATTTCTATCGACTGCTTTAATTTGAGCAGCTGCTACAGGGTCAGAGAAGAATCTTCCAGACGTATTTCTATCATTGGTGGGGGGCTAGATTGGTGTAGGGCTAGCCCTAAATGAGAGAGGCTAGAGGCTAGGCACCTTCATAAGCAATTAGGCACTCTCGGAAAAGGGCCAGTAATGAAAAAGGATTTAAGTTTACTTTTATGTGCGTGCATATTTTCAAGTTCGATAAAATTGGAAGGAGGCCTTACAAGATAATCTGATAAGAGGGCCTATTAATGAATGCGGACCCATGGTTCCCAAACCTGCATTTAGGATATTTATTAAATGCTCAAACATGAATAACACAGAGACAGTCAAAGCCTAACATTTTTTTAAATTTATTTATTTTAATACTATTATTTTTTTGAAAATAAATTAGTTTTCCGGTTCTCGTTGGTGTTAAAGTTATATGATCAATTGTTTTAGAGATACATGGGCACTGCCTTTTACACGTTAACTCATTTGAGCACAGCATAGCTTAATTCTCTCGCAGCTACTTACTCCCTCAAATCCTCCGTTTGCATCTCTCACTTGATTCGACAAATTGTTTAGTTGGTCGTCCAGGTTTCTCTGCGTTCCAAAAATAAAATTTATGCGATTGAACAACTGATCATCCTTTTTCAAAACACATTCCTCCACATAAGGAGTCAATGACAGCAGTCAATTTTTGTTTGAAGTTTGACCTAAAATGATTAAAAGTGTGATTTAATGGATCAAACTCACTTTCTGGATATTTGGTAGTTTCTGAGAGGAGTTTCTCGAAAAGCATAATTTTCTGATCCATTTCCTTGGGTGAAAATATTTGTATTATGTCGTATAATGACTATTTTGTAATTTATTTAAACTTTCTAGAATATTATGTGAAGAAACGAGAACGTGTGCAAAACCAGCAGAAATATAAAAATGTATACCAGTAAGTTTAAATATGCATAAATCGCGATGGGGGGAAAAGAGGGTAAATTTTCTTTCACAAACCTTTTTAGGAAACCCTATAGTGCAACTCTGGTTATTTAAGCTGTAACCTTGACTATGTTTACCTGTTTTGGAGAGCTCAGTGAAAAATAGACGTGTTATTGACTCGGATTTTATTTAGAATATTTTTGAAAAACTACTAAGAAGGTTTCTAAACTCGACTTATCGCCAATTACCCCTCCCTGTTTACCGAAACAGAGGTAAACATTGTCAGAGTCGGAGCTCAACTTCTCAGAGCTTCACAATAAATTTATTTTTGGTGATCGAACGAAAACCCGGAAGACCCCGGAAACACAAACAAAAAGTCTTCGATTTGAATTTTCCCCCGAAAACAAATCACTGATTTAAAAATGTTTAAAACAATACAAAAAAGATATTTCCTCAACTAAAAGGTATAAAAACATGTACTCCTTAGTAAAGTACCTAACTTCAGCTTCCATCTGTAAAAACAATATTCTTTACTTCCAAGAAAAACGACTGACACAGCGGATAGAATAAGTTTATTGTGAGGCTCTGAGAAGTTGAGCTCCGATTCTGACAATGTTTACCTCTGTTTCGGAAAATAGGGAGGGATAATTGGCCATAGGCGGATTTAGGACTGAGTTCCTGGGGGGGGGGAGGCAGGATTTTTTTTTTTTAGCAACATTTTTATTGTCCCCCACTCCCATTTTTTTGTCTGTTTCGTGTGATGCATAAACGCATACTTTATTTTTTTGTGTGTCGTTTTCATTAATGTGTGTTTTCATGCTGTCCTTTTTGAATTGACCTTAAGAGAGGGAGCTGGTATCAAGAGAGCGACGCAGGGCTCCCTTTTAAGTGTGAAAAATAGAATATCTCCAGAAGGCCGGGGGTTTCTCCCCCGGAGGAAACTTTGTAAAATGGATATAAAGTTCTGCATTTTAAAGCCTTATAAAGATTAATTGGATAACAATAGAAATTGATAACTAGATTATACAGTTGTACAGTATTGTTCAAACTTTGTAAGAAACAGCCATTTTAAGTTTGAAAGAAATAAAAAATTTTGAAAAAAAAATAGAACCAACTTCAAAATTGCTCTAAAAAGTGAAAAATAATTTTATTCTTTAAACAACATCGATAATATTTTTAAACATAATTTTTAAAGTTGGCACAAAAACAAAAAGTAAAATCCAGTGTAACCATATGCTTCGTTCCTATTTTTTTTCAGAAAACATCCAAAGTTAGGAACGAAACATTAATATCGTTACTAAAATATGCATTTATCAATGCATAATGTATAAGGTAGAGAAGAAATTGGGCCTGCTTAAATTTATAGTTGTAGCTGAGTTATGGTTGTGAATGATTTTGTCTATCTTTTTTGCGCCAACTTCAAAAATTATGTTTAAAAATATTATCGATGGTGTTTAAAGAATAAAATTATTTTTCACTTTTTAGAGCAATTTTGAAGTCGGTTCTATTTTTTTTTTTTTTTTCAAAATTTTTTATTTCATTCCTTTTAGTATAAATATTTCAGAAATAGTAAGAGTTACCATCACCAAACTTCACCTTATTTTTTTCATGAAATAACATACTTAAAAAAAATATATATAAACATGACTTAAAACTTTAAGCGATTGCCGCTAAAAAAATTACCCTTGTTCCTCTGTGGAATTCATTAGTGTGTTAATTTAATTATAACCATTTAAATATTACGTTTTCCCTAACTAATGTACATTTCACAGCATACAAGTTGCTTGTGATGCAACCCTGTATCTCCTTACTTAATCCAGATCATCTGTTATTGGCATAGTTGATAACGATAAAAACACTAAACTATAGTTGAGGCAAACTTAACCTGGTAGCATTGTGAAGGCCTAAGCAGATCTTAATCACATCATTATCTCGCTTCGAGGTTAGGTTTACCCCGACTATAAAGCAATAACACTGAAGAAACTTGATGCTTGCTTCAGAGAAGCCTTCATTCAAAATTATCATTAAAATTACTATTAATGTTACTGTTGTAGGGCACCAAAACTTTATAACAATGGGTTCTATATTTAATCATTTAATAGGAAAATTACTGTTTTTTGCCCATAACTTTTTTTCTATAGAACAAATATGGTCAAACAAAGTAATGGGACCTAAGTTGAGCCATCCCCTATCCATTAAAAAAAGGATCATCAAAATCGGTTCACCAGGTGAGCTGTGAGTGGACAAACAGAAAAAAAAAAAAAAAAAAAAACATACGTACGGTATGAACTGATAACCGCTTCCTTTTTGAAGTCGGTTAAAAATAAACTATAGATTTCTCATTACAACAACCCTTTTTTACTTTCTTCTATATCTAATATATAGAAGAAAGTATTGGATTCGTGCAAATTTTCGAATTTCGAATTTTGACGGATTCGAACGTTTTGAGGTGTGCTGAGTCCATTTCGACCATTTTTGGAAAATGTCTGTCTGTCTGTGTGTGTGTGTGTATGTATGTATGTGTGTGTGTGTGTGTGTGTGTGTGTGTATGTATGTGTGTCACGTCTGTGTGTGACCAGTTTTTTGTGGCCGCTCTACAACAAAAACTACCGCATGAAATCGAACGAAATTTAGTACACATATGTGCCCCTATGTGAACTTGTGCCCATTAGTTTTTGGCGCGAATTCCTCCAAGGGGGGTGGAGCAATGGGACGTTTTTCGAGTTACGCGTGCTTGCTATTCCTCAGGAAGTAACTGGCGGAATCAAACAAAATTTGGTCCATATGTTGGTATTAACAGGTACAGGTGCTGATTCAATTTTGGTGTCAATAACTCAAACGGGGGTTGAGCTGTAGAACGTTTTTTGTCGTCAATTGTGACTGCTGTATCTCAAGAAATAATGAACGGAATGAAAGAAAAATTTATCGGCAAGTAGCCCTTAGTGGGTATAAGAACTGATTTTATTTTTGTGTCAACAGCTAAAAGGGGGGTAGCGCAATCACCCGTTCTTTTTTTCCATTTTGAGTGCCCTATCTCAAGAAGTAATACTACGTTCTGGTTGAAATTTGGAATATATGTGAATCCATATGTAAACAGGCTTTGGTTCTATTTTGACGCCGATCGCTCCAAGAGGTGTTGATTTTTTTTTTTTTTTTTTGCGAATAAAAATATTTTTATTAATGCAACAATAAGAAAGATAAATCGTAATAGATTGTCGTCTGCGTATTTCTCGTGATTTTAATTGTATGGAAATGATAGGAAATATTATCTCAATGATTTAAAATTTTGAACTGTTGCCATCTTATGTTTGTTAACAAATAAAATATTTGTAATTCATTCAAGCAAGGCTTTTAAAATAACTTTCAATTTTCGCTCTTTGCTTTGCTTTTGCAATAATTCAGACATTGGGATGGTCGTCAAGTTTTTGCATGTGTCATTTTGTTTTTGTTGGGAATATTGCTTCCTCGTCAAGCATGGGGAGGGATCAGAAAAAAAAAAGAAAAATATAGAAGAAAGTTTCGTGATGGCCACAACATACTATTTTTTTTTGCGAATAAAAATATTTTTATTAATGCAACAATAAGAAAGATAAATCGTAATAGATTGTCGTCTGCGTATTTCTCGTGATTTTAATTGTATGGAAATGATAGGAAATATTATCTCAATGATTTAAAATTTTGAACTGTTGCCATCTTATGTTTGTTAACAAATAAAATATTTGTAATTCATTCAAGCAAGGCTTTTAAAATAACTTTCAATTTTCGCTCTTTGCTTTGCTTTTGCAATAATTCAGACATTGGGATAGTCGTCAAGTTTTTGCATGTGTCATTTTGTTTTTGTTGGGAATATTGCTTCCTCGTCAAGCATGGGGAGGGATCAGAAGAAAAAAAAAGAAAAATATAGAAGAAAGTTTCGTGATGGCCACAACATACTAGTTAATTATAAGTAGTGCAGAAAACGAAAAGGAGTAGAGGTAGTGTATCATTTTTTTTTCCTGGCTAAACAGATTAACAATATGCAGTAGAAATAATTTGAGCTCACTTTGCTTAGGATTTTCAAAGACTTATCTAATTATTTTCAAGGACTCTAGAATAAAAAAAATTATTTAACGCACTTCATTTGTACTTTCCAGTCTCTGATATTTTAGTACTTGATTGTAAATCTTTACAGTCCTGTTCTAACTTTCTGAGAAATAGCTATTTTAAATATAAAAGAAAAAAGAAACCATAGATTTCTCATGACAACAACTTCTCTTCAGTTGCAAGTGGGGCAGAAAATGAAAAGAAATAGAAGTACTGTGTATTTGTTTCCGTGATAAACAGATAGACAATATGCAGAAGAAGTAAAATAAAAGCAATCAATACAAAAGAATTTTCAAAATACTGCATTCGAGATTGAATAAATAGCAAAATATGAAACATATGAGTCACAAAAATTTAT
Organism: Uloborus diversus; assembly: GCF_026930045.1. Taxonomy (NCBI): domain Eukaryota; kingdom Metazoa; phylum Arthropoda; class Arachnida; order Araneae; family Uloboridae; genus Uloborus; species Uloborus diversus. Next base: position 160,921,283 of record NC_072737.1, on the reverse strand, counting down.
TTCAAATAATTTGTTACAAACGTGAGAACCATGATTTTTACATTTTAATACAGGATGTGGTAAGGAGCTGGATTTGACATATTTTGGCATTCCTCCCCCTCTACCATTTGTTAGAAATTTTAAAATTTAAGGTTTGTAGCCACACGTTTCCAAATATTCAAGGTTTTCAAGCACTTAAAAATGAAATTAGTTTTTTCAAGCAATTTCCATTTTTTAAGGAACGAATCATGAATTTTTTTTTTTTGGGAGTTAGGGACCCACTTCAAAGCAGGGGCCCTAAGCAATAGCTTGTTTATCCTATAAGCAAATTCGGCCCTGTTTGTAATTCACTCTTTTCTGAAAATTTTTGCTTGATTTTTCGTAATTTTTACGAAAATTCGTCAGTTTTTACCGTTAAAGGATTTTTACGATTTTACCAATCTTTCTTAGGTTTTTATAGACTTTTATAAAATTTCAGCAAATTTTTCCAACACAGCAGTGCCAATGCTACAACGACTAAGTTTGGAGTTCCGGTATGACCCTCAATGAAGGTTGAGAAACTTCATAAGAAGAAATATCATGTAGCAACTATTCAGGTGTTCGAAAACCGATACTTGAGTAAGATTGACCATTCTTGCTATTTTCGACTTTTGGCCAGGTTTTTGGAATAAATTAGTGATTTTCCATATATCCGTATCCGTATCCGCGGATATCCGAGGAAAAATAAAGACCTGTATCCGCATTCGTATCCGTTACTTTTTTGGTGGATCTTAAACGGATCTTTTCTATTCTAAAACTTGTTAAATATTTGAATAAAAGACTCTTAAAATTCCGTTTAAATTAGGTTTATTCCCTATTTAATTTCAGAAGCCAACGTTCATCTGAGACATGTTTTTTTTTCTTAATTTTTAGTTTAATACTAGTTTTTGTTATTGGCATCCTTCAAAAAAAAAGAGAGAGAGAGAGAGAGAGACGAAATTCTATATTTACTGTTTGTAAAGGTGTTCCTGGCTCTGTTATTCCGTCGGTCGGAGTAATTTGGCTGGAATGGATCAGCGCTAAATTTATGCTGAAATGAAATGCAAAAAATTATTTCTAGCCTATCCAGTAAAAACTTTACACTCTTCCTCCAGTAAACTACATCAACCGAGCAAGATAGAAATAATTTTTCACATTCTATTTAAGCATTAATGTGCAGTGCTGACCCGTTCCTTCCGACTCCCCTTCAATTTTAACGGAGACTTTAAAGAGTAATAAATCAGTCTTTATCGCTGTAAATGGAGTTTTTTGAAGAAACAGTGTTATTATGACAGGAATGCTTTCCGTACTAAATTTTACACTTGGATAATTGAATTGGGCAAAAACATTTTGAGATCCGTATCCGTATCCGCGGATTTTGACACTAATGATCCGAATGCGTATCCGTATCTACGGATCTACTTTTTTAACGATCCGGCACATCACTAGTATAAATACTCCTCTGTGTGCTATAGTAGGGGAGTCGACTCATTCGGTAATTTGTTTCCGAAAGATTAAACGTAATACCAGGGGCGGCCCTAACTTAAATTTTTGGGACGGGAGAAATTCTTAATTCGCCAAACGGACTCTACATTTTGCCGAATGAAACTCCCAGCTTTACCGAATAGAAGTCCAAATTTTGCCGAATCGTCAGACAAAAATTGTAGCATAAGGAAATTTTTGGGAGGTCATAGTGACCTCTTGCTACTTTTACCCGACTGCGCATGCGCGACGCAAAGGAGTGTAATTGTGTTCATGAGTTTATGTATGTATGCATGTTTGTTCCTATGTGGCGTTGTAGAGGCTAAGTGCCTCTACAACGCCACATAGAAACAAACATGCAATTTTGACCATTCTTACGTCAATCGATTTGCCTCAACCTTGGGAGTGTCACTAAACACAAATTCACTATAGCAACAGCCAGTTGTCATATTATCAGTTCAGGATCGTGTCATGGGATATGAGACACGTGTGTCCTCATAGATGTCAATCTATGAGATCGTGTCGTTGCGGATTCCAGAGCACGCGTCTTCGCTGCCTGCATCTTTTGATTACTAACAAAGTCTACTAAATCGATTTTGATTAGATTCCCGACTTTTGCGATAGTCAGTCATTCTTTTCGCAGTGCTTTACAACACTTTTTTCTTTGTCGTAGGTGAAAGACTATTACAATTGCGTCGATCTGATCTCTAACGTGTTGCATATGTTTTTGTCGTGATTCAGGGGACTGAGTTTCATGACGTGTACTTTCTTGACGGGCTTTTTTAGTTTTGCGAGAAAGGTTTGACTAACGACGTTTCCGAGCCCGATTCATCAAGAGTTATACAGGCTGTTTATATGGAATTTGATGACAAAGCAATTAAAAACTAACTAAAAAATTTAAAATAAAAAAAAATTAATTTGAATTTTGACATCTTGAATTCAAATTATGTTTTTTGCAATCACGAGTGTGTGTATGTAGGCGTGTGTGTTTGTGTGTGGGGTATGTGTGTTTGTGTGTAGGGGGTATGTGTATGTGTGTGTAGGCATGTGTGTTTGTGTCTGCGTGCTGGCATAAGTGTGTGGGTAGTTGTGTATATGCATGCGTGTGTGGGGGGTATGTGTATGTGTGTGTAGGCATATGTGTTTGTGTCTGTGTGCAGGCATGAATGTGTGGGCAGTTGTGTGTATGTGTTTGTGTATGTGTGTTTGTGTATGTGTGTTTAGGTGTATGTGTGTGTGCGTGTGTGCGTAGTTGTGTATGTATGCGCGTGTGTGTAGGACATGGATGAGGAGCAGCATCGTAATGACCCGGTCGACGGTGATGCTGCAGTGGGAAAATAAAATCAAAGGACATCAAAACAGTCAAGTGAGAACAATAAGCAATCGTGATTGCTCTATATAATTATTGAAAAAACCCGAATGCGTAAAAACAAAAAAGAAAAAAAAAACAATAATAATAATAGTAATTATAAGCTTAGTAGATTAGAATATTAGTAAGTACTTCTGAATAACTACACCATTGAACTAGTGTAATAATCCATACACACATAGCACAAATCATAATTTTGAAAGCAGAATAGAAGGGTCAACAATCGGGGCCCATTCCTTTTTTGACCAGTCAAGGAACTCGGTAAAATTTGAATGGGCTCCGACTGTTGGTCCTTCTATTATGCTCTTTAATTTATGATTTGTGTTATGGGTCTGTCCACGGTGACTGACGTTACAATTTGACTCTATTTTTACCTTATAAATTCAGCACTGTCTTGAAATTAAATCAAATGTAATACATGAAGAGTTAGGAGTATCTGTTAATCAAATTTCATGCCAGAAAATTTTTTACAGCAGCAGTTTTCTTTTGTGAAAATATAACAAAGAGCGCTTTGAATGACTAACATATTTTACCAAGATAAATAAAATAAATAAACACCTTTGTACTGAACAGTAAAGTAAACATAAACAACGTCAAAAGGTTTTATTTTTTAAAAGAAGAGCAACGCAGCTGCTAATTTAAACCAGGGACTTCAATACCTTAATTTATTTTTATACTAGTTCTACTTCTTCACCTAATTTATCTTTTTAATTTTATTCTAAACAAACTTTGGTAAGTATACTAGGTTTTTGTAAATTATTTTATTTATTTTTTATCATCCACTCTTTTCATCTTCCACTTTGTTTTACTTTTTGTAATTTTACTTGTATGTTTTCCTTTATTTCTTAATTTATATCACCTTCTTTTTTGTCTTTCTGCAGCAGTCAATGCTATTTGTGCAATTTGTTTTAGGTTTATTAACGAAAAGAGAAATGTGACTGATGTTACTGTCGCTGATGTTACATATTTTAAATAAATTTTAAATAATTAAATTCAACTATTTCTAGTTTTTTTTTAGGGATTAATATTAAAGGTATCATCATAAATAGAGAGAATATGACTTTTTATAAATTTGGGTTTGTTTTTGTATAAGCAATGTAAACTTTTATGCAATTTTGTGACTGATGTTACATTAGTATAAGACTTCGTTTAAAAATATTTGCTACAAGACAATTATAACAGTTCAAAGTTTCTTTGTTGGTCTAATCTCTTCCTAGTTAAACCACATTTCAATAAAAAATAAGATTGTAGACATAGCAATTAATTTCTGAAGTGAAAAAAAAGATTAACTTTTAGCATCGCTAATGCAACGACACATGGGCACTGAGTAGTGTTGTCAAAATTTGCCTAAAAAGCTTACAAAAAAGGTGTTTGTAACTTTTTTCGCATAGTTTTATAAAAATAGTCTTTTTTATCTCATATGAAAGAAAAAAATTGCTGATACAATGAAGTTTTTTTTTTTTTACTGTGATGTCCCTAGTTTCATGGACTTGCCCTTATGTGTCTATCGATTATAAAACTAGTTTAATGGTATAGCTATATCGTAGTACTTAATAATATTCTAAACTACTGGGCTCTTTTTTTTCTTTTTAGTTTTTTGGTTTTTACATAGTCGGGTTTTGTTTTATTATATACTAGTGGGTACCCCGCACGGCTTTGCCCGTAAAAGAAAAATTTAAAGGTCTTTTGGTGCGCCTGTATATTTACAAATAATGTATGATGAATTTTCTCGCCAATTGACTTGTACCCATGTTACGGTTCCACGTTATGATAATTTCGTATCTCGCCAATTGGCTTGTGCCCATGTTACGGTTACACGTTATGATTATTTCGTAATTTACTCGTCCATCTTATGAAAATTTTGTTCTTAAAATTTGAATAGAAAAAGAAGCACATCGAATTTTTGGAAAATCGTTTCGGGGTGCACACCCCCATGCTACAAACTAACTTTGTGCCAAATTTCACGAAAATCGGTCAAACGGTCTAGGCGCTATACGCGTCACAGAGATCCTGACAGACATCCGGACAGACAGAGGGACATTCAGCTTTATTACTAGTAAAGATTAGCGCAGCAGTTCCCAACCTTTTCCGCCGTGCGAACCCATTTCAAACTCCGGAAGAAGTTGGCGAACCAATTGGGTACTTGGGTACTATAAGTAACAAGCAAAAAAAAAAAAAAAAAACCCCGAGAGCGCACAAAACTACCTAAACACAATTGTGAGATTTTTTTTTAGTTTGATCCTGCTGCATAGTTTATAACAAGAACGAAAACATAATTGCAAAATATAGAATTACAAATATTGCTACGAACTAAAATGATCGCTAAAAATGAAAAGAAATTCACCAAAAAGAAAAGTGATTATTCTGTGTTGAGTTTCAATCAACTTTGGAAAAATTATGAAAATGGGATATTTGTAAAACAAAGAGGCTCAAAGTTTGGCTGAAATTTTTCTGACCCTAGAGCACATTTATCTCTATTGTCACTAAATCAGAAGTCAATTAAAGAATGATTTTTAAACACCTTTCAGGAAATTCTCGTCAGATTAATTTAAAGAACCTTTTTTTCTTACAGTAAAATGAAAAAGATCTAGGTTTAAGTCTTTTTGAAAAGGATTACGAGTCTAGCTGTTTGATAAAGATTTACTGCTTACATTAATCTTTTGATTGATGAAAAATTTTCTTGTAACTATGCTATAAGCGCAGAGTAAACTGCGTACATTGAAAAATAATAGAAGCATCTATTTTCATTATACTTATTTACTCTAATTTTTACACAAAAGGTAATTTTTAACAAAACAAATATTGTTAAGCTCACTCACTACAAGAGAAATTTTCTAAACAAATTTCATAAATTCTTTATTTACATATAGCGCAAATTAAGTTGCATATTCAAATTTCGTTTTTTTTTTTTTTTTTTTTTTTTTTGAGCAATCACGACTGTTTATTGTTCTCATTTGACTGTTTTGATGTTCCTATGATTTTATTTTCCCACGGCCACCCTCTACAGCACCATCGTCGGCCGGCCGCACGATGCTGCTCCTCTAGTGAAAATCGTCTCCAGGTTACGTCCATATTCAATATACATACGCATACACACACACACACTCATGCCTGCACACAGACACAAATACACACGCCCACACACATACACACACACTTATGCCTGCGCATAGACACAAACACACACGCATGCATACACATACCTACACACATACACACACTTATGCCTGCACATAGACACAAACACCCACGCATACATACACACACTTATATATACACACACACTTATATACACACACACACTTATATACACACACATACACACTCATGCCTGCATATAGACACAAACACACACGCATGCATACGCATACCTACACACACACACACACGCGCATGCATACACATACCTATACACACACTCACATACCCACACACTCATGTCTCGACACAAACACACACACACTCGTGGTTTCAAAAAACATAATTTGAATTCAAAATGCCATAATTCAAATTAAAGTATTTTTTTTTTTTTTTTGTACTGCGTAAACCTCACACTGCCAAACTTTCATTCACGAAGATTTTCTATAGTAATTCATTTTTCATACTTTCTGTGGTATTTTTGAGTTGCTAACCATTCTATCTCTTTTCCGACAATAAAGCTCGAAATAAATTGTAGTCTATGTAGTGTGAAAATTATAGCGACAAACAACAGCGTGATCACACTTCTATGCATTTTGACTGAACACAAGTGATGAGCAATAGCTCTTCATCAGACTCAAATTGTTAAGAAATTAAACATCAAAATATTTTAGACACTCGTATGTGCTCTATGCTCCATGTAATGTTTTCATCAAATTTAATCAATCTTTCCGATCAAAAACTTCTGAGTAAACGAACGCTGTCAAATTCTTTCATCTGAGGACTTTGTATTCAAAAGTACAGTCGGGGGATCCCGACTTACGCGAGGGATGCATTCCAAGACTCCTCGCGAAAGTCGGAATTTCGCGTTGTGGAAAAGTGTTGTGTATATGATTTTTTTATTGAAATACCCAATCATTTAAGACATTTAAACACCTTTTAAACTGTTTTTGACCATTTTTTAACTATACATGAACGTTTCTTACATAAAAAGCTGAATTTTTACCGATTTTTTTTAAAAAAAAGTTGCATTATTCAACATAAAATACCGTTACGATGCACAAAATCAATGATCAATGGGAGAGAACGATATAGAAATAAAACTACGGTACGTACAGTATGTAGTAATAATAAAACACTGTACAAGAGTACTATACAGTAGATACAATAAGTTACATTTATAACTGAAAAATTGAAGATGATGATTTATCCTGCGCAATCTGATCTACATACTAATATATTTTTAAATACAGTAACTTCGCGTTCACTTTTATAACATTTACATCAATCGTGACACCCCTCTGGGACCCCCTGGACTTATACGGATTGCCTTCTCTTCTTGACTTTTAATTATATGTATGAAAGATTCACCCCATACTAAATTGTCGTGCTACCCACTTTCTAGTTGTTCAAGCGTATGAAGAATCTTTCCCTTTTCTTAAATTGTCGCTAACTTACACTTTTTCCATCTTCAAGCTTTAGATGAAACAGCGTGCCTTGATGCCACAATATTTCATCACCTTTCATATTTAGAATAAATAAATGATAAATGAGGAATGGGGTGATACATGCAAACTAACAATGCTATAAGATAAATAAATACCTTTGTGCTGAATAGTAAAGTCAGAACAAACAACGTAAGTAGAAGCACAAATTTGTAAATTACAGCAGACACGTGTTTCGGCGTTACAGGGAACGCCTTTTTCAATGCAAAAAATAATGAGCTTATGGATGAAAAGACATCCGACAAAAGCCTATGCCTAAAGCTTTTGTCGGATGTCTTTTCATCCATAAGCTCATTATTTTTTGCATTGAAAAAGGCGTTCCCTGTAACGCCGAAACACGTGTCTGCTGTAATTTACAAATTTGTGCTTCTACTTACGTTGTTTGTTCTGACTTTAACAATGCTATGTTTATAGTGCGGTATGTGAGAACTTGCGCAGTCAGTGGTGCTGAAAAGATGAAAGTACATCCACGAATTTTTGTTTAGTTGTCAATAACAAAGCCGAAACTTTGAATCACAATTCCTTTCCAAATATTTTCGTGTTGAGAGTAAGAAATTCACTTTAACTCTACAATTCATTGCTCCTGAAAAACTCGCCTTATAGCCATTTCGCGTAAGTCGGATCGCGTTGTAGCGGAAGTCGACTGTAGAGCTTTTTCGGCTTCAGGATTATTACCTATCATTGTCAATGGAAGCGCTAAAACCGGCGCTTTGCAATGACAGACTAAATTATTTAAATGTAAAATATGTGAGGAAGCATGCAATTTTTCAAGCTAAGAGTATCAAATGTGCAAGAGACAAATGAATAAAAAACGAGAAAAATTTGCTTGAAACCGCTTGAGCATGAAACTTCATCAGAAACAGGCATGTTAAAACTCCGCTATTGGAGTATTTTTTTCGCGAACCCCCTAAAAACCCCAGGGGTTCGCGAGCCACCGGATGGGAACCGCTGTACTAGCGGTACCCGCACGGCTTTGCCCGTAGTAGAAAATTAAAAGGACATTTGTTTAGCCTATATATTTACAAATAATGGATGATGAATTTCTCGCCAGTTTGCTATGTTAATTTGCTTGCCCATGTTACGGTTCCACTTTATGATAATTTAGTAATTTGATCGTCCATTTTAATGATAATAGGATCGTAAAATGTTATTAAAATGGGAACAGAAAAAGAACAAAATTGAATTTTTGAGAAATCGCTTCGAGGTGCACACACATATGCTACAAACTAATTTTGTGCCAAATTTCAAGAAAATCGGCCGAACGATCAATGCGCTATGAGCGTCACAGAGATCCGGACAGAGATCCAGACAGGGAGACTTTCAGTTTTATTATTAGTATATATATATATATATATATATATATATATATATATATATATCTTCTTTTTTTTCTTTTTTGTTATTATTTAGTATACTTTTAATCAAAAGCTTTTTTTTTTTGACTAAATCGGTAACAGGATATTGCACTTTTTTTTTTCTTAGCGAAGAAATGAATTACGATTGGGCGTATATATGGAGACAAGACAATAACAATAATAATAATCCCTTCAGTACTAAGAAAACCGTTTCAAACTACTTTACATTTGTCTACAATTTTATAAGAAATATTGTTTTTGAATAAATAGACTGTAATTTAGCGCAACGGTACTAGGTATGAATAAAACAAAATGTAGCTGAAATGGTGAACTAAAATCTGTCACTAGCAATACATTCTACGAAATGTTTTCTTTACGACCCATTTCCAAAACATAATGCACTTCTTTGCGCAATAGCAGAAGAACAAACTCGCGTTTAATAAAATTGTATTTGAAAATATATATTTCTTGCTTATGGCCCACTGAAAGCTGAGAATTTTGATAGTGTTTTTGACTTTTAAAATCCGAGAGGTTATATATCTCACAGAATAAAGCTTAGAATTATTGTTGCTGAAAGTGGTTGTGAGCATAAAAAGAAATTATCTTCCAGGCTTTTATAGTCATTCGACGCGTATTTGTTTTAAACACGTCTTACTGTTTCGGGAATTCTATTATCAAGAGAAAATTGTTGTTCTGTGAAGTGAAAGGTGTTTCCGAAAAACTGAAGTGACAAATGTTTTGTTTGAAAGTAATTTCTCCGATAGTTCTTCAAGTTTTATTTCCGTAAATGTGGATAGAATTGTACCTTTTTGAGGAGTTGAAAGATGATTCATGGAATTGCATTATCACACTCTGCATGGATAACATAAAGAAAGTTTCACTGTAGCCATCAATTTCTTTTTCAATGAAATGAATGTCTGTTATTCGGAGTGTAAGCTATTCAGAGTGAATAATATGGAAAAACCTATGTGGGACTTGTACTCGAATAAATTGGAGGTGTCCGTTAAGGGAGGTTTTACACAAATTTTATTTTGTCATTTAATAACCATACTTTTTGATTTAGGCTTCGGTTATTTCTTTATTAACATACAGTCAAACCCGCTTAATGGAATAGCCATTTTGACACGAAAAAATATTCTAATAAGCGGGATATTCCATTAACCGAGATCAAAATAACACATTACATTGGTTTGGTACATAGGAAATGTATTCTATTAAGCGGGATATTCTTTTAACCGATATTCTAATAAGCGGGCTCGACTGTACTTAAATCCCTTGAAGATATTCATTTTGTAACTCTCCTGGTGCTGCGTGTCAGTCTCTTGCTGTATGAAAATTTGACCCCCTGTTTTGAGGATGTAGCATTGTTAAAGTGAGTTCCCTCTATTTTCCCCTTAATAAGTTCCTAACAGAGAGTAAATAGTGAAGCACCGTTTATACGTTTTTGAGGGGACTGTATGAAAGAAGCGTTTAAATGAAAAAAAAAACGTATAATAGGTATAGGTTAGTGTGTATTAAACTCTGCAGGGACCGATTTATAAAACGTATAATTGATAAAAACGTATAAACGGTGCTTCACATAATTTTTTTCATATTTTTTTCAGCACATTTATTTAAAAAAAAATGTGACTGGAAGCATTTTTCAAATTCTATGATTTAAAAAAAAAACCTCATTTTTTTTTCTTTTTTCTTTTTTTTTTTTTTTTAATCAGTAGAAATGCCACCCCCTAGCTGCTGCGTCCAAGGCGAGAGCCACTCCTGCCAACCCCTAGTTACGCTACTGCACTTAGTACCGTACAATAACTTTTTCATGACCCGAATTTTTCATGCCCGTATAATTTTAAACTATAAACACTTTCTATTTTTTAACTGTTGCCGAAATCAATTGTCTTTTTACTTAGCACCGTTATCGGTTATTGGCATAGATGAGTACAAAAATCCTAAGACAGTAATAAATGTCATGCTTTCTCCCAAGAAGCCTTGATTCAAAATCTTCATTTTGATTACTATTAATATTGCTGCTGAAAGGAAACGAATTTTCGTAACAATAGGTCTCTTTAATGGGGAAATTAGATGAAATTTACTGTGTTCCATAATAACTTTTTTTAAGCGAAGTTTTTTAGAAATAAATTTTAGCCTATGTTTCTTCCTGATAATGTAGCTATCTATGGCGAAAAGATGGTTAAAATCGGTCCAGTAGTTTTTAAGCTTACTCCGGACATACATACTTACAGAAGTAGTCATTTATGTATATATACTAGCAAAAATACCCGGCGTTGCCAGGGTCAGTAATAATTGTGAGAAACAATCTCTACTTTCTTTCGTTTTCTGTTTTAACTGAAAGAACTCAAAACACATCGCTTTGACGTGATTAAAAATCGAACTTCTTCCTTACCCACAAAAGTAAAATAGCAATAAGTATAAAGAACGAACGAGTATTCATTTAGAAACGAAAAGCACGAGTTTAAGCATATAAAAATTTGAAGAATTTCCAAAATATGAACTAACAAAAACAAAGATCACCAAAATAACCGTGCGCTTTATTTCATTAAATAATACACACACGCAAAAAGAAAAAAAAAAGCTCTCTACTATGTTTCCCTAAGTGTGCAAAAAGTAGAATTTCCATATGTTTAAATGACTTTAAACTCATGTTTACTCCGGAGAAGCCTTGATTAAAAATTTTCATTATGATAACTTTTAATATTGCTGTTGTTGGCAACGAATATTCGTAACTATAAGTTTTATATTTAATCATTTAATGGGGCAATTGCATGGCATTTACTGTTTTCGATCATAACGTTTTTAAACTAAGAGTTTTTTAGGAATAAATTATAGTCTAAGTTGCTACCTGATAATGTAGCTATCTATGATGAAAAAATGGTTAAAATCCGTCCAGTAGTTTTGAAGTTTACCCGGGACATCCCCACAGAAATAGCCTTTTATGTATCTTTTTTTTTTTTTTTTTTTTTTCGGAACATGTTCCAAGTCACGATTTAAAAAACTGCAGAGTTAAAATATTTCTTGGCTACTTCGGTAATTTTTCAAAACTACAATCAAAATACATCAATATGTTTGCTCAAGCGTTAAAAAACATGCCTTTTACTCATACTTAAAACTAGTTGGCGTAATGCGAAACGTATCACAAACAGACTCTGTATCCCAGCTAAGAAAACATCCTTACATATTCAACAGGTCAATAAGGATAAGGTTCAACAAAGCAGTTGATGACATGAAGAATATTTCAATATTGACCCGAGTTCGCTATAATGAGAGAAATCTGCGGGATATGATGTTGCGCAGCGAGGGCCGCCGAAGGTGGCCCCGGGTCACGTGAATGAGAAAATAATGAGGTAAAGTGTTTTCTGCTGAGGTAGCAGGGGTTTTGGTTTGAGTAGAAAGTTGATGCCCATTGTAATCCACGGAGTCATTTTTCTCAACAGTGGAGCCTGTCCCGACGAGAGGAAATGTCCAAGTCAGCCTAGTCGGAAACTAGGTTTCTGGGCCTTGGGGGGCAGGGGTGCCCACAGCTGGGGATTATGGGGCAAGTTGCGCCATCAAAATTTGGGGGAGGGGGATATTATTTTTTTAATTTTTTATTGAAATTTCTTTACTGATTTATTTTTGATTTAAATTATTTATTTTATTTTATTTTATTCTGTTTATATTTTATTTCATTTGTTTATTTAGTTTGTGTGTGTGTGAGTCATTTGCGTAGCACAGAACTTTTTTAATAAGATAATGATTATAAATAAATAAATAAAAATACTCTAAAAAATAAATTTTAAAAAAGAGAGCTAAAAAATAAAAAAGGGGGGTTGAGAATTTTTTTTTCTTTGGAGGCAGGGGGACTTGTGTCATTGAACTTTGGAGGATGGGCACACCTGACGCAAAAAAAGAAAGCAAAAAAAAAAAGAAGGAAATTAAGAAAGAATAAAAAGGGGGTGGGGGCTCCTAATAAGAGAAAACGTAAAGATTTAGTAAAATTTACTCTTTTGGTATTTACTGTTGTGGCACTTAAAATAGTGTTAATTGGTTTCAAGTAATTAGTTTTGATTTTTTTTCTTCCCCCTCCGCTTTTTTTCCTTCGTGTTTCCCTTTTCTTTTCCGTCCCCTCTTTTCTTCTTCTTTTCCCCTTTTTCTATTTTTTTTCTTTTTGGGGGGTGGGGGTGGGAGGGTTCCCGGTGACATAACTGACAATGGGCCCGCATTGGCTCTCTGCGGCCCTGAGTGGAGCCTCTGAAATGCAAACTAATTCACGCTGAGCCCACTGGCACCCCGATGGGAGGTCACGGGAGGTCACTGTGACCTTCCGAAAATTTCCTTACTCAGCAAATTTTTGTCCGACGACTCGGCAAAATTATGACTCGGCAAAATTATCATCGTTCGGCAAATTTTCTCTGACGATTCGGCAAAATTTGGTGCTCCATGCGGCAGAATTATCAACATTCGGCAAAATTTGGAGCTACATTCGGCAAAATTACTCTCATTCGAAAAAAAAATTGTAGTTACTGTCTGACCACGGATTGTATGGAAAAACAAACATCCGTTTTACAGCCGGAAATGGACGAATCTATGATTTTTTTTACCGATGTCAGCTTTTGCAGAAGCAGTCCCATTCAAATGAGCGCAATACTCGCATCAAATTTTTACTTTTCCCCCTAATTCACATAGATTCGTCTTATCTGGACGCTTGAAAATTCCATGCAATCCGTGGTTGGACAGTACATTCTTCAAATTGAGACATTCTGCTCTTTCAAAAATTTAAATTCTTGGCGCCCTTGAGTAGGATAGCTTTAATAAGGTCTATGAGTGAAAAAACTGACTAGAGACCCTTCTGGGCTCGCGGGTGGTCATGGAAATCACATTAATTCTGAAAGTAAAATCACGCACTTAACGTTAATATAGAAAACATTCTAACTAGTCAAGAAAATTTTTCAAATTACAAGATCGGCGCAATCTGATTATTTTAACACTAAAGGAAAAAATAATTAAATAAATGTCGCAGTAGTAAAACAAACAAATACGCAATACCCCCGCTAATAGAGCTCGAACCTCTGTTTCTGGTCAGAATACAAAGCGTCAATTCTTACACATTTTGTCCCAGCATCCTCCGAAGATGTATAGAGGAAAAAAAACTTAGGTACCCTGTATCAAGAAAGTACGGTCAAATTGGGCGAATTTGCCCTATTTACACACAGAAGAATCTTGACAAAATTTTTACATCACACAAGAAATTATTTTACAATGTTTTGTTTTTTCGGGGAATTTCTTCACCGCCAGCGCAAATATTTTTGTAACAAATAGGCATGTAACAGGAGTTCTCTGTTTTCATTCGCTCTCTGTTTGCACTCGCTGACTTTTTGCAGGGGTGCTTTTGGGCCGAATGATGTGAAGTGTTCTTACACTACCTCGTTCGTGTTTGCCCCGAGTTTGACTGAGAGTTCAACAACCGGAGCGACAAGAGAGTTGTTTCCTCTGAAGCCTACTGTTGATCTTGAAATGAGTGTTGGGGGGCTGTCCACAAATGGTGTCACGCTTTGAGGGGAGGGAGGCTCGCGAAATTGTGACAAGATGCGTGACATGCTGACATGATGCATTTTCTGAAAAAAAAAAATGCGTTTATAAAAATAGCGTGACGTGTCGACAAGGAGGTATGGGGCAAAAAGAGTGACATCACACGTTTTTTCTTCCTTTTACAAAAAAAAGAAGTATTGTATTCGCGAAAAAATTTTCACTCAAAAATCGACCTTAATTTCCATTTTACTCACCCCAAATGAATATTGATTTTTTTTTTTCGACTCGACCACACGTGGATAAGTGCCTAAGAACGAAAAGACACGCGGAATATCCATAACGACGATTCCCGAGTTAATTACAACGAATTTTCTCGTGAAATCTGTACGTACGGATGTGCGTATGTGCGTATGTATGTCGCATAACTCAAGAACGGTAAGTCCTAGAAAGTTGGAATTCGGTACGTAGACTCCTAGTGGGGTCTAGTTGTGTACCTCCCCTTTTGGTTGCATTCGGGTGTCTTTAAAAGGGTTTTTTGCCCCTTTTTGGGGGGAAATCATTGTTAATTTCGATGTAAACTCTAGTGGTGTTATAATTTGGCGAACACTTGGCGATATATCGCCAGCTTTTTGGTCGCCAAGTCTTGGCGACAAATTTGGCGCTTTTTTTTAATCTGTTTCAATTTGGCCACTGTTAGTGATATTTAGAGAGTAAACTATTGAATCACATTAAAACTGCCAATAATGGGGAAATGACATTAAATTGGAGTAAAAGTAAGTCATGTGATGCACACATCAGCTCGTTTTAAAAGCAATAGATTGATGAAAAAACGTGACATGTGACAAGAAAAGAATAAACGGTAAATTGAAGTGTGACAAGACTCTTTGTGACAAGAAGTGTGACATCACGCATTTTCTGAATCACAGTATGCTTATGAAAATTTACTTTTCCCCCGTCAATCAAGGACGGATACAATGGAGGGGCGATCGTCCCCACCCTGAGTCAAGATGTAGAAACTCTCCCTCGGCATATTTTCGATACTGAAGTTCCCAAATCTTAATTTTGGACGATCTTCAACAATGTTACGAAAAAAAGGGATCTTTCATGGAATTTTTTCTGAATTATAGTCTTGAAAACGCAATTGTAGCAGATCTCTTAACATTTTCGTGACAGCGATCGGAACTTCATTCAGGAAATTCCAAAAACTCAATTTTAGACGATCTTAGATCGGCTTTGTGGGCTCTGTCTAGGAAAGATTTTTTCAATTGAAGTCCAAAAAACAGCAATTGTAGTACACCTTCGATGACGTTAAGGTAAGGTAATGGAGTTCAGTGCACTCCTCCTGTTTTTTTTAGAAATGAAAGTCAAAAAAAAAAAAACTTCATTTAAGACTATCTTCAATGATGTTAGGGGGTGGAGGTTTGGGAATTCATAAAAGGGTCAAATATCTGAAATCAATCGCCCCCTCCTTGAATACATCCTGGATCCGTCCTTGTCGTCAATACTTGTTCATCTTCAAAGAATTGTCGCAATATGACATGATACTTTCGGTCGGTAACCGTCAAAAAAAGTCAAAATTCAAATGAATTTAAAATTCTATATTTTTTAAGCCAGATTACTCACAAACTGCAAAGTTAACCGGCATGACTCAAAGTTACATTGAATGAGTAGACTGTAACGATTGAAACAAAGGTTTCGAGTTTTGTATTTTTTCATTTCTTTAAATGTAATTATTTTTCACGTTAGAGACTGACTATTTTTAACCGACTTCAAAAAAGGAGGTTATGATTTCGTATTGCGGCTTTTTATGTGTGTTTTCGAATTATTCCAACACTTCTGGACCAATTTGATTTTTTTTTTTTTTTTTTGTTTGGAAGGGTATACTTCCCAGATGGTCCCATTGTAATTTGGTCTGGATCTGATAAGGGGTCCCGGAGAAATCCAAGAAGCTTTAAATTTTATACGTCACGGTCACGTGCTTTTGCTGTGATCGGTGTATTTTCACACCTAAGGTTTTGGCTTTCTCTTGAACGATATTTAATTCTCGCGGCACATGGATGATTAATTTTCGCAACGCTGAACCGCCTGTTAATTTTTTATTATAGGTGTTACTAATGTATTTATTACTGCATAGCAAAGCAGTTAATTAAATATATTTTGCTACTTTAATAGTTAAATCAACTACCTTAATATTTTATTTACTAATAAATATAACTTTATTTAGGCACTAAAATATAAAGTTCTTTATTTAATATTCCAGTTTTTAAATATATTTAGTGTTCAATTGAGGGGGGATTGAATACAGAACACCCCTCCCCCACGATTTAATTTATATTCTTTAATAATATACATTATAACTGTGTATGATTTCTGAAGTTTGACCAATATTCTAAATTTACTATTTCCCAATGCCGCCAGTTCAATTTGAAATTTAGAGTTACATTAATTAGCAGGCTTCAAAAAAGGGAGGAGGTTCTGAACCCATCGAATTTGTGTTTCCTTTGTACAATGTTCCATAAATACTCGAAGACACCTGTATCCAGGGGCGTGCACAGGGAGGAGGAGGGACACCTGTTGGCCCGGGCCTGAATGGGCCCAATATTTTTGTAACTAAGGGTGAAATATAGGGGTAAACAATATGGAGAGGGGCCCGGAAAAGTCATTTGTGTTGGGCTCCAAAATTTCTGTGCACGCCCCTGCCTCTACCGATAAGGAAAATTCTTTTATTTGAAACGGTATACTTCGTCGGCGGTCTAATGGTAATCAAGTTCAGGTTTGATGAAATTGAGGGAACTCTTCAAATATTATACTCACATTTAAATCGAGTTATACTTTATTAACTTCGTATATCGTCTCATTTAGTGAACCGATTTTTATGTTTTTTTTTTTTTTTTAGTGGTGGTTTTGTTAAGGGGTGGTCTAACTTAGGTTCCTAATCTTTGATTTACCCTATTTGTTCCTTAGGGAAAAGTTAAGGGTAAAACATTAAATTTCATGCAATTTCCCTCCCAAACGATTGAATATAAAACCCATTGATAAACAAAGGCCATAAAACAAAGGTTTATACTTTCTTTACCTATAGTTAAAGAAAGTACTAAAAAAATATATTATTAAGAGTAACGATAGCGAAAATTTTGAATTAAGGATTCTCAGAAGCAAACATTAAATTCATTCTAGTGGAAATTTTAATCTTCATCTATAGTGGGGCCATGTGAAGAAACATGAGACTTTTATCTCGAGCTACATGACACGTATTGCGAAACATAAATTACAATTTACAATATTACAATTCTAAAACTTACAATTTTACAAATTTAAACTTAAAGCCATTTTTTTTAGACTCGTGCGTTTGTTTTCGGGAAGCAAACTTTGATAAAGTTGAACTAATGATGAAGACAATTTTTTGTACATAGTTACGCATTTGAAAAAGCCTTTCTTCACAGTCGTCGGAAGTCTCCAAGACGCTCTCCGTGCTATTTACATCACTAAAAAGCAAAAAATAAATTACTTTTAAATAAAAAAAAAACGCCTTCAAAAAATACCCAGGAACTAAAAAGCAAAAATTAACTTATTATACATACATTCTATTTCCCTACCCAAACATAGAACTGAAATTTATTTTACAATTCCAGTACAAAAAACAACTAAACTAAACACCGAATTATAAAAAAAAAACACTGATTTAAATTACTATACGATGAAATATTTTAAATACCTAACTAATTATATACGATCTCTTAATTTTTAATAACCTTTTGAAGTCGGTGCCTCCTATAAACTACTATCTAACGTAACTGAGTAGGTTTAGTTTGAAAGACTAATTTCGCGTTTAGTTAAATTAGTGTTTTATCCAGGATTCGGTGGGTTGTCAGTTACGTTATGTAATTGTTTATAGGAGGCCCCGACTTCAAAAGGTTATTAAAAATTAAGAGATCGTATATAATTAGTTAGGTATTTAAAATATTTCATCGTATAGTAATTTAAATCAGTGTTTATTTTATAATTCGGTGTTTAGTTTAGTTGATTTTTGTACTGGAATTGTAAAATAAATGTCAGTTCTATGTTTGGGTAGGAAATAGAATGCAAGTGTAATCAGTTATTTTTTGCTTTTTAGTTCCTGGGTATTTTTTGAAGGAGGGTTTTTTTTTTTATTTAAAAGTAATTTATATTAATTTAAGAAAGTACTGAAAAATTGTTCGATACAAATTAATAATTTTAATGCGTATTTTTTTTCTTCATTCGTTATGAATAATGTAAAGAATATTCTACGCAATGAATTGGTTCATTTTGCATACGTTGCTTCTATGTTTCATTAAACGCAAACGAGGGAAATGCGCCAAGATTTTTTTTTTTTTTTTGAAAATGAAGACCATAAAAGTAGTTATGTACTTTCTCCTCCATTTATTTCAGTTTATCGGACATGACAAAACTCCAAAGCTAATTCTATCACGTCGCAAGCATATTTCCGTTCTGTTTGCAAGATCTTGAATATTTCATTAAAACATTTTTAATGCAAAAACTAGTATTTTTCTCACATATTATGACGGGCACGTTACACATAAATTACCTTTTCGCGCTTCTAACATATTCAACTTCCTTAAACATGGCGCCAAAGTTCTACGCACGTTTGAGATTGCCCCGATAACGACCAAGTTCGACAAACTATGGCACAGAACTTGCTTTAAAAGGGATTTTCTGCGATTGGTTTTTTTACCTGTGTCTTTTTACGAACCTTCCGGCTTTACAGACCTAAATTCGTCGCCTACGCTAATCTTCGAAGCTGGAACAAAATAACAGAAAAACAACGTGTTCATTTTCTTTCCTTACTACGCGGTCGAAGTTATGAATGGGGCAGCGTAGTGGTGCAACGCGTTATGAATGAAGCAACAGTTGTGTAGGCCCAGGTTACGATAAGGCTTAAAATTTTCTTCAGCCTCTAAGCTAAGGAAGTTAACCTACTTGGCGATGCCCTTATATGGGTTCTGGAGTAGACTTTTAATGACGCTCGTAGCAGAGCACCGGAAATCGTTTCTTAATTTTTCGAATAAATTGCTTTTTTAAATAAAGTGCTGTGAACAAAAAGAATGTCACACTTTTTTCAACATATTTGACCTCTTCCACAATTTTGTCATAAAGTGTCACACATCTCACGTTACTCCCTTCCATCTCCCTGTCTTATGTCATGCTACATTATATATATTTACTGTAAAAAAAAAAAAAAAAAAAAGATTTTATTTAAACCAAAGTGTGCTTTTTGTCCATACTTTTTGTCACCCTTAACACACAAACTGTCACAATTTCACACCTCCCCCTCCCCCATCAAAGTGTGTCATCATTTATAAACGACCGTTATCATGCTTAATATATGACTGTGCCATTCAATGCAATTAGTAACTAAACTTTTTATTAAAACATTTAACTTAAACGAACGGAAAACTTCTTGGGAAATGAAGCAAAAATCAAGGAGAAAAACAACTTTCTATTTATTTATTTATTTAACTTATGATAGGAGAAAACAACTTGGTAAATTGTTGTGGAATTGTATAGTGGTGTCAATAAAAGTAAGAACGGGCACTAAACCAAATTCGATAAGAAAATACTCCTGAGCTTTAAAATGCTGTTTATGTGAACCCAGCGTTGCATGGTCTACCTCGGAAATAAAAGTTGTGTCAAATGACATATGTTCAACAATCAAGCTCAAATAAAAGATTTAACAACATTGAAAATTTTCCCGCCAGCGTGTATAAAAGAACATCTTTGTAACTCAAAATTTAAATTTAGAATTCTTTGATTTTTTTAAATAAAAAAATTCAGCCATTGTTATTAACAGGTACAATCCCTCCCGTTTCACGAACTATCTGACGACCCCCCCCCCCCCCACATGTGGATTTCTAAGCATCTGAAGGATCTCAATGCCAAATTTGGCAAAGATTCGACATAAACTTTGAATTAGTGTAAGGAACATGCACATACAGCCATTTGTATGCATATAAATTTTCCAGCCTGTTCATTAGCAGCCATATCTAACTTTTTACTCCCTTTTACGAAAAAGGAAGTATTGTATTCGCGAAAAAAAATTCACTCAAAATTCGGCCTTAATTTCCATTTTCCTTACCCCCGAATGAATGTTGAGATTTTTTTTCACCCCCGGATGACCACACCCGGATAAGTGCCTAAGAACGTGCAGACACTCGAAATATCCATTTTGACATTCCCCGAGTTAATTACAACGACTTTTCTCCTGACGTCCGAATGTACGTATGTATGCATGTGCGGATGTGCGTATGTATGTCGCAATACTCAATAACGGTATGTCCAAGAAAGTTGAAATTTGGTACGTAGACTCCTAGTGGGGTCAAGTTGGGCTCCTCCCTTTTTGGTTGCATTCGGATATTCCAAAGGGGGTCTTTTACACCTTTTTGGGAAGAAATCAGTGTTAATTTGAAATCAAACTCAAGTGGTGTTATAATTTATGCAAACACTTGGCAATATATCGCCAAGCTTTTGGTTGCCAAGTTGTGTCGCCAACTTGGCGAAATATTTGGCAATTTCTTGTTTCTAAATCTGGTTTCAATTTGGCCATTGTGGTGATATTTAGAGTTAACTATTGAATCATATTAAAATTGCCAAGAATGGGGAAATAACTTTAAATTGGTGTAAAAGGAAGTCATGTGATGCACACATCAGTTCGTTTCTTTTTGTGATTTATTAATGTTCAAAACATATTCGTTTGTTATTGGAGCTGGCTATAATTCCGTTGAAGCAGCACTAAGCATTTGCAATCCGTAGCTCTTGATCAGAATTGTCTATAGTTGAGGCAAGCCTAACCTGGCAGCATCGCAATGCTGTGATTAGGATCTGAGTAGCCTTCACAATGCTGCCAGGTTAGGTTTGTCCGAGAGTTAATTACGTTATGACTTCAAAAATTGACTAAATTAAATGTGTTTTAAATATTAGTTTTGACAACTGCTGTATCTGTTTTCTCTCCACATGCAGTGAATAGCCAAAATTAGGAGCACTTTTGTAATTCTTTTATTTTTGTATGCAATCATATGGCATGATACAAATCGGGCCAAAACCTTGTTTGATAAAGTATGTATAAAATTTTTGCATTGCAAATGTTTGACTTTTTTTAAGCAGAACAATCAGTGTTAAATTCCGTTTAAAATTATACACACGATTTTGCATTGTGACGTTGACATTTCCCATAAACATATTATAACGTGATCCGGTGCGACTTCCAACTTTCTTGAAAGGACGACACAGTTCTTGATTAAAAATGCAGGAAATTTATTTACACTATGTACAGATCGTCAACAACTGCTAAATTACTCATCAGCAATTAAGCAAATGTCACACAACACCGTAAACTCAACGGTTACAAACGTATTTACTTCCAAATACGAAAAACAACACAGCGAAATGCCTCGCAATAAACAAAGCTAATACACTCTCATCACAAATTCTCAATCGAAACTAAAACTTTTTATCATGCATAACGCTTTTTATACACACCGAAAGAGAACTCTCAAATATTCCACAAGATTCCAAAATGCTTCTCGAAAACCGTAGACCGTTATTTTATTTCTTCTTTTTATTCATTCACGAATCTTATCAATGAAAAATAGGAGGACCATATACTTCAACCGAATGTATATGGGCTGTATATTCATTACGGGAAACTACTATTTACAGGTTACGTTACTACAATAATTCCTATTTACAGAATTTGTAACAATATTAAGTTTGAGAAAAGTATCTCCAAATGTGTCAACAATTCTAGCCACTACTGTATCTATTTTTCATTATTAAGTTATTTTCTTAAACAAAATATGTTTCCTTGTGTTAACCCTTCTGCTTTCTCTCTGTTCTTTATAACAGTAGTAACATTGCTCGTACTCAATGTATCTAGTGATATTACGTTTTAACTTGCTGAGTGTTTTACCTCGTTCTTCAAACTCAACTTATTTCTGACTAGTGGTACCCGCATGGCCTTGCCCGTAATAGAAAAATTAAAAGGTCTTTCAGTTCACCTGTATATTCACAAATAATGTATGGTGAATTTTCTCGCCAATTGGCTTGTACCCATGTTACGGTTCCACGGTATGATAATTTCGTGTCTCGCCAATTGACTTGTGCTCATGCTACGGTTCCACTTTATGATAACTTCGTAATTTACTCGTCCATCTTATGATAATTTTGTTCTTAAAATTGGAATAGAAAAAGAACCACATCGAATTTTCGAAAAATCACTTCGAGGTGCACACCCCCATGCTACAAACTAACTTTTTGCCAAGTTTCATGAAAATCTGCCGAACGGTCAAGGCGCTATGCGCGTCACAGAGATCCTGACAGACAGAGATCCAAACAGAGAGACTTTCAGCTTTATTATGAGTAAAGAAGAAGAAAAACTTTTTTAGGTACTAAAATTTAAATTGTTAATCCTTTTCTAACATATCGTTATCATTTTGTAATACAAAACACTCTAAATTCGCTGTATGTGTTTAAGGAATCTCATATATGTTCAAAAACAAAACACAAATGTGACATGAAAATATGACTTGCTGAAGTACAGTAAACTACATTTCTGTTTTACATAAACGACACAATTCTTTCCTGGTAATGGTTTTGCGAAAAAGTTATCCTCTTTTTATGAGCGAAATATATAAGTTTTAGAATTTTATTTCAATTTCTATCGTGCCCCTGCAAAACATATCTTCGAAACTTTTCATTTTATTCTATCATTTTATCATTTCAGTCACACCTTTTTCTCTTTCGTTTTTGTTTAACCTCATGTAAACATCTGTTTGAAAATATATACTTTACAAAATAGAATTTTAAAAGGACTAGGCAATATTTACAATGCTTTTTTTGGCAACATATACACCAATATGGATGCTCTTACTTGAAAGAAAATGTGACTTCACAGAGAGTGAGAAAAATATAGAGTGTTGTTTATTTTTACTTTACTTGCAAAGTGCCTCAATTGAAAATACAATATCTGTCAGACGTTTCCGAGTACCCAAGGAAACATTTATGTTTCAAACATTTTAGTCTGTAGCAACCAACTTTTATTTGAAAAGCTTATTGTTCTTTCTAGTAGTATTTCAAAAAATACATAAATAATACATAATTCAGTTTCGGGGCTTACTTCATATATTTTTGTCAAAACATTTTATGTGAATTCCAGCTAGTTTCGGTAAAACCATCTGTTCGGAACTAATTCTAATAGTTGACACTGCATTAGTATAGTTGACACTTATCTATTTATCTTCTCTACATAGTATAAAATGAAGTTTCCAAAACGTGTCTGTTTGTATGAACGCGCAAAACTCGAGAACTACCCGGCCAATTTTGCTGAAATTCTCACAATATCCTTCTTTTAGCGCCGGAAAGGTTTGCGGACCGCTTCGAAAAAAGTTCGATGAGTACTTCTTTTTTTTTATTCCAATTTAGGCCCAATTTTTACATTATTTCCCGAATATGGGGGTGAAAATTTACGTGCAAATATTAATATCACGTATCGTTCGAAGGGTAGAATTTTCCGCGTTCTACGCAATTTGTTTCAATGCTCTAACTTAATTATGGCGGGAGTTATTTGCATTTTTAGCTCGGTTTTTTTTAGGCTTAGCTGAAACTCAGGCACCACTCTCTTCATTAAATGTATCGATAAAAAGTGAAGGAATTGTCCCACAGTTTTTGTTTTGACACCATTGGAGAAAGCGATTTTCGCTTTCTCCAATGGTGTCATTTTTTACTCCAGATCTATCTCGACCTATGGTCGAAAAACTGAGCTTCAATCTCCAAAGAAAACTAGTTGCGAGCCTTTTTAAATCAGTTTCAAAAAATCTCATTTCCATCCAAATTGTTAACCATTTTCTTTCGTATTTTAATTTCTTGAACTTATTTTATTTTGTGTTTCCATGGTTACGCTTTTTAAATCCATCTTTCTCGATTTAATTTCTTAAAAATATTTTAATATCTATCGTCACATTTTGGGAGGGAAATTTTGCATTATGGTATTTGTTTTTTATTTATTTATGCCTGATTGTTGAATATACGTCACTAGACACAATTTTCATTTTCAAGGTGGACCGGGCAAAGCCGGGCAACGCAGCTAGTAGTATAAATAAAAGTAAGGTTTCTAAGAAATTCTGGAAAGAATTCTGTGGCCGACCTGCGTCCAGGAGACCCCATAGCACCTACAGCCTTGAAATTTTTTACAAAATTACTTCGAACCCCGGGGGGTGTGCACCTGAGGTTTTATTTCTTAAAATTCGAATTAGTTTTTTTGTAATTAATTTTTTTAAGCTCAAAAATCGCGTAAATTGCCTATTATTGCCTATTAAAGGGGTGAAAAATTACTTCCACATATTAATATTACATATCGTTGGAAAGGGTAGAATTTTTTTGCGTTTCACGCAACTTATTTCAATGCTCTAAATACGGCGGGAGTTTTTTGCGTTTTTAGCTCGAACTGTTTTAGGCTTAGCTAAAATTTAGGCACTACTATCTTTATTAATTCTATCAGTAAATAGCAAAGGAACAATCCCACATTTTTATTTTTGACACCATTGAAAAGAGCGGCTTTTTTTACTACAGCTCTAACTCGAACTACGGTCGAAAAAACTAAGTTTCTATCTCTAAAGGAAAAAAAGTTACAAGCCGTTAAAAATCATGTTCGAATAATCTCACATCCATTAAAATTATTGATGTTTTATTTGGCGTTGCCATAATTACGTCTTTTCGATTCGCATGTTTCTTCTTTCTTCTTCACAAACTTTAAGCGTTTCGATTTTAACGGAAAATCTTAGGCTCAACTCAATTCAAGCATCGAGCTAAAGAGGAAAATATACAGGGTGTCCGAAAAGTCCGTGACACATTTAAAAAATTCATAGAAAACCAACACATTGTCGTATGAATTTGCGGTTTGCACTATAATCCTTCACAGGTTCAAGAGTTTTTATGAGATCGAAAAAAAAATATGAAAAGGGGAAAAAAAAGAAGAAAAAAGGCATTTCGCAGCCAGGGTGTCGGTGTATGCTATGCTTGTAATTCTTCGTTTAGTAATTTTCATTCCTTTTTGCGTTTTCCCATGTCAACAAAAACGATTTAAAAGTAACTTTTAAATCGGTTTTATTAATCCTCTCGATTAATCGATTCTCTATTGTTAACTAAAAAATACGAAGTTTTGCAAGGTTGACCTATGTGGTTCAAAGTCTCACCCTGGATGACTATAACACTTACTCTGAAAACGACAACAATCGGTATCGAAACATATCAGGTTGCTGAGGTTGACCCTTAGGCACCCTTTCCATAAAGGGTGTTTCGCGGATACTAACAGAAAATTACTGAGGTGCCAAGGATAAGCGATTTTCAGCGAAGAACTTCATTTTTATTCGAGTAGAGCACTCAGTGGTCACGATATTAATGGTTTCGCCTCTTACGTCCTGGGGTAGCCTGGGGTACGACCAAGGAGTACTCCCCTCAATTACCGGAATGAGGTTTTTTCTCTATCCACCCTTGGCAGTAGGGTGTAAGGCCACACAACCGACATTTTGGTCCCAAAAGAGAACGTGTAACCGCTATTAGAGCCGCTAAGCTCCCCCCCCCCCCTCTAGATAGGGAGCTCATGGGATTTTATTTTTCGAATTCCTGGATGGTTTCCTTCATGAAAAAGAGCATTTACTAAACGTTTTAACGATAAATCATATTGTTTTCAATGAAATATAATTTTTTGAGAAAACATTCTGAATGGGGCTTTCCTTCATACTCAAGCTGTTTCCATATATATATAAAAAAAATAAGTTGCGATGGAAAAAAAATCGCCATTCTATCTCAAGATTTAATGTATCTTTTTATGTCTTCAATATCTCCTGCCTATCTGTCTTGCAATACCTGTGCAATTGCATCAAGACATTAAACGATTTTCACACCATTTTGTAAATTAATTGTTTCAAAGAAATTGTTGTTGGGAGATCCGTTTTAGAATTTCTTATCGAATATTTTTTACTTTATCAATTTTAGAATTAATTATCGACCAACTACAATAGCTGCAATTACAAAAAAGTGCATAAATATGAGGAATTAGTTACATGACTTTGTGTTATCTTGCATAGATCTTGGGAATTTTACGCGCTCAAGCTTTCAAAAAATCTCATTGGCAGCCCTTTGTTTGGCTACTTTAGTCAATAAATGGAGCAGATTTCATCAATTCAGATTAAAAACTTGTAAGGTACGCAATAGGGTGGTTTCCTTCAGTCAAAAGTACTACTTTTCGTCTTTGAAATGGATAGACTGAGAAAAAAAACTACATGGATCCAGAAAATACATCCATTTTCCCGACAGTTTTTTTTAAATTAATTTTTTAAAATGTCCGAGTTTTCAAACAAGGCGTGGTCTTTATGACGTCACAAATGATGCTTTTTAGCGCATCTTTCTTCCGCGTAGTATTTTTTTTTTTTTTTAAATATTAAACTTAAATAAATTATTTTAAAAATTGTCAGATCCTATGTTTTTAAGCATGCTCTTTCAGAAAAAAATACTTTTAAAATTTTGGAAACGACTCCATTCTTTACATTTCCACTAAATTAATATTGAATTTAAAACTTAGTTAACTTGCTATATTTACTCTAAACAGCATTTTACTCAACTTCTTGTCAGTTATTTTTTACGAAACTTGGTTAACTTGCTATATTTGCTCTAAGCAGCATTTTACTCAACATCTCGTCAATTATTTTTACGACGGAGCTACCAGTGGCGACAATAATATTCAAATAACTTAAAACAAGTATGGGAACAAAGCTCTCTGGGATCCAAAATGTCAGATGAGGCCGTCCTGCCCTCTAAACTAGTTCTAGTAGGGTGTTAAGAGCATGTAACATTGCGTCAGGCGGGGAACGTGTACGGGTCGCGTGGTTCAGAGATTTTGCGAGAGGTCAATTTAGCCTATTTCGGAAACTGATTTGTTGTAGGTGGGGTTTTTTTTTTCTAGCCCCTGATTCTTTTCCAAGATGGATTGTTCTTGGAAGAGGCTTAAAGGAACAATGGGATGACGGTGTGTTTTAAGTTATGTTCATTCGTGGTAACTTTTTATTTTCACTTCAAATTAGAGATTATCGCCTTATTATACGTTATCAAATTTAATTTCTGATTGCACCAGGGGGCGCCCCGATAGGAGTCCCGGGAGGTCACTGTAACCGTCCAAAAAATTCCTTATTCGGCAAATTTATTATAATTCGGCAAGATTTGCAGCTCTATTCGGTAAAATTATCATCATTTGACAAAATTTGGAGCTCCATTCAATAAAATTATCGTCATTTGACAAAATTTGGAGCTCCATTCGACAAAATTATCATCATTTCACAAAATTTGGAGTTCCATGCCGCAAATTGAGAATTTCACCCCTCCCAAAAATTTGAGTTCAGGGCGTCCCTGATTGAACCTCAAAAGAACCGGGGATTATTTTGAGGTTTTTGTTTTTCCTGATAAAGAGAACAAACGTGTTTTTTTTTTTTTTTCAATTTTTTTTTGGGGGGGGAGGGGGGAGGAATCACTGTCACCTTCCCCCTGGCCATATTCAATTCCAAATTTTTATAAATTTGAAAAAACTTTGCGCGACACTTTTAACGAAAAAAAAAGGAGAAACAAAATATATTTCAAAATATTTTACAAATCAAACATTGAAAGAAAACTTGCCAAAAATACTTTTCACATCTCCACCACAAAGTTGTGTTAGAGACATATTCACCTTAAAATGCTAAAACTCTTTAAACGTGAAATTCACTTAAAGTTTCTGGTGTAACATTGTTATCGGGCGATCTTTATATTTATTTTTCTAAATGCAAAGTAAAGCATACAAAGTAAAAAATGAAACTCGCCAAACATACAAAAATATGTGACCCACTGATTTATGACTAAAAGGAAAGCGTTAATTATAGAAACTTAAGACTCATTAAGTTATGTTTTTTTTTTTTTTTTGAAAAGAACTTATACATAAATTTAGAGCTGAGGTTTACTTTAGGTTTTACACTTTCCCCATGCGAAATATATTGCTTAAATTTCTTTATTGTTCTATTGTAAACAAGAAGCTAATTGTTTTCATATCCAATGGATATTAGGTTTAAATTAAACTAGCCTCAAAGTGATCATGAACTAAATGAGAACACAATCATATTTTCCTTCTATACATCTCTCTCCGTCTCCCCCTATTTCTCTTTTACTCCATTTATCTCTCTCATTTTGAAAAAAAAAAAGAAATATACTAGACATTATCTTTATTAGATTAGAAACAAACCACGAAATTTATTGTCTAATCATCGTTACATACCATTTAGATCTTCATTAGATTTTAATATTCGAATCGAACAATGAATAAAGTTAATATTATTTAAATTTATCGGCTGTTGTGCTTTACATTTTATATTTATCACTTAATTACTGTCTGAAATGTTTTATAGTTTTTTGCAGTATTTAAATTAATTATCGTTTGTGCTATTTATTGTAATTTGTAACTTACTTATATGAATTGAAATGTTTTGATGTAGTTGATCTCTCCCGCTGTAAGTGGATAATAATATTTTATATTTTACGCAAATGTGTAATTAAAAGATTTTTTTAAATAAAAACTGAAGAACTATTTTATTTACTCAGGATCAGAAATGTATTTGTTTAATAACTTCAAAGAAATGGAACGGCAGAAACAAAGGATCTCGTTTTACCATTTAAATGCTTTTAGTTTCAGATAAAATGTACTTTATAAGCGCTTTTTCATTATCTGACGGCACCAGTGGCGGTGCTAGGCGTCGGCGACGTCGGCGACTGCCGACGGCCTCGCGCAGATAGGGCCTTGCAAAATTCTCAGAAGTAAATTCTCAAAAGTTTTAAGAAATTTCCATGTTTTCAATTGAAGCTCTTATTAAATGCAACAGACACAAAAGTAATCAAAATAGTGCGTGCAGCGGAGACTGCACAGAGCCAGCTTTAGCAAATGCGGGGCCCAATTCTGTAGGAACCTGAATTTAAAATATTCACTAGCTACAGCTTATTAATCAGCTAACTCTCTTCCCCCCCCACCCCGTTCTATTTCTTTTCTTTTTCTCTTGTTGAAAAATTAGAAAATATTCAAAATGCTGCTCCTCCGAACACACACCCCTCCATACACGCGCGCACCGATAGCATTATGGAGCATCTGAAATTTCGTTTCGAGATCTTAAATTTCGCGATATTTCCAGCTTAAAGCTAAAACCCACAAATACTAAACAACATCGAAAATCGCTTAAAATTGTGTTTTTGTAGCTTGAATTTCAAAAATTACCGAACCTAATATTAAAAAATATGGCCTTAGAATCGCATTTTTAAGGCTTGAATATCAGAAAATATTCATGCAAGGGTCCCCATACCGCCTTTCTTTTATATCATTAGCAATTAGGTTTTTTAAACTACATCAACAAAAAGTTTAGGTGGACTGGCTCCTGAATATATTGGGTGAGTGCAAAAGTTCGTGCGGAGTTTGTGAAAGAAAGTCATACAGTGATTAGGCAAGCAAAACTCTTTATTCAATCAATGATATATTCTCCATCGTTGTCTATAATCTTCTTCCAACGTTCTGCAGCATACGGATGCCCCGATCATAAAAACTGCGTGGTTTAGATTCGAAGAACGAAGACACGACGTTTTGTAAGGCATTCAAAGAGTCAAGTTTTTTTCCATTTAAATGATTTTGCAATGACCGGAATAAGTGATAATCCGATGGTGCGATATCAGGAGAATACGGTGGATGAGTTAGGACATCCCATTTCAGGCTGTTCAGTTTGCGTAGCGTCTGTCTTGAAACGTGTGGTCTAGCGTTATCTTGATGAAAGACTACGCCTTTGCGATTTGACAAACTCGGACGTTTCTGTTTGATTTCTCGGTTCAGATTAGTTAATTGACGACAGTACTTGTCCGAATCAATCGTTTGGCCGGCGGGGAGAAACTCAAAATAAATTATACCCTTGCAATCCCACCAAACACAGAGCATCACCTTCATCGGGTGCAAACTGGCCTTTGCCATTGCGTCACCATGTTCACCTGCCTGTTTCCATGTGCGTTTGCGCTGAACGTTGTTGTAGAGGACCCATTTTTCATCACCCGTCACTAATCGATCCAAAAACGGCTCGTTTTTGAGCCGCCCGAGTAAAGATACGGCAGCAGAAAATCGCTGGATTTTGTTGCTCTCGGTCAACAAATGGGGCACCCATATATCGAGCTTTAAATCAAATCCATTTTTTTTTAAACGCCGAAAAGCGGTTGATCGGTCAACGTTAAGTGCTGTAGCAACTTCCTCTGTTGAAATTCGCGGAGTATTCTAAACTAAAGAACGCAAAACGTCGTCATCAATGTCGGAAGGTCGACCTGAGCGTGGCTCGTCTTCTAGCTTAAAATCTCCGCAACGAAATTTTGCGAACCATTTTTCCACAGTTCGTTTAGCTGGTGCTTGATCTTGATAAACGTCTTGAATGTTTTTTACGGCTGCTGCAACGTTTATTCCATTCCGAAACTCGTAAAGCATAACATGCCGTAAATGCACTTTATCAACACTCATTTTAAAAGTAATCTTTCTCGAAGCAGTTTGTATCTGCACAAATTATTTTGATTGGAATAAAAGCTGCACATGTCACCTTTCCAACGATCTGACTTACGTAGATAGTGGTATTAATGACAACACGTTACGCCCGTTCTAACGCCATCTATTGCAACTCCGCACGAACTTTTGCACTCACCCAATAAAATATTGCTAAAGTTTTTAGAAGCATAATTTTCAAAATTTTTCGAGGGAAGAGCTCCCTCCCTTTCCGTAAAATCATCAAAGTTTGTCTAAAATTCTGTTTTTGAAACTTCGATTTCGAGAATTTGCAGGGGATTGATTTTGACCTTTTTTTTTTAAACAAAAGAATCGATCTGGGACACTCTCTGACCCTTTAAGTCAATAAAAATGGCCCATAATTGCGTTTTTAAGGCTTCAATTTCTAGAAATTTCCACCGAGACCTCTGTAAATTTTTTCCCCTAGCATCAGCAAAGAAAGCCTAAAATGGCGTTTTTAAACTAAAAATTTTAAAATTTTTCTGGGGGAGGACCCCCGGACCCACCTTTCTATCGGGTCATTTTTCCTCTTTCAATGTGCCGGCCCCTCCCCCCACCACCAAAAAAAAACTTTTTGATTGCGCTACTAGTCACGAAACGTTTTTGTCCTAGCAATTAAGTGATTTGGAAACTATAAGTGCCAATAGTTAGTAAAAAAATTAATTCCTTGAATTCAATGATTTGTCTGAAAATATTTTATAATTAAAAGGGCCTCGCAAAACTGCATCGCCGACGTCTACTTTTGCTCTCGCGCCGCCACTGGACGGCACAATAAAAGTGTTACCCAAATTGGGTACGCTTTTCCGAAGGAATATGCATCGTATTTCGTCCTTTTCACATCAGGAAAAATAAATATATTTCTACACTTCAAAAAATAAATCAAATTCACCAAAATCAATCAAAAAATACATTCACCTTCTATCATAATTACTCCATTGTTCTATATGAATTTCTTTTGTTGTTGCGATTACAATAAATAAATAAATAAATAAATAAAATAAAAAGCGCTGACGATAAATAAATAAAATAATAAGAAGAATGTTATACATTGCAGACGATAATAAAATGCAAAATTAAATTTAAGTACAATAGATGATAAATTTACAACAGCAGCAGGGAGGGATTGACCAGGTCGGCTAGTCGAGGATACCCGATTGGCCCAGCATTGAGTGGGCCACTTGAAGCTTTTTTTTTTACTTAATACATTTAAATTCACACCTAAAATTGTGTCAAAAAAAAAAACATGTAATTTGTTTACAATATGTGAAAAAAGCGCTTGGAAACAGGTTCCCCCCCCCCCATCCTAAGCCAGGGACCAAAGTAAATAATCTAAGTCCACACGCGCAAATGCTTTCCTCTCTTACCAACTTTCTCTCTAGTTTTTAGAGCTGGGCCATGGCTCCCACATTGAGGAAAGGGGAGGGGGGGGGGCAGAGAAATTGGGGTCCGACGCGGCCTGAAAAAGGGCCCGAGACGAAAAAAGCGCGTGAAAAACTTATATTTTTACGTCTTTTAACAAAAATTGAAGGGGCCTGCACCAGTAGATAAAGTGACCCTGGCCCTGCAATGAATGCGTGGGCCATGCTTTTTGGCCGTTGATACATGAGCAGGGGCATGCACAAGGGTTGAAATGTATGTAGGGACGTAGGAGTGAATAAGTAGGAGGGGGTCAAGGAGGGGGGAGGGTAAAAGTCATTTGTGACAGGCCCCAAAATTTCTGTGCACATCACTGGTTGTGACAGATTCAAAGAAATGCCACTTTAGTTACGACTTTGATAGGTTGCGCGAGTACACTATTTTTGGTCGGGGAACACTTCTCAAAAGACGTGAAAATATTCTTAATGAGAAAACACTAAAAAAAACATTTATTTAATTAGAACAGGTAATTGCTAAAAACATTGTGAATACTTAGAATGTAGCCGCGAAAATCACGAATCAACAAGTCGCTCTGTACGAGCGCCAGAGGCAAGACCGACAAACGAAACGTGCGAGGAGGAACTGACTGACAGTTCAAAGGCGGCTGTTTTTCTACTTAGTGGAAGTAGAAGTTAAAGTTCGTATTCTTGGTAAAAGTTGAAGTTTATATTTCTGCAGAAAGTTAAAGTTTATAATTTTGAGTCCACCACAAGAGACAGCATTGCGCTTTTACTGTGGAGGCATATTTTTCTAACACCCGCTCGTTCGAAATGGGACCTTAATTGGCCTGCATGCTAGCCTGATTTAGCCCCCTGTGACTATTTTCTGTGGGGTTATTTGAAGTCACGTCCCTGAACCAAGGAGAACCGTATCCGAGCCGAAACAGCCAACATTACCGGTCGACATGCTCTAACGAGTTGACCAAAACTACCGAGTTCTCCCATTATGTTTGACAGGAAAAAGATAACAATAAAAAACTTTTAGGTATGTTTTTTTTTTTTTTTCATTTTCAAAAAAAGGAAGTTCCCGCTCCCCACCTAGTAGAAAACGATAATAACACATAATATAGGATATCGTCAAACTTTGCCCATTGCAGTAAGCCGTAAATACCAAAATTATCTATCATATGTAATGTAAATATCTAACTATGTAAATATCGACCAAACTTGGAGTGGTTTTGTGATTTGCGAAAGAGATTAAAATTGTAAAAGGGTTTTTTTTTTTTTTGAGCAATCACGATTGCTTATTGTTCTCACTTGACTGTTTTTGACGTTCCATTGATTTTTCCCACCGCCACCCTCCGAACCATCACCGTCGACGGGCTCCTCACAATGCTGCACCTCTAGCGAAAGCCGTCTCCAGGTTGCATCCATGTCCTACACACACGCGCATACATCACAACTACACACGCACACACACACAAACACATACACACACATGCACCTAGACACACATACACACATACAAGCACATACACACACGCATACATACAGACACCCACATATATACACACAAAAACATACACACACACATACACATACTCCCCCCCCCCACAGACACAAACACACATGCCTACACACATACACATAACCCGTACACACAAACACATACCCCCACACACAAACACACACGCCTACATACACACACTCGTGATTACGATAAACATAATTTGAATTCAAGATGTCAAAATTCAAATTAATTTTTGATTTTTTTTTTCATTTTTTTTCCAGACTTAATATTTATTTCCCGCTACAATGCAATATGAAAATTGCCAATTTCAAGTGCCAATTAAAACTTTTCCCGCAGATTTCGTGCCCCCCAAATCTTGGTGCCCTGGGCCCGTTCTCCATCTGCCCATGCCTTAATCTGGCCCTGCAGATTCTTGTGGATAAGTGATTGAAACGAGAGAGTGACGTTTCACGGACAGGCTTGTGTGAATCTTTACCTTTTGAAAATAATTTCGTTTTTTTTGAAGTTTTGTTTAAAGTTTTAAGTGGCAAGGAGAGTTGATTACGTTAAGGGTCAAAGGTTAGCTTAAAAAGCGGAAGGGCACGGCGCCCTCCGAAAAATCTTGGGGTTAACACTCGGGAAACCTGTTCCTTTTCCTTTAAGTGTTTCCAAGTATATTATAAGATTATGTTTTTAAAATTTCTACGTCGAAAAATTTCTAAAGATGGTCGTCGGATTTCCCTATAGTAACTACTAAATGTTGTTCAAAATTGGGTCGAGTATAACTTCAGTTTTTAAATCCTTCCAAATGAGATCACTGAGCCTCCTACTCTCTCAAACGTGACCAAAGATGGTTTTGCGTTTTGTAATAGTTAAAATCGAAACGTTTTCGTAGAGAGCTCCCGAAGTTTCCCTGTTCTATTAATTTTATCAAGGGTAGAATAAAATTGCTTTTTTAGAAAATTTCTCGTAAGAACCCCCGACATTCTATTGCAAACAAAGACAGACTTAAATAGACTTAATTTTGAAAAAAAAAAAAAAGTTAAAAAACAAAATCGTGGGGGAACCTTTTTCCCCCTCTTTGTAACGTTACCAAAAATTGTAAAATTGCGGTTTTTGACATCAGTTTTGAAAATATCGCTTGGAAAGGAACTAGAACCCCTTCTTGCCATTCTTTTCTCTTTAGGCCTATATAGATCAACCAGTTTCGAAAAATGTCCGGGGGGATTTACCTAATTCCTCCTTTTCCTCGTATTCCTGTTGTCAGTATAGAGGCCAAAAAATGTGCCTTTTCAGACTTATAACCATTAGTATACTTCTTTGAAGGTACATAAAAAATATGTCAGTGTTAGCTTTATTTTACGTTTCACAGTTTTCCTTTTTTTAGAACTTCAAAACTTAATTTGGAAATTTAAAAGAATATAGGAAATAGCAGTACTTTAATGTGTTTGCTCGATTCGGAAGAATCGAGATCCGGCACTGTTTAATTTAACTTTTTTTTTAATTTACAGAGGTGGGGGCAAAAGATTCTTTTGACGACTGGGCCAAAGTCAACCAGTCCGCTCCTGAACAGCAGTATCCACATCGTTTTGGCACGAAAGAGTGAAAACTATTACAACTATCCGGAAGGTTCGTCGAAGTTTAATCATAAATGTGACATTGCAATGCCTTTACTTTGATGCGTTAACGGAGACGCAATTTCGCACCCCAAAGAATAGCCCACACGGGATTCTTTGTCTTGTGCGTCACGAGCTATGGCTGTAAATCTTGTCGTAATTATAGCTGTCTCATGCTTTTAGGCTTCAAATGTGAAAAAGCGCTTGTGGGTACGCACGTTAAAAGAAAAAAAAATCTGCTTCTTGACTGACATTTCTCGAGCAAAATATGATGATTATAAGGGGACAACTTTTCATCGTGTGCTAAAGGGAGGAGATAATGAATACGGTGTTGAGATGGGATGTCTGCTGCTAGAGGAAGTTTCGATGATGTATGGATTGGCAAATGGAACCTATAGATGTGCGGTGAAACGTTGGTAGAATTTCAAACATTTTAGCTGGCGATTGAATCAAGTAAGATTTAATACTGTCATGAAGGGTATTAATGGGCGAAAACTATCGAGGGGTGCTCAGCAGGGGTGGTGGTAAGGGTGCACATTGCGACATTGAAATTCTTAAATGGTGTTTTTGAGGATTTTTTTTTCTTTCCTTTTTTTTTCTGCTTCTCGTTCTTGGGAGGGTGCATGCATATATATTATGCACTGGCCCGCGCCTGAAGAGAGCCCGGGATATTTAAAATGAGGGGTGAAACATATGGTTAAGATGTAGGGTAAATAATATTGAGAGGCACCCGCATGAGTCATTTGTGAGGGGTCTTAAAGCTTCTATGTGCACACCCCCTAACCAAGCGTGCTTGGGAACTAAACCTTGGGAGTTCCACGTTCGGCTGACCGGAATCGGAAGAAATGCCTTTTAACCCAGAGCTTTTGGTCAGGAAAACTGAGGTGGGCACAATGGGCCTTGCCCCCCCCCCCCACGGGCTGTTTCGCCACTGGGTTTGGTTTTGGTAATTTTTATATCAGGGGTGCTCACCCTCCCCCCTAAATGCAGGGGTGCCCTCTCCTAAATATCTCAAAGACACCCCCCAAAGCCCCAAAGCAAAAGCCCCCAGCACCCCCAAACCAAAAAAAAAAGAAACAAAATTCCCCTTGAAACACCCCTTCCCCTAAAAACTTCAATGGCGCAGTCTGCGCCATGGTGGGCACCCCTGTTTATATTACGCATTAAATTATGCTTTTATTTTCAAATTAATTTGTAATGGCGTAGAGTATTTCATTCTTTTGTCACTTAAGTTTTTTAGATAGTAAAAGGAAAAAAAATGGGTTGTATTTTTTTCGATAGTATATTGCAATGATTTATCTAATTTTTATATGTTTTCTAAGATTGTATTGCATGCAGATACTAATTTACTTTAGCGTGATAAGCTAATGTATAAGGAGAATGGGCTACAAATTAGGCAAGTAGCCTTAGTTTTTTGTAGATTATTTGTGTAATTAAAACGGTACAATTTTGAAACAATGAAAGATTTTCCGCACAGTGAAATAGTTCTCTTAGCATCATTTTGAAACAGCGGTATTTTGAAAGACGACATTGTAGAATGGTACCTTTTTTGCATGGAGATATTTTTTGCTTAACGAAATTTGGAATGGACCATTTTGACCCCGAACTGTCAAAAATGTACGTATATACACATACAACTATACATACAATGAATTTTATTGAATCAGTTCTGAATTATATGCATTCTTGCTGTTTGCTTTTCTAAAAAATCTAATTAGATTCCTATTTTTTATTTTTGTTTGAATTTCTCACGAAATTCCAGATAAAGCACTCATATTTTTAAGAAGTAATTTCTGGCTCAGTTTCCATCATTTTTTTTTTCTTCAGTTTCTTTAAAAATTTATAAAAAACTATTTAATGGCTTTGTAAAACGATCCAAACCTTGTTAGTTTATTTGCCTATTCAGTAAAATTATCTCAACTCTTGTTAGCTTATCTGATTATATACTTTGGGCAACGAGTAGTTACACTCTTAATTCAAAAGAACGAAAAAATAACTCTTAAAAAAAGTGAAATCTATTGCGGGTGCATGCATTCTTTCTGAGTGCTAGCTTTATCGAAAAAAGACGCTTTACGAAAATACCAAGACTAAAAATTTTCCTTATTGGCGTGAAATTCGGAAACACTCCTTTTGATGAGCGAAAATAAAAACGTTCTTTAAAAGGACTCAAAAACATTTTCATTGGTTCGATTCTGTCACTTGATTTTGTTTGGGAGAATATTCTGTACTTCCATGTTCGGCTTTACTAACGTTGGTCGCGAGTACCAAGTGGATGTCGCTATCTAAATGTCTTCATTTAATGAATTATAACAATATTTGTTGCCGAATGAGGTTTCTGAAGGCAATGCACAAAAACTGCATGGTAAGTACGAAGAATTTTCTTTTTTATTAAAACTTGTAACTGTTAATATTTCTTGAACTGCTCGTATATCGTTACAAATCACCCACGTGCAATGTTACGGCGAACTTTTTCTTCCAAATTAATGAAACTTTCATCAACAATTTTGTTTCGTTCATCGAATCAAAAATATGACATTTGAAACAGTCGTTACCATCTTTGGTGTGTGTGTGTACTGTATATATATTTTAGGCAGGTATTACAGATCCGACCATGCGCAAATCTATAGGTG
Source organism: Uloborus diversus (assembly GCF_026930045.1). Lineage (NCBI taxonomy): Eukaryota > Metazoa > Arthropoda > Arachnida > Araneae > Uloboridae > Uloborus > Uloborus diversus. The sequence goes on along the minus strand of NC_072737.1, from coordinate 160,883,185 downwards.
GGATACCGAATCCGCTCCCGATGGTCGAAGCTCCAACCACTGCGTATATTTTAAATTAATCAATATTGTTTGTGTGTATAATAAATTTAAAAGAGTGTCATAAACATTGTATATACACTCATTCATATGTGTAACGGGCCATTCATTAATTAAGTAAGGGTCCTATGGGGGAGGGGATGGAAAATTCTCTATATACCCTTGCTTGGAGGGGGGGGGGGGTTAGATCCATTCTTACGTAATATTTTCCAAGCCGATATTTTATATTAGAAATCCGCGGTCAAGTGATTTGCCAAATATTATATTTCATTTGCTTCAGGAAGGTAAAAGTATGTATTATAGGATGAGCTGTTTTTTACTTGTGTTTCAAAGAACGGACCGTGTAAAATATAATAAAAGAATCGCACTGTGTTTTGCATGTCTTATTTTAAATTATTATCGCATCATGTACAAAAATTATATGTCGAAAAAACATTCGGTCTAGATTCCTTACAGTAAACATTTCTTTACTCAAAAAGGTTAAAAAAAATAAAAAATAATAATGATAGTTAATTTAAGAACGATCCCAGTGATGTAATATTTGTTATTTTATTATTGTGAAGAAAAAAAAGATTCTTACGTAAGATGGGGGGGGAGGGATCTTACATACCCTTACATGAGGGAAGGGAAGGTTAAAAATTGCCAAAATTGTCATTACGTAATTAATGAATGGCCCCGAAGACACAAAATTGAATTCAAACGTATCTTGTCATAATTTATGAATGACTTTTTAAATTAATTTGGACTGATGTAACTTTTAAAACATTATTGATGTTAAAAGGCACGCCGAGAATATCAACATAGAGTTTCAAAATTTTAAATCTATTTATTTGGAACTGTGTTGGTTTTTAAATTTTACTAGTCGACCCGTGCGGAACTCCGCACTGTGCTTCGAATCGTTTCATAAGGTATTTCGCTCTTTAAGAATTTCAAAGGAAGAACATTATGAAGAAGAACCGAAAAAAAAGTAAGCGCAGAAGAGAAGGCATGTAATTTAAAGACATCAGTAAGAAAACCTCGTTAAATACAACGTTGTGATAATGTGATCATCGCTCACCTTTTGGTCGTACATATTTTCAATTCAAACATAAATATCATTAAAAGTGTGACTGAGTAGTGACTCGTGAAAAAGCAATAATTGCGCATGTAAAAAAACAGGTTTTGTGGCAAATACAGTCCTGCCCATGTGAGGATTTGACGGGAAAAAAAGAAACATTAAAGAGATATTTATTGGCACGGATTCGAATTGGCGCCATTCTGATTAACAGCCCGACACCCCAACAAACCTAGCAATTGCTCCTTCCTTTTCGAAAGCTATTCATTGAAGGAATGCGTAGTAAAAAACAGCAAAAAAGCTTTTTGCCAAAAAAATGATAATAATAATAATAATAAGATTGTTTTGTCATTAACCAGCATGATACGATTTAAAATTATTCGAAAAGCATGGAATTTGTTAAAGAATGACGAACATCTCACGTAGCGATTGAAACGAACATTCTAGAGAAGTAATAAATTAGATTGAAAATAAGTGTTTTATCTTTGAATATTGAACTATTTCACATAGAAGATTGCTTTAACAGTTACGGCTTAAATGCCCGCACATGTTTCTCTTTTAATCGAACACTAAAAATTCAAAACCAAAACCAGTTGAACTGAGTCCGTTTTTTAAATGTAATTTTTCGAACGTAGACAAAATGTATTTTTTTTTTCAGCAGAAAGCAGAGTAGAAATTAATTTTTGCTAATGAAGTTGATAATAATTTTAATGCTTTATATCGTATTCGCGCGAATAAAAAAATTAAAGGTTTACTGGGTGAAACTCGTAGTTTTAATTTGGCGTAGTATTTTTTCATTTGTACAAAAGGTCGAACACTGCTATTAGAAACATCTACATTTCAGCATACAATGAAAATGTTTTTCTGCACAAAAAGTATTTCCTTTAGGTAAATCTAATGCTTTTTTATGCTTACATTATGCTGAGTGGTCTGGATGTAGTCAAAGCTTTAAAAAAAGGAAGAACACCCTTCGATTAACAGTCAACTTATCTGAATGATAACTGTAGCCTGCATAAAGGAGTCGAAACACCAAGTAGCATTCCCACTGCATTTATTTTATTACGTTTGTATGTTATGAGTACATGTAATGCGTAGTACTAATATAAATTTGATATTATATCGGACAGCCCAAACTTGCCCGAAGTTCAGATAGTTTATAGCCGAACGCTCTACCGAAAAAAACTTATCAATTTAACCGAACAACTAAGTCCAGTGCTTTTAAGCTTTATTAAAATATGAACACACACACAGGCTTTTTTTTTTTTTTTTTTGCCGAAAGCGACGTAAAAAGTAGAAAACTGCATTAGAACTTTGCTTTTAAAAAATGCATAAGAACTACAGGCAGCATCAAAAATTTAAAACAGCAAGGGGCGTTTTCGAAAACTTGATTTTTCGACCGTAAGTCTATTTTTCTTCATTAGCCAGCCTGATAAGTTTTAAAATGAGAAGGGAATAATATATAAGATAAGATATTGAAGAAACATTTTTTTATTCTTGAAAATTTTTACAATTTGTTACCGCAGGCTGCTTGAACCGTTATGACTTAGATGGCAGCACGTGTTCATCATTTAACAGCACGGTTAAAATACAAAATAAATTGAACTATGCTCTTTTTTAAGCGTAGCTTTTCGAATGTAGTAAAAATGTGATAAGCTTTTTGTTTTTTTGCAAAAAAAAGAAAATATATATATTTTACCCTTCAAATTGAGGAAGTAATTTTTTTATTTATACAAAGAGTCAAAAACTCAGTAGAAGAATATATATTTCAATATACGATTGATTATTTTTTTCTGAACAAAAAACAATTCTATTGTTGTCTGAAATCTTAAACCTGTTACTTATATTTTCGCTTACATTAGGCTTTAATTTTCTTACCAGAGCCAAAGCTTAAAAAGAAAAAACGTACAATTCAGAAGTAATTTAGCACAAAGTCACTTCAAGTTTCATATCAGCAAGGAGCGTTTCCTTCTCATTTATTCTATTCCTTCATAGTTGGTATTCACTTCACTAAGTGTTCATGTAATGCGCGATATTTCTCTAAGTTTTGTTGCAGATTGTCCAGACGTGGGCCCGAACACGCATTCTCCTGGTTACGAAGAGAACGCTCTGCCGATCAAGCTATTCAGCTCTGTCGGTCATGGCGCAAATCCAAGTTATAATTTTACCTGAAAACCTTATTCTGGTTCTTTAAAACAGGTTTTTTGACTGAAAAAAACAATTTTTAGACCGTGGGTCTATTTTTCGTCAGTAGCCAGCACCATAAGCTTTAAAATAAGGCGTAAATCAAAGAAATCAATCAAGAATTGAGGAAAATCTGGCGTAGAAACCAAAAACAGGCTACAGAAATAATATATAAGGATTTCAATCCTTAGATTCGGAAATGTACGTAATATTCCACGTGGGTGATTTGTAACGATATACGAGTAGTTCAAGAAATATTACCAGTTAAAGTTTTAATAAAAAAGAAAATTCTTTAACACACTTCTTCATGCACAAAAACAGTTTTTGTGCATCCTCTTCGGAAACACTAAAAACGGTTTTTTTTTAAACATTTTTTTAACCTAAAACTAATTTTTTTTTCAAATGAAATAACAGTTTTAAAATGTTTTAAATTTAAATACACGGCATAAGCACATGAAAACACGTTTAAAAAGCAATCTCACCAAATGAGAGTGAAATAATTTTACCCATTTTATTCTAAAAAAGAGTGAAATATCGGCTTTCCAAAATGGAAAGCAGCCACTCATTTAGGATATTAATTTAGTCTTAAAAAAGAGTGAAAATAACTTATCAAAAGGGAGTGAATTTAGCTTATCCAAAAGGAGTGAAAATAACTTATCAAAAGGGAGTGAATTTAGCTCATCCAAAAGGAGTGAAAATAACCGCTCCGCAAAAGGAATGAAATTCACTCCTATAAGGAAAGTGAGTTTTCAAAACTGGAAAGGAGTGAAAATTTACTCAGTCTGAGTTAAAATCGCTGGAATTTTTTAAGAGACTAGATCACGTGAAAACTTGACAAATAATGCTGGCATAAAAACTAAAATGTATCATTTTAAGTGTTAGAAAAATAGGAATGATTCTTTAAGAATGATGCAGTTATATGTTTTCTCATCAATTAAAAATCCATTTTGGGGTTGGAGATGTTTTCAACACACATCAGCTCACAAACTTCATTTCCTCTTTAATGACTGTGACATTTATTACACTGTCTTTGTTTTTGTGCATGAAATGGATTTTTCTTTCAAGATAAAGGTATCCCGCCTTTTTCCCACGGCAATCAAGGGAGTAAAGAAACCACAGACGGAATTCGCTTTTGCGGTAGGACATAGTTTTACCCAATGACTAGAAAGCAAGAAGTAGGTAATATTTTCACATCTCCATCCAGTGCAAAATTCATTTGATCTACCCACTCTTTATACTGTCTTCTATATCTAATATATAAAAGAAAGTATTGGATTAGTGCAGATTTTCGAATTTGGAATTTGACGGATTCGAACGTTTTGAGGTGTGCTGAGTCTATTTCGACTATTTTTGGAAAATGTATGTGTGTCTGTGTGTGTATGTGTGTCACGTCTGTGTGCGACCAGTTTTTTGTGGCCGCTCTACATCAAAAACTACCGCATGAAATCGAACGACATTTGGTACACATATGTGCCCCAATGTGAACTTGTGCCCATTGATTTTTGGCACGAATTCCTACAAAGGGGGTGAAGCAATGGGACGTTTTTTGAGTTACGCGGGCTTGCTATTCCTCAGGAAGTAACTGGCGGAATCAAACAAAATTTAGTACATATGTTGCCATTAACAGGAACAAGTGCTGATTCAATTTTGGTGTCAATAATTCAAACGGGGGTTGAGCTACAGAATGTTTTTTGTCGTCAGTTGTGACTGCTGTATCTCAAGAAATAATGAACGGAATGAAAGAAAAATTTATCGGCAAGTAGCCTTTAGTGGGAATAAGAGCTGATTTTATATTGGTGTCAAAAACCCACCAATTGTGAAAAGGGGTAGCGCAATCGCCCGTTCTTTTTTTCCATTGAGAGTGCCCTATCTCAAGAAGTAATGCTACGTTCTGGTTGAAATTTGGAATATATGTGAATGCATATGTAAACAGGCTTTGGTTCAATTTTGACGCCAATCGCTCCAAGAGGTGTTGATTTTTTTTTTTTTTTTTGAGCAATCACGATTGCTCATTGTTCTCATTTGACTGTTTTGATGTCCTATCATTTTATTTTCTCACCGCCACCCTCCGCACCGTCACCGTCAACCGGGTCCTCACGATGCTGCTCCTATAGCGAAAGCCGTCTCCGGGTTGCATCCATGGAGACGGACACACACGCGCATACATACACAACTACACACGTATGCACACACATACACATACCCCTACACACATACACAAACACATACACACAACTACCCACACATTCATGCCTGCACACACACTCAAACACATATGCTTACACACACATACACATCCCCCCCACACACACATTCATATACACAACTACTCACACACTTATGCCAGCACACAGACACAAACATGCCAACACACACATACACATACCCCCTACACACAAACACACATATCCCCCACACACAAGCACACACGCCTACATACACACACTCGTGATTGCGAAAAACATAATTTGAATTCAAGATGTCAAAATTCAATTTTTTTTTTTTTTTTGCGAATAAAAATAGCTTTATTAATGCAACAATAAGAAAGATAAATCGTAATAGATTGTCGTCTGCGTATTTCTCGTGATTTTAATTTTATGGAAATGATAGGAAATATTATCTTAATGATTTAAAATTTTTAACTGTTGCCATCTTATGTTTGTTAACAAATAAAATATTTGTAATTCATTCAAGCAAGGCTTTTAAAATAACTTTCAATTTTCGCTCTTTGCTTTGCTTTTGCAATAATTCAGACATTGGGATGGTCGTCAAGTTTTTGCATGTGTAAATTTTGTTTTTGTTGGGAATATTGCTTCCTCCTCAAGCATGGGGAGGGATCAGAAAAAAAAAGGAAAAATATAGAAGAATGTTTCGTGATGGCCACAACATACTAGTTTTCTATTCAAGTATATTGACGTGAGTTATATCAATGCGACCTAGTGTGCCTACGTCAAGTGGGTTGTGGAACTACACGGCACATATAGCACGAATAAGAACAGGATTTGCAACACAAGCACACCCAGAGCATCGATGGGAATCGAACCAACTATCTCCATTTCACGAAGCAAGTGCTACCTCTGGTCTGCCACAAAGACCCTTACCTATTCAATGTCTTCTTCCTTTTACTTTTAATCATACTAATACAGTAATACAAAACGAAACTTTGATACAATTTCGTCGTTACTTTAATGTTCTACGAAAAGCTTTCGCTGCGTTATTTGATCCAAAAGCAATCTAAAATAAGAACTTAAACACATTAGAAGATGACTCAGTATTTTGCGAAGTGTTTCTCTTCTTCCTTCCTCATTTATTTTCCAAGCCCCCCCCCCCTCCTTCATTGTTTAACTTCTTTTCTTCAACTGTATTTTTCTACGAAACCCAATCGGCTAAAAACACCACACAGTTACTATAAATCATTCACTCGTTTTCGGAACGCTATAATTCAGAAGCGTTTCGAAGACGAATGAATTTTTTGTAGTATCCCTGTAGTATTTGAAGATTTTGCTTTCGTCAAAACAGTTTCATATCTGTGGAATAGATTAAAAAATTATTTTTATTTACTTTTTTGAGATATTTTCATCATTAATGTGGTTGTTTCCTTCAGTCTAAAGTACTGCTTTTAGTCACTGAAACTAATAGAATAAAAATAAAGGTAAAATAAAAATAATTAATTTGAATTTTGACATCTTGAATTCAAATTATGTTTTTCGCAATCACGTGTTTTTTTGCGTGTGTGCATCCATGTGTGTGTGTGTGGGTATGTGTGTATGTAGGCGTGTGTGTTTGTGTTTGTGTGCAGGCATGTGTGTGTACGTGTGTGTGAGTGTGTAAGTGTAAGTGTGTGCGTCTGTGTGCAGGCGTGTGTGTGCGTCTGTGTGCAGGCGTGTGTGTGTGTATGTGTGTGCGTGTGGGTATGTGTGTATGTATGCGTGTGTGTAGGTGTGTGTATGTATATGTGTGTGTAGGATATGGACGCAATCTGGAGAAGGTTTTCGCTAGAGGAGCAGCATCGTGAGACGGCCGGTCGACGGTGGTGCTGCAGAGGGAGGCGGGGGAAAAATAAAGTCATAGGACGCCAAAAACAGTCAAGTGAGAACAATAAGCAATCGTGATTGCTCAATAAATAACATGGAGTCATAAAAAACTTTTATTTGCCCAATAGTTACTTTTATTTAATTTTTTATCATTTCCGATTTTGAAAATGAGGCGTGGTCTTTATGACGCCACAAGTGATGTAGTTTGGCGCGTTACTCCATTGGTGCGCTGAATGTTTACGCATTGTTTAAAAAAAAAGGTTGCCGTTAAACAGTAATATTAATAGCAACAAATCATAGTGCGTACTTTGACTGCCAACATGAAATTTATTAGCATTACGCTTTATAATTTTTTTTTTTTTCATCTAATGCCAAAATATTACGCTTTGCGCTGATTTCTTTAGTGAATGGCATTTTATCACTTGTGATGTCATGAGCAGAAGTGGAAAAAATGAAATTGCATCTGCGCACCAATTAAAATAATTTTCAAAAATACTAAACTGGAAAATTATTTAAAAAATGGTTAAAGCCATTTTTTTAATAATTTGATGATTAGATAATTTAAATTATTTTTTGTTTTTAAGCATGCTCTTTCAGAAAAAAATACCTTTGAGATTTTGGAAACAACCCAATTGAAAAAAAAAAAACAGTTCGCATAGCATTCTTTATGTGAAATAAATTTGTATTATCCCAGAGTCATTGTCAAATTAAATGAGGACTAATTTATCAAAAGGGAGAATATCCACTTTCCAAAAATGTTCAGGAGGTGAAAAAAAAAAAAAAAAAACGAATAAGAGCAAAATAGTCTTATCAACTTCTCGGGGCACAGAATTGAGCACAAAAGCACAGCAAATCATGGCCCAAAGTAAGAAATGTTTGTGTAAAAAAACAAGGAGATATCGCCATCTTAATTTTGGATATGTGCCCTTTTGAACGAAAACCTGAATGTTGAAAATTCCAATTTCATCAAAATTCTAATATTTCACCTTCTCATATTCTCTTATCGAAGTACATGAACCTAAAAGTGGTGGATTAAAATTTGAGGATTTTGGACATGTGTTTCTTTGGATCTAGAAGTCTTCGTACTCCAGATTCTTTCAGGATATGTCCCGATTGTCCCCTTTTGTTCAAAATAGAACATGCAGAGGACGGATTTGTTACCTTTTGATCAAAAAGATACACTTTACCCTTATATAAAATAGAATTTTCCACGTTTGGACTTCTTGAGAGTAAGTTTTTTGATAAACGTCATCTGGGAGATTTAGAAAATGTCATAAAATTACTTTTCAAAAAAGTGGATATGTTACCTTTTGACAAATTACTCCTAAAAGGAAAATCAAAGCACAACAGCAACACAAAGTTTTACATTTCGCCTCAGAAAGAAAACCTTTTCTATAGTGTCTTTAAGTGCAATCTTAAACTGTTTTGTCCATAGTATTTTTTAAGTTAAACGCCAAAAGTAATTTATTTCAAAAAAATCCCCTCATAAATATAAAACTCATGACAAATGTTTAATTACGTGAATAGAAGACATTCTACTAATACTTTGATTTTTATGGCACGTAAAACCTTTTCTCCAGTTTCCTTTGGTTTATAGCGCGTGAATAAAAAGGAGGCAGTTTGTATCTTTTATGGATCATAAAATGACACAGGCTCTTCAGGATCACTAAGAAAGCTACAAAGTCAAAATGTATTTGTTTAAGTGATATAATAGCAAGATCGTCTAATTTGTTTTTAGTAGTGCATATTTAGTTAAATTAGAAATGTGTTATTCAGAAAATTACCAACCATTAACTAGGGCTAAAGCAGAAATACATGAAATACATCGCCATCTCAGTCATTTCCAGCCGAGGACTGCAGTTTCAGTGCTTATTAGCACTCAACAGCCTAGCAATGTTTTGGTTCAACTCGAAGATTGAAGGCAAGGCATGGTATATTCAGAAAATTACCAGCCCATTAGCCAGGGCTAAAGCACAAATACATGAAATACACCGCCAACTCAGTCATTTCCAGCCGAGGACCGTAGTTTCGTGCTTATGTGCTAGTTCTATATTAGTTACCAATTTGTTTGGCACTTTTGGCTTCCTTAAGAGGTCTCCAGCTCACTCATTTTTCTATGCCGGGCTGTTGAGTGCTAATAAGCACAAAACTGCAGTCCTCGGCTGGAAATGACTGAGCTGGTGGTGTATTTCATGTAGAAATGTGTTACCTAAAATTGCAAAAGGGATATAGTCATTCAGGGTGGCTTTGAGACATGCCGTTTAACTTTGTGTCACTTCAAGTTTATAGATAAATTTTGAAATATGATCTACAACTTGGCACCTAGCTCCTGAACTGGATGCATATAATCATGTGACAAAGAGTGACATGTGAGGAAAAGGAGGAGACGAGTGACATTTAGGGACAAAATAGAATATTTTCTGTTTTAGTGTTCAATCAACACTTTTGTGCATGAAAAGTTAAATTTGATATAATAGCGTTTAATTGCAATTTTGTGCAACTAAGCGTTGTTTTATCTCATTTTACTAATCCCTGTATAATTGTATGAAGTCAAGACATATCTTTTGACTTCCTTTTACAAAAAAGGGTGTATTGTAATCGCAAAAAAAATTTAACTTAAAAATCGACCTTAATTTCCATTTTACTCACCCCCGAATGAATATTGAGTTTTTTTTCGACTCGACAACACGTGGATAAGTGACTAAGAACGTATAGACACGCGAAATATCCGTAATGACGATTCCCGAGTCAATTACAACGAATTTTCTCGTGACGTCTGTATGTACGTATGTATGTGCGTATGTGCGGATGTGCGTATGTATGTCACATAACTCAAGAACGGTAAATCCTAGAAAGTTGAAACTTTATACGTAGACTCCTAGTGGAGTCTTGTTGTGTACCTCCCATTTTGCTTGCATTCGGGTGTTTCTAAAAGAATCTTTTGCCCCTTTTTTGGAGGAAATCATTGTTAATTTCGATGTAAGCTCAAGTGGTGTTATAATTTGGCGGATACTTGGCGATATATCGCCAGTCTTTTGGTCGCCAAATTTTGTCACCAACTTGGCGACAAATTTGGCGATTTTTTTTTATTTTTTAAATCTGTTTCAATTTGGCCACTGTTGGTGATATTTAGAGAGTTAACTATTGAATCACATTAAAATTGCCCGTGTTGGGGAATGACATTAAATTGGAGTAAAAGGAAGTCATGTGATGCACACATCAGCTCGTTTTTAAAATTAAGTGAAACTTTTTATGCGAAGGCTTTGAAATTCTGATCGGCAAACTGCGTTGCAGACTGCTAAAAAAAAAAAAAAAAAAAAAAAACTACCGGGATCCTAAACTTACGCATTTTAGCACATTTTCCTCAATAACTACAACGGTGTTTAATAACAAACTCTGCCGAAGAAATGAGATATTTGATGCAATTTTATAAGCAAGGTATTTTATATTTTTCGCGTAACAGTCTATTTTATTTCACACCATGCTAATTTTATTTGCTAAATTATATATAGTATATTCTTTTTGCAAGAAAAACACTATATCATTTACCAATGATACAAAGGCTCTCTTACGCTATAACTATCATGCCATTATACTCGATTTATGAAATCTAATTATCTTCCTAGGTTAAGTGATATCGTTAAATATCGTCAAAAAACATTCTTTAAATTTATTGTGAATTAACTCAAGTCAATGCCTAGTAATTGCTCGCCCATTAACCCGAAAACATGTTCTTATGTTTCAGCAACGTGCTCTTAGCTTGTTCAGTTGCCATCTGATATGCTTTTACAAGGCGTAATTTGCATCAGGTTGGAGCAAAATAGATTTAAGAAAATTGCTTCAATCATTTAGGTAAAAGCTTACAAGTTTCGGAAGCGAGAGCCTGCCAATGAAGCATGTTTATCAAGGAGTAATATCAAGATTAGCTTGCGGTTTGTGTGGCTCATGCTTCCTCGCTAATCCTAGACATAAGCTAGACACGAAACACCGGAGGATGTTTTGTGATGAATGGGACAAGAACGATTTGTTATTTCTTTTTTAAAAAAAGAAATCAATTCGGTCGGGAAACATTTATGAAATATATCAATCGTGGTTTTCTCGTCTTGGTACGGACCACATCGTTTGATATTGATTATTAAACTTTATCAGCGATGCAGTTGATTAATGCCGCTTTCTAATATCATGTTTACCTGAAAATAGAACCCGGATTTACATTAATTTTTGTTGCAAAAGATATGCTATGGATAATTTCAGATGACGTCTTATTTTTTCAATGCACAATTATTAATATTTGTTCAAGCTCAAAAAACACATTTATTCGGGTTCGATGGTTATATTTACAATTCAGATTTAAGAAATATATTTATTCAGCAAGTTCAAGAGGTTCAGCCTTTATTTCCATTCATCAAATATTAGAACATTAACAAATTCATTGATACAACCATCTATTTGAGCTATGATTCAGGCAGAGGCGGATACAGACTACAATTTTAGGGGAGGTCACGCCAAAGCATGACCCCCGCCCATGAACGAATCCTCTAATTTAGGCACGAAAAATTTCAGAAACTGCTTGAGTGTTAATAAAAATCACCAAATTGGCCGGAAATAAGGTCCCTAATAGGCATAAACGCAAAAAAAATAATTTTGTAGACAATGAAAAGAAGAAGTATTTCAATTACTTTCTTTCAAACATAATTATAATTAACAAATCCAAAAGACTGGAGAAAACGTTTACATTTTTTCATAGTGTTTAAACATAATGTGAATGGATACTCTTGTCGACGGTTTGGGGGGGGGGGGTCATGACCTCCATGATCCTCCCCTTGTATCCGCCACTGGATTCAGGGTGCTTAGACCCTCGTTAAGGTGACTAAAAGCAGCTTAAAACTGCTTTTGATGGCTTTAGATTGAGAGGAGGTAACTAAACTCTTATTTGTGCCCAAAAATTACACTCACTGGCCAATAAATTAGAAACCTTTGAGACTTGCAAATTTTGAAGGAAATCAGTTTAATGCATTTCTTTAAAAATAATCGCTCTTTAGAATTCCTTCCCACATCCTTATATTAATACTAATATACAGTGCTGACCAAATTATTAGACTAAGACTGTTTTAAAAGCAAATTCTTTATTGATTACATAACTATAGACACATTAACGAACAGTGAAATAATTATCTAATATTTAGTATGCATTCCCTTGTTCTTGATGAGCATTTGAAGTCTTTTTGCCATACTTTTCACAACGTTTACACCATTTCTTAACTTTTTAAAAAAGAACGTAATTTTTTTTTTATACTCACTATTATATAAACTCACATACACATGCTCACTAATTACCTAAGACTAACTTTAAATATAACAGAACACACTAATAAAAAGAACTAGTGAACTGTTTAAGCTGATTGAGGTTATGTTCCTGGGAAGGTAGATAAACAAAGAACATAAACAAAGCAGACAGTGCTGCCACCTGCAAACATTAAATTATGCTAAAATAACGTAATAATCAGTGTACAGTATGTACTGTACTTTAACAGTAAAATAAATAGTATTTTAGTACAAATAGTGCACAAAAACAAAAAACAAAAATCTATTGTCTAATAATTTAGCCAGCACTGTAGGTTTATACGGACTAACTGGGACTAAAGGCAACTCAATAAGCGAATATCCGAATAGTCTGGGAATTTTTTGGGTAATAAGCAAAGCACAATTCTAAATAAATAATAATAATAATGGGCAATAACACATAAATAATCAGATCTAAAATAATCAGATTTATCCTTTATTTCAGCAAAAAAAGCAATGTTTTGTAACGACATTACAAAGCATTATTTCTAGAATATACTTTATCATTTATAGTTCTGCCGCAGTGATGTCATACTGTCGCTTTAAAAGTACGCCATGCTGTTTGTTAGATTTGAACTACACTTTATCGTACGTTCTATTCAAGAGTTGTACGTTTAATCAAAGTGAAATTTGAATATTGGGCGTATTTATAGTTCCGTCCTTGCTATCATAATTTAAAAGGAGTCAATATATTAATTTCTGACAATATAGCTTTGCATTGAGTCAATATAACTTTAATTTAAAATTATTATTTAAGTAAATGCTGTTTGACCACGGATTGTATGTAATTTGGCAATCTGCCTAGTAAAGACTATTCCATCTGAATGATTCTAGCAGGGGAAAAGGGAAAATAACGATGGGATTTTGATGTCACTAGTGCCTTATTCATTTTTTACATTCTCAAAAATAAAATAAGAGAAAACAAAAAATAGTTACCATGGAAACAACAAAAAGAAAAGAAAATATTTTCATTTCGTTCAGGAACGTAAAAGCAAAATGGTAAGCTCAAAACTTTGTTGTGAATAAATAAATCAATTTTTGCCGTGAGAATATAGATCGAATATACTTTATATTTAAAAAATGTTGCTGTGAGCAAATTTTAATTTTTACAAAACTATTGCTAAATAATAGAGAGGCAAAAGTGCACATATGAAACAATCCAACATCCCTATAAACTAATAGATACGTCCATTTCCGCCTATAAATCGGATATTAGCCTTCCATGTAACCAATGGATAAACGACTAATGAAAAAAAGAATTGCACAAAAAGTTTATGGTAAGCTGTCAAATACTGTCTGAATTGCATGCAAATGTGAATAATACAGAAACTATTTTTACCAATATTGATTCTAAAATGTTTTATGCATGTAGCCCAATATTTCAAAATATTTGATTTTTAGCAAAAATATCGAAACTCTATACACGTTTCTCACTAAGTCTTAAGGTAAAATAATTTGGCATTTTTTTTCTTATAAAACAAGCAATAAACTTCTCTGGGCTTGATTTACCTTGATTTTATACCATTATGTTTTCCCCCCCTAAAGGTGTTAAAGTATTCTTATAAACCATTTTCCAAAATGTTCTACTCTTTATTCTCAAAATATCTAAAAATTTTCGCAGACAGGAAAAATTTTATAGAATATTTTTATTTAGAAAAAGATCAATAAATTTATAAAAACATGCATGTTGTCTTGGAAAACTGGCTTAAATGTATTAAATTGCACAAAATGAAAATGCCCCCTAGCTTTTAGAAAATCAGTAAAGCTGTTTGCATGAGATTTATAAATTAATTTTGATAAACAAAGCACGAAAACAGAAAAAAAAATTGCAAAAGCCTTTCAAGTGAAAAGAGAAACTTTTAAAAGTTGTTTTCTGAAAGTTCTTTTTCGGAAAATCTAACAAAAGTTATTGCGTGAGGTTTGAGTTAGAGCTGCCTTCAGGCATTCTCTCTCTCTCTTTTTTTCCCCCCCGATGATTTTTTTTTTTTCAAAGAAATGTGTAATGGAGGAAGGGTTCTGACTTATTTCTGAGAAACGAAAGTCCAGAAGTAAAATTCCTTTCCGTCAAATTTCTGTGTATAAAAAAAAGTCTCTCACTTTTGTTTCGTTTTATTGATGGAGGTTTTTCAAATATCAAGAGAAAAATGACAATACATGATTTTCTCAGTGAAAACGATATTATATCAGTAAATGATATTGCAAACCTAACAGCCAGACCCGACGAGAGGCCACGTCAGCCAAGTCGGAAACTAGGGGCCCGTGCCTTGGAGGACCGGCGACACTGAAGCAGAAAAAGAAAGAAAGAAAATGAGAGAGAAAAAAGAAAGGAAGAAAGAAAAAGAGGGGGAAAACTCCGAATAAGAGAAAACGTAAAGAACTAAAGATTAAGAAAAATTTACTCTGTGGCACTTAGAATAAACTTAATTGTTTTCTAGCAAGCAGTTTTGATTTTTTTTCTACCCCCACCCCTTTTTTCTTTCCTCTTTTTATTTTCTCTCTCCCTTTTCTTTTTTTTCGCCCTTTTTTTGAGCAATCACGATTGCTTATTGCTTTCATTTGACTGTCCTTGACGTTACGGTTCCTTTTTCAGCTTGGACCAGGGCTGCAGCACCACCGTCTACCGGCGGCGGCGCGGCTGGTCCTGAGCACTGTCCCCCGGAATCCACTTTTGCTGGGCGGTGGCGTCCATGTCCTACACACGCATGCTCGTACACACTCCCCTACGTGCGCACGCCTTTACACACATACACACGCCTACGTGCACACACGTAAGCATACACACACAACTATACACACGTAACCACCCAGGAGGAGGGACATGCTTGGGGGGAGGCCGTTTCTAGAAACAATAACTCTAATCAGTAGGGTCTTGTCGCAACTCGTGATTGCGAAAAACATAATTTGAATTCAAAGTTTCGGAAATCAAATTAGAATTAATTGGGGAAAGTAGGTCACAGATTTTATTTTTATTTTCTTCCCCTTTTTTCTTCCTTTCTTTCCCTTTTTTTGAGAGGAGGGAGGGGCCCGGCGAAATAACTGACAAGGGGCCCGCGTTGGCTCTCTGCGGCCCTCTTAACAGCTGATGGTTGTAAGAACTAAAGAAATAACTTAGTGCAGAGAAGTGAAAGGAAATAACCAACGCTTTGTAGCACAAAATTACAGATTAATGCAGACACGTGTTTCGGGGTTTTAAGGAATCCCTTTTTCAATGCAAAATCGTGAGCTTTTCGGGTGTAAACACGTCCGGTAAGCCATATTCGAAAATTTGTCAAGATCCTTGTTATAATGAGTTCAAGGCAATTTCTTCGTTAAAGGGGATGGTGCTTGGACTCGGGTTTTGACCCGAGCTTTTTACCAGGGCTGAGGAGTCGGAGTTGTGGAGTCAGACTGATTTTGGAGTAGAAGAGTCGAAGTAGAGAGTAGAAGGTTTCAAAATGCTGACGCTTTCGGAGTCTGTAATTTTTTTTGCAGAGTCTGCAACTCTACCAGCGCTGCGGGGAATCGAACTTATTTTTTGGCAAAAGAGATGGACTCGGAATCTAAGTTCTAAGATTGTTGAAGTTGGAAACGGACATCGACATTCATGAAATAAAAGAAAATAACCAACGTTTTGTAGCACAAAATTACAAATTACTGTAAAACGTTGGTGATTTCCTTTTACTTCTCTGCACAAGGGCATTTATTTATCTGCTATTTATAAAAGACTTTTAGAAGTCAGTCATTTTTATTGACTCTCAGGAATTGAACCAAACTTTAAAGGGTCCCGCTTTCTACCACTCATGTGGTTTGATCGGTTGGATGCGAACCTGAAGAGAGCTCTGTTTTTCGATCTGGACTAAGAGTTAAGCAACCCCTGGTCCAGGCCTCCCAGAATTGCTGATTTGGAATTAGAACTGAAGGACTAGTGACCACGAACATATTTGATGTGTCTCCGTCACCATTCATGAACACGGAGGATGTTTGATCGGCTGGTATCGAACCCGGGACCTCCGTTTACGAGGGCGACGCCTTACCGACCAGGCCGCCACGACCTCTGACCCTTTAGGCAGCCCTACCTAAGTGCTGACTCGGACCGTCTCGTTTTCCTCTTATACGAAAAGTTAAAAATTCTGGGAATGATATGCAGATAGAAACGTAAAAACGCCACAACGGCATGGTTGGATAGTGCACCAAAAAAGTGGGGCGTCAAAAGAAGTGTGCTGGTTTAGGGAGCAGGGCCCCTGATTTTTTATTATTATTATTTTATTTTTTCTTTTTTTGAAAATGGAGTTATATTTAAGGCAATTAACTTTACAGATTCTATGATCTTCGAAAATGTGGAGTATAGCCTGAAAAATAAGGACGGATGACCATCGTAGACTTTCTCCTTCCAATTTAAAGTTCTGTTTGTGTGAAATAAGATGAGAAAAGTTCATCTATTTGGAATTTTTAGTTTTTACTTTCGAGAAATATATCAATCAACACTATAAAAAAGCATTTTTCAACTGATCATTAAATTTTAGCTCAGAAAAATAAGGGAGTAAGACACCCTTACTTTTGAAAGTGGAGAGGCAGTCGCCCCCCTTGCCTCCCCCCCCCCCTTTGCTTTTGTCATCTTATTAAGCTACTAGCTGCGTTGCCCGGCTTTGTCCGGTCCACCTTGAAAATAAAAATTGTGTCAAGTGACGTACATTAATCAACCAGGCGTAAAAAATAAATAAGAAAACATCATGATCTCCCTTCCAAACAATGACGACAGATACGGTAACGCAGATATTAATATACTTTTAAGAAATTAAATCCAGAAAGATGGAATGCGTAACCATTTTTAAAATGCGTAACCGTGGAAACAAAATAAAATAAGTTTAAGGAATTAAAATGCGAAAGAAAATGGTTCACATTTTGAATGAAATCGAGATTTCTTAAACTTGATTTAAAAAGGTTTGTAACTTTTTTTTTCCTTTCGAGATAAAAGCTTATTTTTTCGACCATCGGTCGAGTTAAATCTGGAGTAAAAAAGGTCGCTTTTTCCAATGGCGTCAAAAAGAAAGCTGTGGGACAATTCCTTCACTTTTTATTGATTTATTTACTGAAGAAAGTAGTGCCTAAATTTCAGCTAAGCCTAAAAAAATTCGTGCTAAAAACGTAAAAAACTCCCGCCGCAATTAAGTAGAGCATTGGAACAAATTGCGTAGAACGCGGAAAATTCTTCCCTTTCCAACGATATATAATGTTACTATTTGCGAGTAATTTTTCACCCCCATATTCGGGGATTTATGTGAAAATTGGGCCTAAATTGGAATAAAAAAAAAAGAACTATTCATCGAATTGAGCTGCAAACCTTCTCAGCACTTAAAGGAACAAATTGTGAAAATTTCAGCAAAATCGGCCAGGTAGTTCTCGAGTTTTGCGAGTTCAAACACACAGACGTTTTTTATAGACTTCATTTTATACTACGTAGAGATGAAATAATAACTATCTTCACATATCCTCAAATAGCCCCTTTAATTTTAACAATAATTTTATTTGTATTTTTCTATCTAAAATTTATTCATTTCTAAACTCGCAATTCATCTCTGTTTCGAAACTCGAAGGTCACCGGAAGATGGTTTGGAAAATACTTTTTTCCTCGGTATGCGTCATTTCCGGGGTGATTTTAGAATAAAATTTGATCCTTCCCATCTTAAACCAATTGCTTAAGAATTTAAGGTGTGTTCATGTTTTTCCAATTGCGGTAGATGAGTTACTCATCGAAATGAGCTGTTTAAATACAGGAAATGAAAACATAAAATTTGTAATCGAGATAATTTATTAACCGAGTGCTTATGTCTGAGTAAGTTCTTCTTTGTGGTTTTATATTTATGGACTCTTCAAGAATCTTTATCAAGTACTTCCGTTTTGTAATTCAGTTTGCGATAATTAATTGAAACGTGATGGCTAGACGGTATACGTTCATTTTTATTTACAGGGAGTGCGAAGAGGAGATGTGATAGTAAAAATGCAATCAAAGGTATTAACTATCAGGCATTTGGAATTCAGATCAAACTGTTGCATTGCAGTTGCTCAGTGGTACCCAAACTTTTCTGAACCAGAAGGCCTTGCCTATGAATCTCGCAAATCAGAACATACACAAAATTTAAATGTACTAGTTATTTGTTTTCTACTTACATGGAAAAATACGGGAGAGAGATAAAAATTACAAATCAAAAGTTGTTGATACATTTCATCAACTCGAAGTTTCATCTGTTTTTTTAGAACCAATTTCTGACTAGGGTAACAAGCCCAGAAATTCGCACTTTAAGATTTTGTCCTTAAACTTACCTCTGTTTTCATTTCTTAGAAAATAAATATTTAGTTGTAATTATTTTTGTATCAAAGAATACACATCTGTGCATCTATTTAGTTCACTAAAATCAAAAATATTTGAATAGATATTTTTGTAAAAATATATGTATAAAAAGTTTCCATAATCACCAGTAATTGGCACCTGATACCCCAGTGTATGACACCTTGTGATCCAGTGATTGGCACATGTTAATAGAAATGAAAGTCACTTTTTTTTTCACTTTTTGGTTACATACAAATTTCATCATCATAAGAAACATAATTAATGTTAATTTAAAGTCGGTGATTTTGCATAAATTACTGTTAAATCACACATCTTGGCATTAAAAACGTATTATAGAGAAATAAAAACTTGGAATGTTAAATGGAAAAATATATCGAGAATATTGCTGTTTCATCAGTTGGCATGCAGTTTTGATTGTACGAATTATAGATGTTTTTTTATTGCTTCTTTTAAAAATTTAGCAGTAGATTCCGGAGGATCCAAATCAATAGTAGAACCCATATAAACATTGTTGCTGCAAAAGTATCAGAAACCAAACTAGTGAGACACATTGCACAACACATTAGGGACTTTTAGCACATGTGCCAAACTGGGGACTAGCAAAACTAAAGCACCACTAAATGGCATCCATCATTTTTTCAAAAACTCCAAACGAGACGAAAATTTACTTCTACTCACTCAAAGAGTATCAACTAAACAAAATTTTTGACAACCAAAATTTAAAATATATTTTAAGTCAGATTTTAATGGATTGATGTGCATGTTTCCCTTAAGCCAGAGAAGAAGCTTTTGCAACAAAAATGGCCGATTTGACACAAGCCACAATTGCTCTTCCTATGCACTGCTACCATTCAGTAACATGAATTCAAGTTATAATCTTTAAAGTAAATGTACATTCAGTTAGTACATAGCCTTCTACTTTAAAAAGATTGGATACGAATCTTATTTTAGGACATTTTTGTTGGAAGTGCCAATCACTGGTGACCTGCCAATTACTGGGGGTGTTACTCTATTTTGATCCAGTTCTGCTGCAATCATTATTTGTACCGAATAAAGAGGATATGTTGTTGTTTTGTCATAGGAAACCCGGTTAAAAGTCACGGGAGGTTACTGCAATCTCTCGAATATTTTCCTACATTCTTAAAATATTTGTAGCATTTATTTGGTTATAGTTTCATTCGATTAAGCGTAAGAAATGCACACAAACAATATGCCACTTGCCTATATGCTTCAGTTTAAATTACCTCCCCCTCCCCGCCCCCCAAAAAAAGGGAAGCGTGCATCAAAAATGGGGGAAATTTTTTGATATCATTAAAAAAAAAGAAAAAAAACTACCTGTGAAGACAAAACCTTGAGTATTAACATTTTAAAGAAAAAAAAAATGAAACCACTTTCTTCATTGGACTTAAGTTTCCAATGAAACAAGTGGTTCCTAAACTGTTTAGAACATTGGTTTTTTAATGCAAAAAATACCTTAAAACTCTTAAAATATTAGTAATACCGATTTGGTTATGGTTTTATAAGATTCAACGTAAGAAAAAAAAAAGACATTACCCAACTTGCCGAGATATTTTGGTTCAAATTTCCCCTCTTTACCTCTCAGAAAGGGAGTAGGGTACAGCAAAAAGTCTAGGCCTTTCAGACATCAAACAGGAAGACATACAGTGCTGGCCAAATTATTAGACTAAAGAGTTTTTTGTTTTTGTACACTATTTGTACTAAAATACCATTTATTTTACTGTTAAAGTACAGTACATACTGTACACTGATTATTACGTTATTTTAGCATAACTTAATGCTTGCAGGTGGCAGCACTGTCTGCTTTGTTTATCTATACCTATTGGGAACATAACCTCAATCATCTTAAACAGTTCACTAGTTCTTTTTATTAGTGCGTTCTGTTATATTTAAAGTTAGTTTTAGGTAATTAGTGAGTATGTATCTGTGAGTATATATAATAGTGAGTAGGGTCTGGTGGGGTAAAGTGGTCATAAAATCGTAGGTTTTCAACTTTGGTGGATAATAAATACAACAAATAATTTAAACACCTCAACTTTTTTTGTTGTTATTTTACATTGCATTATTAAAGAACACATTACATTGAAGTTTAGAAAAAAAAATATTGATTTAATTAGTTTTATAACACTTTCTTTTCCCTTTGTATTTATTACCACTTTACCCCATGGGATGGGGGAAAGTGGTCATAGCATGGGGTAAAGTGGTCATAGTAAAAATAAATGCAAAACCGTATTAAATAACCCTAATATTTGTATATTTCAGTTATTTTTATGGTTACAAATATATGCACTAATATATGCGTGTATTCACGAGTATATACGTGTCGTGTAAACATGAGTAATCACGTTCATATATGAGTAGATACCGTGCATACATGAGTATATACATGTATAGTAGACGTATATACGCATATATGTACAAGTGTACATGTGGGTATATACATAACTGTACATAAATGTATATACGGGTATACACGAGTTAATTCGTGGATGCATCCAGTGCGTGTTTGTACGTGTCTACTCACGTATACATACGTATATATGGAAGCACGAGTATATACGTATGTATACGTGTAAACACAATTATATACCTGAAAAAACGTATATACGTACATTTATGTGTCCGTACATACTCGTCAACCAATACATATATGTATTCACGAGTATATACTGTAACGGATTCGGTGCGACTTCCACTTTCTTGAAATGAAAACACAGTTCTTGATAAAAACACAGGAAATTTATTTACACTATGTACAGGAAAGATCTTCAACAACTGCTAAATTATTCATCAGCAACTAAGCAATTATCACACAACACCGTAAACTCAACGTTTACACACGTATTTACTTCCAAATACGAAACAACACAGCGAAATGCCTCGCTATAAACAGAGCAAAATGCTCTCAGTTCGAAATATCAATCGAAACTAAACTGTTTATCCATCGCTAACGGCTTAAATACACCGAAAAGAAATTTCTCAAATATTCCACACGCTTCTGTAAAGTAGTAGACCGTTATCAATGAAAAGAAAGAAAATAGGGGTCGTATACTTTAGCCGAATGAAAAAGGGGTTGTATATTCATTACGGGAAACTATTTACAGGTTTTGTAACATTGCCCCCTTCCTAAGGACTGCACGTCCCGGGCAGTACAATCCCCAGAAAGGGTGCAAAACTTCTATCACAAGTTTACAAATATACACATTAATTAATAACTAACAGATACAGAAAACACAATAATAACAAGAAATATTACTAAACATTAAAAGCAAAAAAATTATCTACAACTTTTATCTTATCAACCATGGTTGCTTACGTAATACTCATGAACTATGGCCATAGTATGGGGCTAACCGATCATAATGTACAACCCTAGGTTTTGCATTAGGTGATTTTTGGATCCTCACTACGACGTCATTTAGTCGGTTAACGACTTTGTAGGGTCCATCCCAATGCGACTGCAATTTGGGTGAAAGACCTTTCCGTCGGATGGGATTCCATAACCAAACCTTGTCGCCTTCGTTGAATTCATGTCCAGTAGACCTTGTGTCGTATCGGGTCTTCATCTTCTCCGCCGCGATGTTGATTCGCTCTCGTGCGAAGTTATGAACGTCTTCCAACCGGGCCTGGAGATCCTGGATGTACTCCTCAGGCGATGAAGGCGCATCCGGAGGACGACCGAAGACGAGATCACAAGGTAGCCGAAGCTCTCGTCCGAAGAGCATCTGAGATGGGGCATATCCGGTAGTCTCGTGGACAGCACTGCGGTAGGCCAGCAGGAACAAAGGTAGCTTCTTGTCCCAATCCTGTTGATTTCTGGATACCATAAGTGAGAGATTATTCAGGATTGTGCGGTTAAATCTCTCCACCATGCCGTCCGATTGTGGGTGTAGTGGTGTTGTCCTAGTTTTCTCAATTCCGAAAATTTGACATAGGCCCTTAAACACAGCAGAGATGAAATTCCTCCCTTGATCGGAATGAATCTGCAAAGGTGTTCCGTATCTCGAGATCCAATGTTGGACTAGAGTCTCTGCTACGGTAGTAGCCTCTTGATCTGGAATGGGATATGCTTCCGGCCATTTGGTGAAGTAGTCGATGGAAACAAGAATGTATTTGTTCCCATCAGCAGTTCTTGGTAGAGGACCCAGGATGTCGATCCCAATTCGTTCGAAAGGAGCTCCAACGTTGTACAGATGTAGCTCCCCTCTGCTTCTCTTCTTCGGTCCTTTACGAGCAGCACAGGCGTCACAAGAATGGCACCACTTCTCCACGTCATCCTTCGCCTTGCTCCAGAAGAAGCGCTCCCGAACTTTATTGAGAGTTTTCAAGACACCAAAATGTCCTCCAGTCGCACTACTATGTATTTCTTTCAGAACATCTGAAATCCTGGATCGAGGAAGTAGTAACTGCCACCTAGATGTCTTGCCGTCGTCAGATTCCCATTTCCGGTGTAGCACGCCGTTCCGTAAATGGAGTGAGTTCCATAAAGCCCAGTATCTTTTTGTTGCAGGACTGAAGATGGAAACGTCCTGCCAGCTAGGGCGTCGACTGTCACTTTCCATGAACTCTAAAATTGGTTTTATGTCGGGGTCTTCAAGTTGATCTTTTCGAACTTGGTCATCACTCCATGGATCAGGTTCTGATGATGTTGGAGTCACTGTCACCTGATAGGCGGTAGGGCTAGTCGTTCTATACTGTTTCTCGATTCGGGAACAATAGTGGCAGTTCTCAGGACAGGGTCTCCTTGATAAAGCGTCAGCATTACCGTGAGATAACCTTTTTCGATGCTTGATCTCCATGTCATATTCCTGGAGCCGCTGTATCCATCTGGCTATCTGGCCTTCTGGATTCTTGAAGTTCAAAAGCCAAGTTAACGAGGCATGATCTGTCCGAAGCAGAAATTTTCGGCCGTAGAGGTAATGATGGGAGTGTTCTACAGCTTTCACTATGGCCAGTAACTCCTTTCTGGTGACGCAGTAATTTCGCTCCGACTTTGATAAGCATTTGCTCCAGTAAGCGATGACATGTTCATTTCCGTCAATTTCTTGGGATAAAACAGCTCCAATTCCCTCGTTGCTCGCATCAGTGTCCAGGATGAAGGATTTTTCAGGCTGAGGATAGGCGAGAATAGGCGTTGATGTTAAAGCCTCCTTCAGTCGTAGAAATGCATCTTCGCATTCTTTGGACCATTCAAACTTTTGCTTGCTCTCCGTCAGCTTATGCAAAGGTCGTGCAATGTTGGAAAAACCCTTCACAAACTTCCTGTAGTACGTGCAGAGCCCCAGGAAACTTCGCAACTGATGGATGTTTTCGGGACGACTCCAACTCCTGACCGCAGATACCTTCTCTGGATCGGTTTGCACACCCTCAGAAGAGATGATGTGACCAAGGTAGTTCACTTCCCGGCGGAACAAATTACATTTGGACGGGCTTAACTTCAGATTGGCTTCCTTAAGCTTTTGCAGCACCTTCCTAAGATTTGCCAGATGTTCTTCGAAGCTGCGTCCCACGATGATGATATCGTCTAAGTAGACCAGACAGGATTCGTAAGAGAGTCCTCTTAACACTGTCTCCATAAGACGCTCGAACGTAGCTGGTGCATTGCAGAGGCCGAAGGGCATCACTTTGAACTGCCATAAGCCTTGTCCATTTGTAAACGCTGTCTTCTCTCGGTCATCAGGGTGTATCTCAACCTGCCAGTAGCCGCTCTTCAAGTCCAGGGTCGAAAACCACTTGTGTCCGGCAAGAGTGTCCAAGGTGTCGTCTATCCGTGGAAGAGGGTAACTGTCTTTCTTGGTGATTTCATTCAGTCGTCGGTAATCGACACAAAATCTGGTGGAGCCATCTTTCTTTCGGACCAAGACGATGGGAGAGGCCCAAGGACTGGATGACGGTTCGATTACATCATTCTCCTTCATCTCTTTCAGAAGGGTTTCAACCTCTTCCTTCTTAGCGAACGGTAGTCGTCTTGGATGCTGTTTAATAGGGGGGTGTTCTCCAGTGTAAATCCTATGCTGCGTTAAATTCGTACGGCCAACATCCTCCGATGTAGATGAAAACAGATGCTTGAGGTCGTCCACCAATTGTTCCGCAGAAGTTCTTTGATCCTTCGATAAGGGTGCACTCCCAATTAACTTCGATGTCAAGGACTCAGAAGACACAGTCTCGGGGGAATTGATTCTTCTAATGATGCAGTTTACGGGAGTACAAGTTGCTAACACTTCGCCTTTCCGGATATTCCTTGGCCTTTCACTCACGTTGGCGACTCTCACAGGAATTACATCCTTAGAAAGGTCCACAAGCGTAGATGCTACCAGTACTCCTTTTAGGCTATTGCTTAGGTTAGGGTATTCAATGAGTCCAAATCGAAAACTATTGCTTTCTTCAAGGGAGCCAGGTATTAATGATTCTGACCTTGAGGGAATCGATAAATCTGTTTGAGCTATTATTTGATGAGCGGATTTTACATCACTCTCTGCAGGGAAAACGGCTATGTCTTCTCTCATCGAGTGCAGCTCATTAGTCTTGAAGTCGAGAGTGAAGTCATATTTCTTCAAAAAGTCCAATCCGAGAATGAAGGGGTCCGTGATATTAGCGACGAATGCCGTATGATGGTAGGTGGCATTCCCAAACACTATTTCCAAGTCCACTTTACCGTCAATCTCAATTTTGTCACCTGTCACAGTCTGGAGACTTACGCGTGGCGATGTCCACAGCAGTTTCAATCCAAATTCACGAGCCACATCTGTCCTAATGATTGTCACATTGGCTCCATTGTCAACAATCAGTCTGCAGGGGTTCCCATTTACATGTGCGTAAATGAGAAGTCCATCACTGCCACTACCAGAAGAGGAAATCTGCAGAGCTTTAGTGGTGGTGATTTCCTTCCCTCGCGTAGCTTGGCGAGCCGGACAACTCCTTCGCAGGTGTCCTTCACTACCGCATTTCCAGCACTTCTGCTCTTGTTTCTTTTGGGCTGTTATGCTGCTCAAATGTCTTGTCAAGTCACCGAGTTGTCTCTCAAGTTCAGCGAGGTGGGACGACCTGGAATCAGACTCATCAGCTTCCTGAGTCCGGATTAGATGGCGATCCACACGGGTTGCTTCTTGGGCAGCCTCGTATCTCATCGCATACACAACGGCAGAATTCAGGTCTTTGACATCCGCCATCCGTAGAGCTTTCTGGATTTCCAGATCTCGAACCCCGTCGATGTAGTAGTTGAGTGCCAGGTTGTCTCGAACATCCGCAGGGCAGTCGTAAAAAGCAAGATGAGACAGTCTCTCGATGTCCGCCGCAAGCTCTTGCAGGGTTTCCCCAGTTTTCTGGAAACGGGACTTCAACTGGAGTCGGCTGAAATCTTTCTGGCACTTCTCACCGAAGCGAAGCTCTAACGCAGCTGTGAGGGCGGCGAAATCCAGGCGCTGGCTGTCCGAAAGGGTCTGGAGAATGTCCGCTGCGTCACCTCTCAGGGATGCTGCAAGATGACAGGCCTTGGTAGCAGAGTCCCATCCGTTCGCTTCCGCCACTATCATGAATTGAGTTTTGTAAACCTGCCACGAAGTTTTCCCATCAAATGTAGCAAGTTTAATGGACGGTCGAGCAACCGATGTGGGAGCGCCAAACTGTACAGAACTGCTTTCCGCGGTCGCCAATCTCCGTTCCATGTCTTTAATTATTTCTTCCTTAAATGAAGTAAATTTCTTGTCTTCTTCTTCCAACTTATTTTCCACATTGGCGATACGCTCTTCCACAGTATCAAATTTTTCTTCCAGAGCATCAACTTTATCTCCCATGGCGGTTAGTTGATTCTCCATCATGGTTTTCATCGACGTTAGGTCACTTTTTATTTCATTTTGACTTGTAGTAATTTTAGCAGTTAAATCACTATTTAACTGTTCTTGGTTAGTCGCCAAATCATTTTTTACAGAGTTGATTGCGTCAAGAAGTTGTTTTAATTGTTCATCCATTGCGCGAGTAATCACCATAAAAATAAAGTCCAAATTCAAAAAGTCTTTATGAAAAAAATGTCCAAAGTCACACTTACTCCAAGAAAGTCCAGAAGAAGCCCCACGTTGGGCGCCAAATTGTAACGGATTCGGTGCGACTTCCACTTTCTTGAAATGAAAACACAGTTCTTGATAAAAACACAGGAAATTTATTTACACTATGTACAGGAAAGATCTTCAACAACTGCTAAATTATTCATCAGCAACTAAGCAATTATCACACAACACCGTAAACTCAACGTTTACACACGTATTTACTTCCAAATACGAAACAACACAGCGAAATGCCTCGCTATAAACAGAGCAAAATGCTCTCAGTTCGAAATATCAATCGAAACTAAACTGTTTATCCATCGCTAACGGCTTAAATACACCGAAAAGAAATTTCTCAAATATTCCACACGCTTCTGTAAAGTAGTAGACCGTTATCAATGAAAAGAAAGAAAATAGGGGTCGTATACTTTAGCCGAATGAAAAAGGGGTTGTATGTTCATTACGGGAAACTATTTACAGGTTTTGTAACAATACACTTACATACATGTATGCCTACAGAGTGAATCCAAGCTCTTGAGCAAAAATCTAAGGGGTGTGAGAGGTGAGGATAAAAAGCAAAGAATGATAAGGAGTTTATGGTCGTTGACGCGCTACATGCACACAAAGCCAGAAACTGATGGATGCAAAACAGGTCACAATTTTTTTACACAAAGATGATTTTACTCAAAATTTAGTTTTTAAGAAATATTTCGAGCACTTTTTAAAAGTTACGGCCCGTGGTAGTTCTAATACACGCATCGCAACAAAGACGCAGCGACGGATGAAAGTTTTTCAAAAATCTCGTTATTAAAACAGAGAGTGCTTTGTGATTGCGACGCATGCGTTACAGCTGCAGGTCGCAAATTTCTTCAATCGCTTTAAAACCCTCTTACAACCTAAAATGTTGTGCAAAATTTTCTTAGTGTAACAAATTTGTGACCTGTTTTGCATCCATCAGTCTTTGGCTTTGCGTGCATGTAGCGCGTTAGCATTGTGTTTGTGACCATATGTTCCTTGTGATTCTTGCTTCTTATCTTCCCCTCTAACACCTGGTAAAAATTTTCCCAAGAGTTTAAACTAACCCTGTATGCTTGTATGTCATATGCTTGTATGTAAGTATCTACGTACGTGTATATACGTGTCTACCTGAGTATATAAGTGTTCGTATACATGCGAGTAAAAGCAAGTATATACTTGTATAGTCGAATGTATATCTGCATAGATAAATAATACCCATATCGCAGATACCCATATACGTATTTATTGGTGCATTTATGTGAATACGTTTGTATACGTGCCTACACGAGTATATGCGTATGCATACGTATATACTCGTATATTTAACCGCATTTACGGTAAAAACAATACATATTAAGTGAAATTAATATTTAATTCATATCTGCCTTATACATAACTCTTAAGCGACATTAGAAGAACAATATTCGTTAAGCCTAATATTATGACCACTTTACCCCATCTTACTAAAATTGTTCTAAAAAATGATCTAAAATATATTCAGCTAACTGCTAATGAGTAAGCGATCTTAAGACATGTAGGAAGCTTCCTGTGCCGTCAACCTGTTCATAATTCTAACAAACAAAATTTCCCAAAGAAGTTAAAAGAGGTGTTTAGATTTTTAAAATTTTCATATTTACACAAAATATTTTTTTTACCAAATAAAATTTTGCCAGCTTTGGAAATTTTGTATTCAAAATGTAGTTTCTAACTCCCCGAACCTAAAATAAAATTTTCACATTCATTCGAACATTTATTTCCAAGCTATAGTCATTTATTTGACGTATGACCACTTTACCCCATTGACCACTTTCCCCCACCAGACCCTATAAACAATGTTTACCTCCTTTTTTAAAAAGTTAAGAAAGGATGTAAACCTTGTGAAAAATATGCCAAAGAGACTTAAAATGCTCATCAAGAACAAGGAAATGCATACTATATATTAGATAATTATTTCACTGTTCGTTAATGTGTCTATAGTTATGTAATCAATAATTTGCTTTTAAAACAGCCTTAGTCTAATAATTTGGTCAGCACTGTAACAAAACGTTTTGAGAGGAAAAATCTTGGGTTTAATTTTTTCCATAAAAAACGCTAATTTTTTATGGATTATAAGTTTATTTTATTTTTAAAATAAAAACTTGGATGTGGTAAGAAGCATTGCTTGATTGCTCTTTTGATTAAAGTTTTCTGTTTCACTAACGCAGACGAAAGATTTAAAAAAAAAAAAAAAATCCCATAAGCATGATACAAAAAGATGAATCTTAAAACTTTCCACTCCTTTAAACAAAACTGTAACCGGGAGGCTTGGCTCACTGCGCAATCAATTTCCCGTATGAAAGGGTTTTACTAAAAAGAATGCACTCAAAAAAGTGGCATTTTTCTGTCGGTAACAAAAACATCTTAAGACTCATTTTGAAAATTAAAAAACTCCATCTGAAGTGCTACTCGGTCGGAGGTCTAACCCAGTCAGAGGTCTCACAGAAATGAACAAATTGCCGCAAAATGTCACAAAGAAGAGGGTGAGAGGCTAAAATATGTTTACCTAAGCACTTTATGGTGGAAGACTACTTAAGCACGGGCTTAATCTTCTATTGTAGGAAAACATTTGGAAGGTGAAAATGCTAGTTTCTTGTTTTTACTGAAAAGGGTGCGGAACTTTTGAAATCTAGGTGCGAAATGCTTAAGTGCTTATAACTATAACCCCTTTAAAGGACGAGCTGGTGTGGCCGACATTTTGGTTACAGAAGAGGTTTGGTTTCAGCCTTGTTACAAGTACAGTAAACTCCCATTAATCCGGACCTTATTAAATCGGACTTTGCTTAATCCGGGCAGCCATTTAGTTGTACACTCTAATTATTGTCGGTTTGTCCCCAATTTTGCCGACACTTGAAATTTCCTAACCCCTTTAACAGGGTTGCCAACTGCTCCGCACCTTGCGGAGTTTCTCCGCAAAAATATCGGAACTAGGCAGCTCCGCAAAAAAAGTTATCTTGCTCCGCATTTACCGGCCGTGCGTTTTCAAGCATGACATAGTGTTTAAAGCTGTTTTATAATTTTACTAGCAGCGTCGCCGGGCTTTGCTCGGTCTATCTCGAAAATAAAATATATGTCTAGTGACGTGTGTTGTTCAACACTCAAGCTTGAACAAAAAAAAAAAAAAAAAAATCAGTAAAATCAGTCCGTTGCGGCAGATCGCGGAAAAATTCCCAAAAAGCAAACCTTTTAAATCCCCCGATTACAGGAAAAGCCTTTAAAACAAAAGAAATTTTACTTGTTCATATTTGAGAAAAAAAATGGCAACATTTCTTTCGTCTCAATATGATTTACTTCACGCTATAAATTTTAATAAAAGCATTGTTGAGGAAAGTTGAGATGAAGCACTGAATAACAATTTGAATGGAGGAAAGCCTTTGAAAGATAGGGATTTTATGTAAAAATCTAAGTGTCCTAATTAATAATTTTTAGTTGATATCTCCGCTAATTATTATCGGAGGATTATATTAAATAGTCAAACATGAAGACGAAAAGATTACGAATCCATCGATACCTGGTTCGATGGTCAGTTTACTGTCATTCCTGAGAACAAATTTGGACATAGATACATAGGAATATACATTCAGGTTTTAATTATATAAGATGCTAGTGCTCAAAATGATTATCAAAGCTGAAAATACATTTTAGATAAGTGGTTTTAGTTTTTTTATTGAATTTTATGTAAACTACCAAGCTGCTCCGCAAAATTTGAAAATGGTCCTCAAAATCACCACAGATGCTCCTCAAATTGTTTCCCCAAGGTTGGCAACCCTGCTTTAATGTATCAAAAGGTGTGATTAAATCTGAAAAACAGGGGGTGGTGAGGGGGAATGAAATTTCAACGAAACTGGGGTGACACCGTATTGTCGGTACTAGATGTATAAATGAAAGACTAGTTAGCGCTAAAATCAAATTTTGTAGGCCTTATTTTGTCTTTCTGTAAAATAATTTTGTAAATTTTTTCTAATGTAGTTTTTTATCTTGTCCTGATGAATTAAAAATACAATTTTTACTGCGCAGAGTAGTTTGTTTATGCATACGTTTGTTCAATGTCGTAACACATTTCAAATATTTTTCAAATTGTGATTTGGATTTTCACGCGAGATAACGTTTATACTTTTTAAAATTTTCGACATTAAATTTAAAAAAATGTGTTTTGTTATATGTTATATTAATGTATTGACTCATTTATCTTAAATGCTCTATTCTAAATTGTGAGTAAATAGTTCATAAAATATTTTAGAGTATTAAAATGCTAAAGCTACGAATGAACAATTTAACTTAATTCCTTTTTAATTGAAAATTTGTGAATATGCCTATAAGCATTTCATCACAGAAGCTGTTCGGAATTTAAAAATACTTCAACGATGCTCATTTGATTCTAACATCAATGTTAAAAGGTTTCAAGTTAATTTGAAATATTTTACTTCCTTTTACAAAAAAGGAAGTATTGTATTTGCTAAAAAAATTTCACTCAAAATTCGGCCTTATTTTTCATTTTGCTCACCCCCGAATAAATGTTGAGTTTTTTTTTCAACCCGACCACACGTGGATAAGTGCCTAAGAACGTATAAACATTCGAAATATCCATTTTGACATTCCCCGAGTTAATTACAACGACTTTTCTCGTGACGTCCGTATGTACGTATGTATGTCGCATAACTCAAGAACGGTATGTCCTAGAAAATTGAAATTTGGTACGTAGACTCCTAGTGAGGTCTAGTTGTGCACCTCCCCTATTGGTTGCTTTCGAGTGTTTTTAAGGGGGTCTTTGACCCCTTTTTTTGGGGGGAAATCATTGTTAATTTCGATGTATACTCAAGTGGTGTTATAATTTCGCGGACACTTGGCGATATATCGCCAGTCTTTTTGCCAGTTTGTTGCCAACTTGGGCAACAAATTTGGCGATTTTTTCTTTTTTTTTTAAATCTGTTTTAAATTTGGCCACTGGTGGTGATATTTAGAGAGTAAACTATTGAATTACATTAAAATTGCCAATAATGGGAAAATGACATTAAAATTAGAGTAAAAGGAACATGACTTTGATGCACACATCAACTCGTTTTATTTTTCAAATCGCTTTTCCAATGAAATCAACAACATTTTATTTTTCAACAATGAAAAATTAAATCAAAACAAAAAAAATTGGGAACCACTGGTGAAACCTATCTATTTTTACCGGAATAGAACTCAGACTGACATTAGAAAGAAAATAATGCAAAATTCAAGATCCCCCGTATCAGACACGGCATGTGTACATTGGCCCGTAACTTTCGTCCGTATCAAATACGAGCATGTGCAAACACGGTCAAAAGCTTTACCTGAATTTCAGATTTCGTCGCCTGATGTGTAGCTAATCTAAATGAAACCCTTTTTAGCCTACTTTCCCAGTAAAAGTCAGAAAAAGAAGAAAAAAGCATGAAAGAAGGCTCAATGCATCTTAAAAATATCGCGAAAAACAAAAAAATGTCAAAAATAATTAAAACAATTAAATAAATATCGAAAAATTAAAAATTGGAAAGTAGGGTATTGAGATGGGGAAAAATGTCTGTCGGTCTGTCTGTATTTCCCCCCCCCCCCTAATAACTTTTGAATGAATAGTCCGATTCGAAAAAACTTTTTTTTATTCGAAAGATATCAGCGAGGACACCTCATTCCCTTATTTTGCTTTTTGATTTGAACTATTTTTTGCTTAATTTTGAACAGTTCAAAAAAACTTAACATTAGCGCCTATGGGGAAATTCAAGGCAATTCGGAACTATGAGGCAAATTTGCTTCAAACAAACTTTGTAGGAAAAAGCTTTTGATGAAAAACTTGTGTGTAAAATACCTTTTTGATTTGAACAATTTTCCGTTCAATTTTGAACAGTTCAAATCCCTTAACAATAGCGCCTACGGGTAAACTGAAAGTCAATGTAGATTCTGTACTTGACGGCGGATTTACTTCAAACAAATTTTGTTGGAAATAACTCTTGACGTCAAACTCTAGAGTTCGACTCCGAGAATTTAGGGGCACTTGACTCCGACTCCTGTGCCCGACAATTAATCGGACTCCGACTCCCCGACTTCGACTCTGACTTCGTAGCTTTGGCAAAAAATTATACACGGAGGACAAATGACTGACTCCGATTCTTAAATATTCGACTCCGACTCCTTTATCTCAAAATGAGATTGACTTCGACTCCGACTCCGCAGCTATGGTTTTAACTGTGAAATAATTATTGTTGATATGACTTGTTTTTATTTTTACGCTTAAGTTTCAATTTATGTACGCAGTTTTCTACATAAAGATATGCGCAGACGATTTTTTTTTTTTTTTTTTTTTTGACAATGAAAAATTATTTCTTTAAGTTGACATTTTATTGTTTTTTTTTTTTTGTTTGTTTGTTTTGTTTTGTTTTGGTAAGTGCATTAATTCATTTTAAAAAAAATTTTGGCAACAGGGGAAAAAGACGATTTTTTTATATGTATTTATTTTAATGAGTTCATTAATTTTAATTATTGTTTTTTCGTTTTGAAAGCTGTTAAAGTTTTTTTTAATGGAAAAAAGTGTATTAGCTGCTTTGTTTAAAAGTTGCTGTTATTTTATTTGTTCGTTTTTTTTTTCTTTTTTTTTACGCATCTATTTTTTTTAGATGAGTAAAGAATATTTTATTCCTAGAAATCAGCTTAAAGTATTTTAAAAATATGTTTGAAAAAATTTGCGACTTTAGCTATTTTTGAGAATATTGATCAGGTACTAGAAAGTAGTATGGGTATACGGGAAAGTAGGCTCCTCTAGTTCTAGACAGAACTTCTTGTTCTTAAATTCTGACTGAAACGACTTCTGAGCTCTCACATCATAGAAGTGAGCAGTCTCTTTGTCTCAAACTTCAATCAAAAAATATCGTCTGAATTTCATATTTCCTCGCCTGAGGTACAATTAATCTAAATGAAACCTTAATTATTATCTGCGTCAAACAAAACCACCCTCCTGCAATTTGAAAAGAGTCACGCCGACAGATAGAATGTATTTAAAGCAGAAGACGAGGTGAAATGTGGGTTTGGTCTTTCTTAAGAGTTTATTAAATGGGTGTGAGATTAATTAAGTAATGGATTACTTTAATGTAACAAACGAAACAGAGTTCAGAACACGATCGTGGACGCCATATGGAAGTAGCCATCGTTTTGGCAAATCGCTTCGTCTACCAGTCGTTTCATGTTTGGGAAAAAGGTATATAATAAACTAGTGGTACCCGCACGGCTTTGCCCGTAATAGGAAACTTAAAATGTCTTTTGGTTCGCCTGTATATTTACAAATAATGTGTGGTGAATTTTCTCGCCAATTGGCTTGTACCCATGTTACGGTTCCACGTTATGATAATTTCGTATCTCGCCAATTGGCTTGCTCCCTTGTTACGGTTCCACGTTATGATAATTTCGTAATTGACTCGTCCATCTTATGATATTTTTGTTCTTAAAATTGGAGTAGAAAAAGAACAACATCGAATTTTCGAAAAATCGCTTCGAGGTGCACATCCCCATGCTACAAACTAACTTTGTGCCTAATTTCATGAAATTCGGCAGAACGGTCTAGGCGCTATGCGCGTCACAGAGATCCTGACATCCAGACATCCTCCGGACAGAGAGACTTTCAGCTTTATTATTAGTAAAGATAATCTTGAGTTTGTGCTATTTGGAAATTTAAAACACATTTTTGTGGGGTTTTTAATTACCTCATTAATATTTTTTTTCTTTCTTTTTTTGAAAAATGTTTTTAACTGCTATAGGTTAGATATACTCAGATTCTTTATGATTGTTTAAAAGTCATTTTTATTTTTCCTATTCATTAGTATCATCATTATTATTACTATTATTATCATTACTAGAAATTCGTCCGTCAAGGTATAATTGGTGAAAATTGTTTCTACATCTTAACGAAAAGCCATTGCCTGTTTGATGACATTTTGATAGTTGAAATTTTAACCCTAACACCATTGGGTTAACCCTTAACTCCAGTAAGTAGCGTTAATTGTTATCGTTTCTTCATTAATTGCTTTATAAACGATACACACGACTTGATTCTCTTAACGCCTAGTGGCACATGAGGCCGCTAGCGTGGCATTCCATCCCGGCCGGTTTAATGCCGTCTCCCTGGCACTCCCCCAGCTTGGTCAATCAAAAGCATTTCTTTCTTGTATGGCCATCTGACGCCAGATTAGTTTTGGACGCCCGCGCATCCTCTTGCCATCAGGGGTCCACGTGAGAGCAGTTCTTGTAGGGTCTATTGCCTGCATTCTGAGAACATGTCCTATCCATGAACATCTGTGCTTTTTTATCAGTGTGGTTATCGGCTTGCAATTTGTACATTTGTATAGGTCTGTGTTCGATATTTTATTTGACCAGTATATGTTTAATATTTTTCTCATGCTTTTAGTGTGAAACGCATCAAGCTCTTTTTCTTGCTGTCTAATTAGCTTCCATGTATTGCTGCCACAGAGTAGGACAGCAGTAACTTGTGAATTGAAAATTTGTATTTTGAGTTTTGTGTGTATGTTGTTAGATTTCCATATTTTATAGAGATTTGAATGTACATTGAGCTTTTTTAACTCTGATTAATATACAGTCGAGCCCGCTTAATGGAATAGGCAATTTGCCGGGAAAAATTATTCTAATAAACGGGATATTCCATTATCCGGGATAAAAATAACACACATCAACGGTGTAGTACATGGGAATTTTATTACATTAAGCGCGATATTCTATTATCCGATATTCCATTAAGCGGGCTCGACCGTATCATTATTTGTACCTCGCTCAGATGAAACATATGCCCCAACATATGCCGCAAGGTAAATAAAATTCTCAACTTCATCAATGACACATAAAACCAATCATAAATTCAAAAGCAGAATAGAAAGATCAACTGTCGGGACCCATTCATTTTTGACCCGTCAAGGAATCCCGTAAAATTTGAATGGGCACCGACTGTTCCTTCTATTTGACTTAGTTATTATGACTTAGTTATTATTAATTGACTTATTTATTATGATCATAAGACCGCAAATTTCGCAGTCTTGTCATTTTATTGAGAAAATTTATATCGTGAGGATTATTAAGTATCTTGCGGTGGTCTAAACTACGGATTATTAGTCCCTCTTGGGATCTTACTCGGCTTAAAGCTAGATATATTTGACCTTTAGTAAAAATGCGCGACCTTAAGTCAACCACAGCTATATTAACAGCGCGGAAAAGTCGTCAGTCAAATCTTTCTCCCAAAACTGAAAAAGCCCGTCAAAAGAGTACACGTCGCGAAACTCAGTCCCCTGAATCACGACAAAAACAAATGCAACATGTTAGAGATGAAAATCGAATTACAGTTGAGTCCCGACTTACGCAAGGGGTGCGTTCCAAAACTCCTCGCGTAAGTCGAAAATTCGCGTTGTGAAAAAATATATGTATACCAATTTTTTAAAAGCATACCAAATTCTTTTAGACACTTATAAACACCCATCAAACTGCTTTAAAACATTCCTTAACTATACACTACAGTTTCTTAAATAAAGAACTGAATGTTCACTGCATTTAAAAAATAAAAAAAAAATTTATTCAACATGAAATATTTTAAGATGTACAAAATGAATGATCAATGGGAGGGATAGACATGAAATAAAACAGCACGGTACGCAAAGTATGTACAGTAAAACCTGTAAAGTTGACCACCTTTGTAAGTTGACCACCTGTCTATATTGACCGCTTTTGTCGGGAACGGAATTGGACCTATCTTATATAATGAAGGAAAACCTCTGTAACTTGACCACCTCTCTATCTTGACCACCTGTCTATCTTTACCACTAATGTACACCAAATTTGGTTCGGAGTATTGTAAAAAAAACCTTTGTAAGTTGACCACTAG
The DNA here is from genome assembly GCF_026930045.1 of Uloborus diversus. NCBI lineage: Eukaryota > Metazoa > Arthropoda > Arachnida > Araneae > Uloboridae > Uloborus > Uloborus diversus. The sequence goes on along the minus strand of NC_072737.1, from coordinate 160,846,206 downwards.
GGTTTTTTTTTTTTTTAACTTAATCAAGCAAATTATTTTCTTTTATTATTATTATTTTTTATAGCTTTCCAGGAATAATTTTGATGCTTTAGACCAGCATTTTACCAACTAAATAAAACAACAGCATAAAGCTTATGCTGCTCCTAATTCTCAGAACTTGTTTTTCTTTTGTTGTTCTATTTAAGATTGCTTTTTGTACTCTCTGTTCAATGAAAATAAAAAACTGGTGTCAGTAGAAAAAGTACCAAGTCTTTTCTTCCAGTAGCAATATTTTGAGGCAGCACTGGAATTGTGCTAAAGAGAAAAGTTACTTATTTCTGGTGCAAGGGATTAAGAGATAGGATATTTTCATTTTCAACTGCCTTTATATGAACTAGGAGAGTCCAGCTTGTTGCTCTTTGTGTAAAAGTTTTACATAAAATGGTTTCAAAAAGAAAGTAAGTTGAACTTGAGATTGATAAAAAGTATGAAATATTAATATTATATGAAAAGGAAGAAAGTTGGCGAAAATTAGCTGACACATACGGAATTTCTAAAACTACAATGTCTAATTTAGTAAAAAACGAGGAAAAAAGCAAAAATATTTGAATAACTTTTTTAATTATTGTTTCAAAGTAATGTTAAACAATAAAAGTGACTTAAACAGAAAGAGTAAGTGGCAATGATTCCAGAAATGAATACATGGTCCATGGTGCAAGAAAATGACAAAAAAAAAAAAAACATTACCACCCTTTATAAGTTGACCACCTGTCTAAGTTGACCACCAAAGTACTGCACCGCAAGTAGTCAACTTCGCAGGTTTCACTGTAGTAAAACAATATAATGCTGTACTATAATAGTACTGTACAGTAGATACAGTAATAATATTTATGAGTTAAAAAATGAAGATAATGATGATTTATGCTCCATGATCAGATCGTTATTGTTATTCAATGCATTTTTAAATACGGTTGCTTCGCATTTTCTTTTATAACGTTTCAATTTGGGGCAACAGCCCCTCTTTCTTATCTCTTTAATCCACAATACAAGAGCAGCTTGTATTTAAATAATATTTACTGTGCTAGACTGCTCTGCGATATTCAATATTGAAACTTAAGTTCTGAACTTTTACGGATATCTTTTTATTTTGACTTTTAATTGTACGTATTCGCAACTCCAACGAACTATAGGGGGCACTGCAGTCACTGTCTAATGGCGGACGAAAAAACTAAAACAAACGCAAGTGGTAACGAAGAAAATGCTAATAAGCCTAGTAAATTTTGTTCGTATGCATGATTTTTTCGCTTTATTCTTTTAAAATTAATTTTCAAAGTCTTTTTGATATTCTGACCCACGTAGAAAGAAATGAGAATTCAAGAAGCATTACTAAACATCAAACATTAATGCAAACTACGTAGTTCGTAGTTCTAAGCAACCATTTTCACGATGTTGAATTCGATATTTATCAATTCTTGATAAAACTAAATAATAATTGTGGCCTGACAAGAATAACAATTAATGCTAGAAAATTTAATATGACATTACAAATTATTACCAAAAGAAGATGATACTTCTTTGCTTTGCTTAACTAGCGCTTATTGTTTTGCATTTGTAGCTGAGTTATTACTCTCGAATTCCTGAATCAGTTAATTTAAATGTTTTCTGTTTCGATGTTTCTAATTTCTGAGTTACGATTTAATTATGTCATTTTATGCAAATCATCTACAAAATTCTTACGGATATATGGTGGTAGTTTTCTTTTCAGTTGATTGACCATTATTTCTTTTTACTTATCGAATTCTGTAATCTTACTACCATTTTATTTCACTCATGATAAAAATTAAAAATGGTTTAAGTAAAAACACGAAATCTCGCCAAGGCTGCTTTGCTCGCACAATACTAAAACTATAACCCTAAACAAATTTGTCGAAACCTTTCAGCTGAGAATAAAAGGAATAAAGTAAATTCTTTCTCGGTTAAACATTTTTCATTTTGTTCTACGATAATATATTCAAGAAAATATTTTGCATACTGTCCATTCCAACTAAATGCTGCTGTAAAATATGGTTAGTTAAATTAATTTAAGATTAAAAAAACTCATATTCTTACAAATTCATACAAAACAATAAAATTTTTTACTTTGTATAACGTTATCCAAGTTTGTTAATCCAGAGTTTTCGCTTTCACCAATTCTCAATCAACCCATATTTTAGAAGGAAATAAGGAAAACTAACATTATTTTGAGAAGCTCGAGAATACTACTAAGGAACGAATTAATTTCTGTAGCTGAAAGCAAACTAAGACTAGGACTCGACCGATGCATCGGCCTGGCCGATGCATCGGCGCCGATGGTTCAACAATTTAGCCATCGGCGGCCGATGCTAACTTGCAGGAAACATCGGCCCATCGGCCTTAAAAAACATCGAAAAGCCGATGGAATTGGCCGATGTTTTTGAAAAAAAAAAAAAAGGACCTTTGTTGTTTTACTTTTTAATACAAAGTAAAGGGAGTTATTGTTTTCATATAAAATTGTTTACTTAAATTTCAGTATGAATTTCTATTTTAATCACCCCTGAAAGAGTTTTTAATACTGCATTCAGGTACCAAACAAGTTACCTTTTGCGTTGTTTCTTGCGGCTGGATGTACGTATGGATCTCTCATAAGTCATAACTCAAAAATGGTAAGCTGCAGAAGGCAAAATTTTCGCATATGGGATGTGCGTACGTTCCAGTTGTGCACTTCCCTTTTTGTTTTCGATCGGGTGTTCAAAAAAGCCTATTTACTCATTTTTTGTGGCTATTAATTACTTATTTCAATGGAAAATTAATATAGCGTCTCAGACTGACGATCATTTGGTGATGTATTGTCGAATTGGAGGCTATGGAAAAAATATGAAATGGCGAAACCGGTTTAGTTTCATTTTGTTAGACTCCTGTTAAACCGACGGTAATTTTTATTTTTTCAATATTTGTAATATGAATCACAGTAATGCAGTCTTTTCTGTATCGCTTCGGCGGAGCTACAAGTTTGGGGCCCTATTTCTCTATCACAGAAGTTGTAAAACATTTATCATAAGCATTTTTGGAACTCCTACGGTGCCCCTATGGTTATGGGCCTCTCGCGCAATTGCAACATTTGCTATATTTTAAATCCACCTTTGCACGTCAAAACAAACTCGGGTGCAAGTTTTAAAAGGGTTTTTCTGCTCAATGTTTATGATTGTTTTGAACTCTATTTTTATGACTATTTTTTGTATTTCCGAGAACACTTGCGTGCCCCTCCTCCCACTCCCTCAATTTCTGAAATTAAACTCTAGGTTGTACTTCTTAGTTGTTTAAAACTAACACCATTCTCAAAATTGGAATTTTTTTTTCAAGCTTTATATATTGTTTAGGAAGAACTTAGAGCATTAACCCCTTCAGTCGGAATTATGAAATATTGGACCAAAAATGTTGATAATTGGTACACAGTATATATAAAGTATGATAAAGGGTATCTTATTGACAAAATGTTGAGTTTGTAGGAGAAAAATTAAAAGAGTTACGGCACGTCCAATATTCCTGACTTATATTTTTGAAATCAATATTTCATATACAAAAACGATAAAATACCGAACAAACTTTATTATAAAATGTTCTACAAACAATTATAAAACATAATATAAGTGTTTGAAACTATTAATTAAAGATTGTATATTTTTAAAAAAATCAGGAAAAAACCTAGCTTTTCAAATGAAAATCCATTGTTGGGCCACTCTCTATCTCTCAATACTTATATGTCAGTGTTGTCAAACCCAAAACGAAAAATTACTTCAAATTATAATAAGTAGAATTTAAAGAGTCAACTACAAAATAATCAACTAATTAAATCAATTATTAAATGATTAGGAGCTGTTTAAAAGTATGTCCGGTATATCGGACACCAGGTCTGCAGGGGTTAATGTAAGAAATTGATTAAAGACGTTTTGAATGGTGACATAATTCGGAAATCAAAGGCACTTTTGAATTTTTTCTTCGGAAGTGCTGAAGTAGATTCAGAAACTCTTCCGAGGCGTTGGTGGTAGCGGTTCTGTACTAAAAAAATGAGGCTGAAGTTGGGGCCGAAGTTTAAATTTGTGAGTTACTCCAAAATCAGAGGGTGCCCCCCAAACCTACCCTCGTCGTTTCAAGCATTTCTTAAATATTTAGCAATTAATTATTTTAGCTAAGAAATGCCATTTTGCGTATTTCTTATACTTGTTTCAATGATCCTTCAAATCCCTGACAATCTTATCAATTTATTTCTGTTAGATTTTTTTTGAGCAATCACGATTGCTTATTGTTCTCATTTGACTGTCCTTGACGTTAGGCTGATTTTATTTCCTCCCCCCCCCGCTTCCCTCTGCCGCACTCCCGCTCACCGTCCTCTGCAGGCGCGGCTCCTCCGGTCCTGAGCAATGTCCCCCGAAATTCGCTTCTCCTGGTCAGTGGCCCCTGGTCACTCACACGCCCATGTACATACACAAAAGTATGCACACACGAGCCTACACATGCACAAGCACCTACACACAGAGATACATACACGCCTACGTGTGTGCACAGGTCTACGCACACACAAGCCTACATATGCATGCGCGCATACACACACACACACACGCAAACACACAACTATACACGCGTAACCGCTCAGGAGAAGGGCAGGTTTGGGGGGTCAGGAGCAGTTTCTGGAAACAATAACTCCAATAAGTAGGGTCCTGTCGCAACTCGTGATTGCGAAAAACATAATTTGAATTAAACATATCAGAATTTAAATTAATCTTTTTATTTATTTATTTTTTTTTTTTTTTTGCCATCGGCCAACGGCATCGGCCATCGACCATCGGCAATCGGCCATTTGGAGGAAAACTATCGGCCATCGGCCATCGACCATCTTTGAACAATCGGCCAACAATCGGCATCGGCCCATCGGCCAAAAAATGCCATCGGTCGAGCTCTAACTAAGACACATCGATTTCGTTAATAAATACTCAGAACAAACTGCCTGTGTTTACGTCAACAGACACACGTGGAACGCAACGTGGCAATGTTTTAGTTTCTTCGGCAGTTTTGTAAATCACCGCAAGGTAGCGTATTCGAGCGCTGGAGTTGCGAATGGAAGATTCACTCATATTAATGTCGTGCTACTGTCGATGTTTTGTAGTTGTTCAAGCGTATCGAGAATCTTAGTTCTTTTTTTTTTAATCAGAAACTTCCCTTTTCTTTCCATCTTCACAAAATTTAGATAAAGGTGTCACTAAAGTGCCAGAAATTTCATCATCTTTAATATTTAGAATGAAATAAATGAATAAATGAAAGATGCTGAGTGGTTTCTTGATGCACTAACAATGCGATGCGTATAGATTAGTTTGGTGTGAGAACTTTCGCTGTCAGTGATACTTAAAGGGATGTAATAACATTTACGAAATCAATATTTTGTAACCAATAACAAAGCCGATACTTCCTTCCAAAAAAATTCGTGTTGTGGACGAAAAGTTCGCGTTAGCTCAAAAATTCGTTAGTCGGGAAAAATTTGAGTTGTAGCCATTTCGCGTAAGTCGAATCGCGTTGTAGCGGGAGTCGACTGTAGTAGACTTAGTAAAAAAAAAAACTCAGGAAGCGAAAGTGCTACCTGCATTTGTCGCACGCTGCGCAGCACGACGGTAGCGTGCGACAGGATCCCGAACTGACAGTATGGCGACTGGTTGTTGATATAGTGAATTTTGATTACTGTCATGTGTTTAGTCACACTCCCAAGGTTAAGACAAATCGATTGACGTAAGAATTATCAAAATCAGCCAAGGCGTTTAGCCTCTACAACGCCACGTAGGAACAAACATACATACATACATAGACTCATAAACCCGTCTTTGCGTCGCGCGCGTGCAGTCGGGTAAAAGAAGATCGTTTATAAAAAATTCGATTCCGAGGCACATGGACGCCTGCATTATAAGCATAAAAAAAATAAAATCAACGAACGCGGACGTCATTGAACGTCAATTGAAAACGATAAGCAATTCGTGCTTGCTCAAAAAATATATTTAAAAAAAATGACATAAAAAAGAGTTCCATTGGTCGAGGGAGTTCAGTTCTCAATTCGTCGTTTTTTCACATTTTATACGTTTTTAGTGCACTGAATCGAATAAAACAAGTTTCAACGCAATGGGGTCGTTTCCAAAATTTTAAAAGTATATTTTCTGGAAGACCATGCTTAAAAACATAGGATTTGACCATTTTTTAAATAATTTCTTTAAGTTTAATACTTTTAAAAAATTACTTAAATCGGTATGCTTTCATTGTTTATACTTCTGCCGATGACAACACAAATGATGAAAGCCATTTAGTGTTGCCATTCACGGAACAAAATATTTAATTAGGATATTTACTCACATGTATTGGCAACGATATGGATGATAGCAAACGTAGAGCGCAATTTTAATTCGCTTCTCGATTATCATAACATGGAAACGCGATAAAAAAATGAGGCAAAGTGCATCATTTGTGACGTCATCAAGACCACGCCTTGTTCGAAAAATCGGACGCTTAAAAAAATTAATTAAAAAATAACTGTTAGGAAAATAAAAGTATTTTCTGGGTCCATGTTTTTTTTTTTTTTTTTTTTTGCTTATTCTATCAATTCCAGTGACAAAAAGTACTACTTTTGACTGAAGGAAACAACCCCATTGGACTTACCTGCCGGAGATAATTAAATTTATGTAAGCATTTTTTTTTTTTTTTTTGTATTTCTTGAACTATAAGTTTTCCTAGAAATGTTATCACTTAAGTATTTATTTATACTGTAATTTCAACGACTACTCTATACACCTGTAAAAAATATTTCTTGAAAACGCTTTAATTAAAGTTCTCAATTTCTGTAACGTTTTAAAAAACCTTTTTTTTTTAACATGAATGTGTTAAACGGCGTTCCAGTAAGGAAATCGCCCTAATTCCCTTCTCTTGCTGCAAGGTGCTTTGTGCGCTTCCAAGATATGATTAAAAATTTCGATAAATTTAACTTCATTAACTGAAACTTAATTCAATTTGTTATTTCAATATACGTTCAACACTACGAGCTTATGTTATTAAATAACTCTGAGTAAATCTTCTGAAAGCCGGTCAAACGACTGCCACTTTTTCCTTTTTTTTTTTTCTTTTAATGAAACGCTTTTAGCTTCTACATTTAAGAAACCTTTCATTCCCCGTTTTTGTTCCATTTCAAATTCCTTCTCACATTGTGAAACTTTCTGCGAAATAAACACAAAGTAAACATCTTATCACCTCCAATGTACACTATGAAAGGATATGTTGTTGTTCACTTTTAGCTTAAGCCCCTCGATCAACTGGAATAAGAAAGGATTTTTATGTGACATTAAGGTTTATGAAAGCTTTCCACACAGTTAGAAAATTGAACGAATGACTTGTAAGACGATTTGCCTCCAACAACAAACATTATAAAGACTTACATTGAAGTTTTAAAAAATGGAAGCAAAGAAATGCAACACATTTCGCTAAGATTTATTTTAATAGGTTATAAAGCGACATGTTTTTGAGTGCTTTTAGAAGCTTTAATAATGCTTTGGGTAAAACGCAGCAAATAACTTGAATGAAATAACTGAAGATTGACTTCTCTTTGCTTTCTAACTAAAGGCACTTAAAAGTTTTTTGACATTTAACGTCAAAATAACGTCATACAGTTAAACGTCAAAAATCCGAACTAACTGAGAGCATGGAGTTTCAATTTGCTAAGATTATCGAAAATAACCAAAAAAAAAGCCATTTAGAAAAATAGCATGATATTTAATCAAATAAAATAGTTATACAATATATAGGGTAAGGCGGGGCAAGTGGAGCAATCCATATGTCTCGAAAATTATTCACCATACGTGTACGCAGCAAATGGCGGAAAGAAAGGGTTATGGGAGGGGAACTCATCGCGCGATCTTCAATGCAGCTCGACAAATGAGTGAAGTACACATGCACATTATTTATTTTGTGACAAAAAAGCAAAAAACTCATTTGCCGCAAGTTTTCGTCTGTATTAGTCCAATACTATCTGTTTCCTGTCAGGCAAGTTTTATTCTTTCGAAAATTTGCTGTACTTTTCATATGTATAGAGATTCTGGGTATAATTCGTACCGTTGTTTCGTAATTTCACTTTTATTTTAAAACTTTGGTTTGGGGTTAGTAGAGCAAGTATTACTCAACCGACCCCAGCGACTTAAAACAAAAGTAGTAACATCCTTTTTGCTTTTGTTTGGATGCGTACTTATAAAAGGAAAACTACTCGATGTTCTTACACTACTGACGACTTGAATAATGCTGCAAAGGCTGTCAATGAAGGGGGAAAAGGTGTGAATGAAACCGCAAAATAATTCGATATCAAACGGATGACTTTCACAAGAAATTGAAAGGGGGGTGATTCATCTATGGGTTATGCAAAACCAAGGCACGTTTTTTCTTCCCAACAAGAGGACTCTATAAAAAAAATACTTGCTGCAAATAGCATTAAAATTATATGGATGTTCCCCAAAAGGCGTTCGTCGCCTTGCCTACGAGTGTGATGTTAAATTTAGCATTAAAATTCCATCCGCCTAGACTCCAAACAAGATGACCGGAAAAGATTGGCTCACAAAAATTTTTAAAACGAAATCCGGAGGTGTACATCCGAAAACCAGAACCATTTCAGTTAATTCGAAAAAAAAACTTTACTTTTGTTAATTTGTCACTAAAATACTATAAATAATGAGTTGATTGTCAGACAGAAATTTTATTTCATCTCTAGTTATCATTTATCTTATGGTTTAGCTAGACGTAGAAAGTGCTCAACTTACCCCACACCCTAGCTCAACTTACCCCATCTATGGGTTACGCTGAGCAAGTTTGACTTTTTGCATTAGCGTTTTATTTCAAACGCTACAATCCTAGTGGCTCAATATCAGTTTTATATAGAACTTGTTCCTTTTCTACATTTTGCAAAAATGTAAGGAGGGGGGGAATCTCTGTTAAATTACGTAAGTACTCGTTAAAAAAACACGGATCACGCTTCTCGGTAACAACTTCACGGGAAAATGATTTTTCTTTTGCTTGAAAATTATTGCTGTAAAAATACAGGGATTTAAAGTGCGTTTTTGTTAAGTTGGAGGTCACACTTTTTTAAACATTTTCGAGCTCCCTTTGGTTTTAAACCATATTATTAATACTTATATGGTACTTTGCATAAGAATAATTAATGTTTTTGTCCAGAAGCATTGGAGAAGAAATGACAGATTTACTCCGTCTCCGATTACAACTAAAGGTATTTCAAAGCTTTCGACTCCGATTCCTTTTCCGCAAAATCAGTCTAACTCCGACTCCACAAGTACTGACTGAGTGGTGGATTTTGTGAGACTCCGCAGCCCTGTTCATAACGAGCAAATATCGCCATCTCTTCATGCTCGTTATAAGCAACTTTAACTGCAAACTCTATCGACTACTATACGTTACTGTGGAAGTCTGAGACCTGGTGATTGTCGACATAAGCCGGTGAGTGTCGACATTCTCAAAACAAAGATATCGTTGAAAGATCGAATATTTCCGGTGAATCACCAACGAAAGTCTACATTCCCCAATTTTGGTCTTTCACGGCAACATAATATTTATATGTTTTGATAAAAATGTACAAAAGTCGTTGTTTCACGCGTTTCTGAATTGCCTCCGTTTTTACAAAATGGTCATAAAAAACGGAAACCAAAAACTTCGTGGCTTTAAATCTGACATTTTTTTCCCCAAATCGATAAACTAATTAACTTTTAAGGAAGCAGCAGCTCTGCTTTAATTTTCAGGAAATAAATTTCTATTTATCTTGAACACTCGTAAAATGTATACGTCAGACCAATGACAAGCGTTCAAGCAGAACAGATTAGTTTCAAAGTTTTGGGGCGTTCTTGCAACTGTCGATGAAAATTATGAAAGTTTTATGAATTTCATACTCGCTTCGAGATTGAAAGAGAGAATATTAGTGGTCGATCAAAATGATTTTGTTTGAAAATGCTTGCGATGTTGATAGGTTGTTAATTCAGTATCATCCGAAGAAGAAAAAGTAATTCCATCTTTATTTCTTTTTGATAAACTAGTCATGTATGACATTATTAAACAGAAACATGAACAGGTATACCAATTTATCATCATAAAATAAATCATGTACTGCAAAATGCTCAGTACACATTGGAAATACATTAATTCAGAAACAGTGTTCCGTTTGCCTGAATATGTAATAAAATGTGTTCTGGTTGTGCTCCGATTAAAAGAAAGGGTATGGATATGCGCTCCAAATTTGCTTCGAAAGGGTCCCGAATGTGTTCTGATTAGGATATTTACTAAATTTTAACCTGGGAATACATTTGAGAACAGATTGGGATCACTTTTGGTCCCACTTGTGAAATAATCGCTTTCTTCGTGACAAACATAAGTTTAAACAGCTTTTTTTAACTACTAGTAGATAGAAATCCACAATGTGATAGTAGATTGTTGGGGGAGCCGTTTTAGGACTTATAGTCTCATTTAAACTATGCTGGAATAAAAGCTACTGCATAGGCAAATATACTTGTAAACGCATTTTTATACAATTGTTATGTCTTTTTGTAGTTTGGTTATTGCATTATACAGGAGATTTTTTTTTTCTTTTTTTTAATTATATTAGTCGTTCATTTTTATTTTTTACTCTTGAAACAAGACAAAACATTTTTCTGTTTCAGCAGAGATTTACTTGTAACATTTTTACAAACGACTACACATTTAAATACCAAGTCAAGTAAAAAAAAAAAATGCGCAGAAATATTTTTAACTTTAGTGAAATCCCGTTAGAACGAATATCGCCAGTACCCGCCTCTAATAAAATCACTGGATTATTAAATCAGTCGCTTTTTGAAATCAAATCTGAAAGAACAGAATCATTGCGATACCAAAACATATTAAAACCATCCCTTAATAAAATCACTATCGCCGTTTTATAAAATCCAACTTTTAGACATCATACGTAAAAAAATGATCGAGAAACACCAAGATAGTAGAAGAAGAGCCCTCTTCAACAGATGTCAGAAAAGCGCTTGATGTTATTCGATGCACTTTAGAGCAAAGAGGAAAATATCTATAATGTTGAAAGTTACAAAACATATTGAAAGCTTTCATACGATATTGAATCTTTACTCTCCAATTCTGTTAAAATTTGAAGTATGGGTGTTTGATCAACACTTTCGTGTATAAAAATCGTCGCTCAAAAGACGAATGGGCGTATCTGACTTTTAAGCATTTTGCAAAAAACCGATTTAAAGATTTCCAGTTTACTGTATCGATTGAGAATCGCCATCAGTGTGAGGGACTGTAACATTTTTACTATTTGTTGCAGAGATAAGTCCTTTGGTCATATTATAAAATTGACTTTAAACCTTTCTGTGGTGGTCATAACTCATTTTTCGATTTATTCGATTTATTTATTTATTTATTTATTTATTTATTTTATTATTATTCTTATTATCATTATCATCATCATCATCATCATCATCATTATTATTATTATTATTATTATTATTATTATCGAGATACGCTTATTCGTCTTTTTAGCGACGAAATGTACCTCATGTGTAAAATGAAAATGTCAACTGTATTTTGAAACACTGAAAAATAAATTAAGTAGTTTATTTCGTTTTTAAAGTATATTTAAACTTCAACACCTTTTATTTTTTATGTGAGTGCAGGTATGCCGGTTTACAAAATCGGCCGCTTTATAAAATCAAATGTCCTCAGAGCAAATGTGATTTTAATCAACGGCGGGCACTATGCAACAAAATATCCGTCTCAACGAAATAAATGTTTAGTCGTTGGATTTAATTTCCTGTACATTGCTTGAATTACATTACAACGAAATTTCCGTTACAATGAACAAACCTTAGGGACCCTTGAAATTCGTTGTAACAAGATTTCACTCTCTTTCTACGTATTTTAAAAATCTTTATTATGAAATTCATTTAAAATTCAGAGTTAGTTTTTCATACTTAATGTCACGAGCACTCGATAGTTTCGGCATTGATTGTTGGCAACACAGACACCTATAAAAAGGGAGTTGCTATATTGCTCGGGGCCTTCTTCGAATGTTCGTCAGTCGTCGATGTTGAGTTTTGAAATGAGCCGTTTTTTGCTCAACCTTTTGAAATGTGTCATCCTTTTTACACATTTTTCAATGTACATATGTTCCAGTTACTAATTAAAGTTCTAACCAGTTTAAAATGTTGAACTGTCGTTATTTCGTATCGAATGGAAAAATTGCTCTCCCAAATAATCAAGCTATTTCGATGATGAATTGAACACTTAAAAATATTAAGTCACAAATCAACCAGAAAAAAAGGTAAATAAAAGGGCATAAAAATTACGATTCAATTTCATAAGCATTGAAAAATGAAGTTGCATTTCAAATATTAACTTTTATAAATAATCAATGAGTTGAAAAGAATACTGAAATCTGTTACATTTCTCATCCATTAAGTGTTCGAACATAACGTGAACGGATGATATTGTCGACGGTCAAGGGGGAGACCATGACCCCTATGACCCTATCCTTGTATCCACCCGTTGTTGAAAGATATATCAAAACAACTTATCACACATTTTCTTAAAAAAAAGAATTGGTCCACTGTCTTCTGATTCACACAAAAGGGTGCCCACTTGAGGGGGGGGGGGGGTCATGGCGATGACTACGCCATTGAAAATTTTAGGGGGATTGAGGGGTATTTTTCTCTTTTTTTAAAGGAGGCTCTTGCTTTATGGGGGGCACTAGGGGGGTTAAAAAAATCTTTTCTTCTACTAGAGTCTAGGACACCCCCTTTTTTTATTTTTTTTTAGATTTACCAATAGTACTATGCTGTAAAAGTTTTAGCTTCTTACTCGAATTTTAAGAGGGTGCTCAATGGCCCCTTAATTTAACATTAGCCGTAGCATAAAATATGCCACAAATTTAAAAACATTTAATTTCCCCAGCTGTTTCTTTGTAAATAATTGTTTTATTGTAATGTATATGCATATTATTAGTGTGTATTATAATACGTAGCATTGTTTTTTCTGTTCAATGTATTTTTCTAATCCCCTTAATCATACTTATGAAGCTTGGGGGAGGACGTTGAGCACCCTCTTTTAGTTGCAATAGGAAGCTTCAATTCTTACAGTATATTACTATCCGCAAGTCTAAAAATACTATAGGGTGTCCTGTTATCAAGGACAAACTTTTTTTACATGTATTTTTTAACCACCCTAGGGGCAGTGTTGCCAGATTGGGGGAATTTACCGCATTTTGGGGAAATCTGGTGCTCTCTGGGGAAATTTTGGGGAAATGGGTTTTGAGGGGAATTCTTTGGGGAAAAATTTTTTTCTTGGGGAAAACTTGGGGGAAAAAAACTTTTTTTGTATTTAAGTTCGCGTCTTGACGTCTGGTAGTTATATTGTTTGTATCAAACAGCGTTGGTTTTAACTTTGCTTAACTTAATGGAATTCGCATTTAACATTATATGGAATATTATGCTACAGAATTCGCATTAATAGTTCTGCGTGAGTAACTAGTTGATACGTGAAACATACAAAAATAAGTCAGATGAAGAATGTTCTAGGATATACAAAAATCATAGTTAAATGTACATACAGAAGCAGAGTAGTAAATGCGAGTAGAAAAAAAATTATTTAGCTTTTTCTTATCTCTCGGTCAGGCGCTTGTATTTATGACTAGTGGCACCCTCACGGCTTTGCTCGTAGTAGAAAAATTAAAAGGTGTTTTGGTTCAATTGTATATTTACAAATAATGCATGATGAATTTCTCGCCAATTGGCTTGCCCGCGTTACGGTTCCACTTTATGATAACTTGGTAATTTAGTCGTCCATCTTATGATAATTTTGCTCGGGAAAATGTTCTTAAAATTGGAATAGAAAAAGAAAAAAATCGAATTTTCGAAAAATCACTTGAAGGTGCACACCTCCATGCTACAAACTAATTCTTTGCCCAATTTCATGAAAATCGGTCGAACGGTCTAGGTGTTATGCGCGTCACAGAGATCCTGACAGAGAGACTTTCAGCTTTATTATTAGTAACTAGTGGCACCCGCACGGCTATGCCCGTAATAGAAAAATTAAAGGTCTTTTGGTTCCCCTGTATATTTACAAATAATGTATGGTGAATTTTCTCGCCAATTGGGTTGTACCGACGTTACAGTTCCACGTTATGATAATTTCGTATCTCGCCAATTGGCTTGTGCCCATGTTACGGTTCCACATTATGATAATTTCGTAATTTGTGATAGTTTTTTTCTTAAAATTGGAATAAAAAAAGAACCACATCGAATTTTTGAAAAATCGCTTCGAGGTGCACACCCCCCTGCTACATACTAACTTTGTGCCAAATTTCATGAAAATCGGCCGAACGGCTTAGGCGCTATGCGTGTCACAGACATCCAGACATCCTACAGACATCCTCCGGACAGAGAGACTTTCTGCTTTATTATTAGTAAAGAAGATAAAAAAAGATAAAGAAAACAAAACAAAAAGGAAAAAAAAAGCAAAAATGGGAAGGAAAAAAAAAGTTGAGGAATTTTATAAGAAAATTTGGCTATTTGGGGAAAAAAAAATTTCACGAGAGAAAAATATCAGAGGAAAACGATTCACTTTATGAAAATATTAGTGGAAAAATAATTTTTGAATTTGGGGAATTTTGATAGAAAACATCGCTTTTTGGGGAAAAGTTGGAAGGGAATTGGGGAAATCTGGATTTGACGATCTAGCAACACTGCCTAGGGGGCACCCCTGTTCACACACGTGTGTTGTTCGAACAAAGCACGGGCAATCTACGCTTTATCATAATAGTTCAGCAGCAGCGGTGTTTGCATTATACAAATACAAAAATGACGACCAGCAACAGGCTATGGGCCCAGCTAGACTGGTCCTAGTCAATTTACAATCCCCAGTGAAGATCAATGGCCCTCTTAAAACTGTCTACTCCCTTGCTCATTACCACCTCTTCCGGTAAGCTGTTCCAAGGTTCCACTACCCTGCTATAATAATAATTTTTCCTAATATCCATGTTAGCCTGAGATTTAAATAGCTTAAAACAATGACCCCTTGTTCTGTTTTCAGTGCTAAACTTCAGCCCCGTAACATCTTTCATTTTAATAAATTTAAACAGCTGAATCATGCCCCCTCGGTCTCTTCTTTGCTCAAGACTGTACATTTTTAGCCCTCTAAGCCTGGAATCATAGTCTAAACGAGAAAGTCCATTTATTAACCTTGTAGCCCGCCTTTGAACCCTTTCCAATACATTAATATCCTTCTTAAGATAAGGAGACCAAAACTGAACAGCATACTCCAAATGAGGTCTTACCAAACTTCTATATAAGGTCAGAAGAACTTCTTTAGATTTCAGATAGAATATTTCAGATAGATCTAGATGCACAATGAATTATACCATTATTCATTGTGCAAACTGTGTAAGAGCTGGGCAGTCATTCCAAGCTCGTCAGCTTGCGAGATCGAGATTCTCGCTCACGTGATCGGTTGTGATGTAAAAATTTCGCAAAGTAGTATTCTAATTGACTCGAACATAGCCGCAAGCTAAGCTCTAGTGGATTAGAATGCTACTTCGCTACATTTCTACGTCACAACCAATCACGTGAGCGAGAATCTCGATCTCGCAAGCTGACGAGCTTGGAATGACCGCCTTGTACATTTAAACAAAATAAAAAGGGAAGGTTAGCGTCTTGCAGTTACGTACTTAGCTACCATAAAAGTTTCTAGATATAAGCCATTTTTTTTATAACCCTACATATTTGATCCGGATAATCTGGATAAATGAGGACCGGATAAACAAGGTTAATTGTACATAAACCACTGAATCCGGAATAAGCTTTTTCCCCCTTATTGCTTGTTAAAATGTTTTATAAAAATATTTCTAAAAGCCAGTGGCGTACCTAGCATGGGTGACACCCGGGCGGTAATTTGTAGCGTTTCCTCCCCCCCTCCTCCTGCAGACGCAAAAGAAAAAAACATGTAACCATAAAAACATGAAAAAACTATATTTGTGTTATAACGAAATTTTAAGGCGACTAATGTACAAAAAACTGATAAAAGTGGGGGGTCTGAGGGTTTACCCCTTGGAAACTTGTCAGCTTTGTCTTAAATGCCTTTAATACTGCCTTTTAGCTTCATATTTTTCAAAAACTTGCAATGCCACTTAGAGTGTCAACCCCCAGATGGGTGACACGCGGGCGGACCATCGCAGTCCCCCGTCCCCCTGTAGTGACGCCACTGGTAAAAGTTCTGGTTTGAGAAGACGCAGGAACAAACTACTATTTCCAGCAAAAATTGTATTTTGAACTCGAGAGAATCTTTATATTTTTTTTACTAATAATAAAGCGGAAAGTCTCTCTCTCTCTCTCTGACAGGATATCTGTCCGGATCTCTCTCTGTCCAGATCTCTGGCTGTCTGTCAGGATCTCTGTGACGCGCATAGCGCCTAGACCGTTCCGCAGATTTTCATCAAATTTGGCACAAAGTAAGTTTGAAGCATGGGGGTGTGCACCTCGAAGCGATTTTTCAAAAATTCGATTCGATTCTTTTTCTATTCCAATTTTAAGAACAAAATTATCATAAGATGAACGAGTAAATTACGAAATCATCATGACGTGGAACCGTAACATGGGCACAAGTCAATCGGCGAGATACGAAATTATCATAACGTGGAACAGTAACATGGGTGCAAGCCAATTGGCGAGAAAATTCACCATACATTATTTGTAAATATACAGGCGAATCAAAAGATCTTTTAATTTTTCTAGTACGGGCAAAGCCGCGCGGGTACCACTAGTGATATATAAAACTGTATTGCAGAAAAAATTGCAAAAATGCATTCCAAAAATACAAGATACGGCAGGCAAAAAAGTTTATTGCTCTAACTCGCCCTTGAAACAGTATGTAGGGGAATGTGGGGAAAAGTGAAATGGTTAAGATGACTGAGTTTTTTCAAAATGAACAAATCGGAAATTTATTTTGAAAATTACAGTATTCTTTTTTTCTCATGGGGCAAAGTGAAAAATAAAATACTTTTCTAATGAAATATTTTCTATTCGATTATAAAACATATTTTTGTTCAAAAGAATGAGTAAATAAAAGGTTAAATGAATAAATGAAAAGATAATTAGGCAATAAACGAATAATTGAATGAGTAAATCTTACTAATATTATATATGCGAAAGTTTGTCTGTATGGATGGATGTATGGATGTATGGATGGATGTATGGATGTTTGTTACTCTTTCACGCAAAAACTACTGAACGGATTTTGATGAAACTTTACAATAATATAGCTTATGCATCAGAATAACACATAGGGTAGTTTTCGTCCCGTTATGGGGGCAACACCCCCTTAGGGGGCAATAAAACACAATTTTTGTATAAATTCTCTCATATTGGGATGAAAAAATACTTGCACATATTTACATTATATGTCCATCGAAAGCTCTGATTTTTCTGTTGAAGATGGCGCCTGTTCGAAATTTCTAAGTAGAATAAAAAACGAGTTATGAGCTTTTTAGATCCATGTTCGAAGGCTTTCCTCAACTCAATACAGTATTTAGTGTATCATCTCAACTCCCTGTCGATAGCGACAATTGTTGTATTGTTGACTTTCTTTGCTTTTCGTGATTGTTCAAGGCTTTTCTCAAGTCAAATCTTGAAGTAAGATTTTTGCACAAGATTGGCAAATAATACATGATGTGGCTGATGATTTTCCATTTAAACAGAACTTTAATGTAATTAATGGTTTTTATTATTATTAATGCTGATTGAACACTTACTCATTATCCAAACAACCAGCAGATCGCCAAAACTTTTGCAGAAAGATTTCCGTAGCTGATGCATTTGGCAGTTTTTTCAACGTTGCTGTTTTTGAAGCCGAAGACTACGTCATAATGTTTCTGAGGTTTCACCATGTAAACAAAATATCGCCAATCAAAGAATTTTCAAAAGACTTTTTTTACTGTGTTAAATAATCCAGCAACTAAATTAAGCAAATCCATAAACAGCACAAAAACTTCCATTAATTTTCCTTTTTGCACAATTTCAAACAATCACCAAATTTTATTACTTATTTTGGTAACATTTCGGATGAAACTGTTTAGCTCCATTTTATGGTCACCAAAAATATCTCAGCATCTGGCGACGATATCTCTGTAACGAAAATTAATATCATATCGTTTTACAAAGTAAGGAAAGAATGGGAGAGCATCATCGAAGGTACCCCGAAACGACTTTCGCAAATTCGGTAAAATCGCACCAAGAGCCACAATGATTGAAATTTCCCGAAATAACTAAAGCAAGTATAAGGGGATTACGAGCGCAGCTACTTTTTTTAATCACTTCGTACTTCATTAGCCATACAGAGAAGGTTTTAGACTCCATGTTAAAAAAAAAGTATCAACAGATTAATCTTTTTAAACATGAGAAGATTAATTTCATGTTTTTTAAATTTGTATATGCTTAAATATAGTGCTTTCGGTTCTAAATCAATACTACTTTCTTCTTTATACTTATTGCTATTTTAGTTTTATGGGTAAGGAAGAAACTCGATTTTTAATCACGTCAAAAAGATGTGTTTTAAATTCTTTCACTTAAAACAGAAAACAAAAGCAAATAACGATTTTTTCTAATAATTATTACTGACCCAGGCAACGCCGGGTACTTTTGCTAGTCAATTGATATATGAGGAAAAATAAATGAGCGAGTAAAAGAATAAATGAATATAAAAGTGAATTAATAAATGAAGGAATGTAAATGAATTAATTAATAAATGAAAAGTAAATAATTTATATTGAATGATTGAGTGAGTAAATGAAACAAACTATTTCACTTTACCCCATCCACTTTGCCCCGCATGTACTTGACTAATTGTACAATTTATTTAAAATACAAATAAGCTTAATATTAACTAAATTAATGCTACATTGAATATTAGGACGCCTCAATTAATATTTAAATTGTTAATAGCAAGGACTTTATCATTTTTGAGTAACAAAACTATTTTTTGACTTAGAACAAAATATTATAATATGAGTCTCAATTTTTGAAAATTGCCTGTATTATTACATGCTTTAATCTTCGGCGGTATTTTTTTCCTGCCTGGAATAGAATACATATGGTACTCAGTGGCGCACACAAGGGAGGGGTCCAGGGGGTTCGGACTCCTCCTTTCGGTCTTGCTTTTTTTCCCGATGGATTGTGATTCAATGTATTTAATACGTAGATTAATTTCAAACAAAGGTAACAATAATTTCAGTTCTAATAAGTGAAAAACGAAAATCCTCATGTTAAAAGACATTTAAAAGTGTTGTGCACTTTTCCTATAACAAGCAAGATTATAAATAAATGTACTGTAATATTCATGTTTTAAGTTTTGCAATTACAGATTAAAATGAGGTTTTCTGAACTTGAATCCATTTTTTAACTATAAGAAACATAAAACCGTAAATTGTTTGCTTTCTGGTTTTTTATTTAAGTATATTTCATTAAATAATGCTATTTTTTAACTCAATAGTTTATTTTTTACTGTGTTTGGTTCTCGGGAATCTATAAAATCATGTCAATATGTTTGAAATTGACGCCGTTTTGGGTTATGATATGAGAATGAGGCTTTCGACCTTAGACCCTCCCCTTGGAAAATTCCTTTGTGCGCCACTAATGGTACTATATACTTAAAATAATACCAGAAAGGTGGAGCTAAAAGCAGAGTAAATATTTCACCATTTCACTTCGCCCCGCGATTTCACTTTACCCCATGTTCCCCTACATCTAAAAGGCTGTCCGGATTAAGCGAAGTCCAATTTAATAGGGTTCGAGGAAAGTTTGTTGTATATTAAAATATTCTCTAATTATAGCAAGTTACACTGCCTTAATTTTTATCAGAAAGCCAGCAACTACTCTGTAACTCGTAAAAATGTCATCATAGTACCGGAATGAACATAAATTACCTTGCATAAGAAGGTGGTAAGGAATGTAGTTATGAGGAAAAAAAGAAAGCAAAAAAGAAAGCTCGTTGAAAGCAAATCTCCGTAATTTAATTGAACTCTAATTACTTCTTTAATCTTTAGCATACTGAAATCGCTACATACTTAACGTAAACTTAATGAGTAGAATCATTTGCGAAATTGTTTTCTCACTTTATTAATATTAAGGATCAAGGGGCGTGTGAGGGAAAAGTTTTATTACCAGATGGCGCAACCTACTTTTTTTTCCAGTTATTAATAAAACCGGGTTTGAAATTACACTATGAAAAAAATATATATAAATCGAATTCATTCTTTTACAAAACCAAATTCATTTTCAAGTAATGGAGTTGTCTCCATTAGTCAAAAGTATAGGAATATGGGGCAAAGTGAAATAGTGAAATATTTACTCCGATTTTAGAGTACCATTTACCTAAAAATATTTTAACTATAGTCGAGTCTCAAAGATCCGAGGTAATTGGGGCTCACATCACCTCGGATTACTGAAAACTCGGATTATCCGAATACTTCTTCCATTGTAAAAATTAAAACTATTTGGACGACATAAGGAGAACCAACATTCCTAGCATAAAAAAAAGTATTCTCTTCACAAAAAATGTATCACGCAAATTTGACCATTAACTTCCCTTTTAATTCCGTACAAACCAACTTTGACGTTAGTTTTTCACGATGTTCGTCCGTATTTTTGTGTGCAAATTTGTAGGAAATCAAAACATGCATTTTGGCTGTGGCCGAATCGTCTTCGATGAGTTTTGTCGTGATGTCTGTGTCCTTAAGCGGTTGTGTGCATCTTGGGTAACACAAAAATGTTTAGTTGAAGGTTTAAATTTCGTATATGTAACTCATATGGCAGCAACTTGTGAACCTATTTTTTTATTATTATTATTGCTATTGTATTTATACCAAAATGGATTTATTATCTCCAATATATCTCTTAATCTATGCTTGAAGAGTTAAGGAATATTTCGCGCCATTCAGGGGGTGTTGTTAAAACCAATATCTCTCATTGTATTTTTATTTACTTTATGTAGGTAATAAGTTTCACAGTTGCAAAAGATTTCCATTTTCAGATTTTATTGAAAATCATTTTTTTAGCTACTAAAAATTTAAGTTAAAATATTAATAAGACACCTCGGATTAAGCGGAACCTCGAACTTTCGAGACTCGGATTTTCGAGACTCTACTGTATGTAGTAATATATGTAGTCTATTCCAGTCTTGAAAAAAGTACCTCTGAAAATCAAAGCAAAGGATAACACAAGTAATTTTCAAAAATTGATACTCAAATTGTAATATTTAGCTGTAAGTCAAAAATTATTTTGATATAATTAAATGATAAAGTTCTTGTTATTAACATTTTAAGTATTAAGTGGGACCTTCTAATGTTCGGTTCAGTATTTATTTAATTAATATTTAGCTTATTTGTATTGTTAATATTTTTCAAAATTTGTCAAGCGCATGCGGGGCAAAGTGAAATAGTTCATTTCGTTTACTCATTCAATCATTTACTAAATCACTTACGTATTTATCTTATAACTAATTTATTTACATTTCCTCATTTAATAATTCACCTTATAAATCATTCTTTCACTTATTTCCTTATTCATTCACTATTTTTTTCACTCATTTACATCATACATACGCACATACACACATACGCACATACACACATACGCACATACACACATACGCACATATACACTTACGCACATACGCACATACGCACATACACACATACACACATACATACGAACGTCACGAGAAAACGCGTTGTAATTAACTCGGGGATCGTCAAAATGGATTCTTCAGTAGTGATGCGCCGGATCGTTAAAAAAGTAGATCCGCGGATACTGATACGGATCTCAAAATTTTTTTTACCCAATTCAACTATCCAAATATAAAAATTTGTTATAGAAAGTATTCCCGTCAGAATAATGGCAGTTTCTTCAAAAAAATGTCAACTGCGGCAAAAATATAATCAAGACTATGATTTAATCTTTAAAGAAATCTCTGTTATGGGTCAGCGCTGCATTAATGCTTAGATGGAATGTGAAAAATTATTTCTAACTTACTCGGTAAATGTAGGATATAGGAGCAAGAGTGTAAAGCTGCTACTTTACAGGTTAGAAAAAAATTTTCCCACTTTATTTCAGCATAAATGCAGCGCTGACCCATTCTACCGAACTTCTCAGACCGACGAAATACAGAACCGGGAAGACCTTTACAAACAGTAAATAGAGAATTTAGTCTCACTTTTTTTTAAAGGATGCTGAGAAAAACAAAAACGAAGAATAACAGAAACCCCAAATCAATGACAAAAACTAATATTAAATTAAAAATTTAAAAAACAAACATGTCCCAGAGAGCCGACCTCATATTAAGTTGAATATCGCGTGTCAGAGCACACATTTGTTAACAAATATGAACGGACAGATGATAAAAATTTTAAATCATTGAGCTTTTTCTCCTTATCTTCCGAGTATGAAATCGCTACCAAACAAGCGTATAAAGACTTAGAATTGCATTTAAAATTTACTTAACAAGATTATAGCTCCTATTGTATATAAGTTGGAAGTTTCAAATAAATATCAAACGCAGAAAACTTCGTTCTTTCAATTTGAGACAACATTTTTAACGTACAGGTAAATTTTTACTACTTTAATTGTGAAAAATGTTAAATCGGTTTTTACTTAATATCTTCGGTAATTATAGTTCTACAAAAACGAGGCCAAGCTAAGAACACTTCGATCAAGTCACCTTTTGAAACGAAACATGAACAATCAAAATCGGTTCATCTGTTTAGGAGTTACGATGCCACAAAAAGACACACGGATACACACTTTTAAAACTTATTTCCCCTTCCTTTTTGCAACGGGGGGGGGGGGGGTACAAATTGGCTTCTGAAATGATACCTTATAATTTACATAGGGAATAAAACCTAATTTAAACGGAATTTAAGAGTCTTTTATTCAAATGTTTAAATTTTTTTAGAATAGAAATGATCCGTTTAAGATCCGTCAAAAAAGTAACGGATACGGTTACAGATCTTTATTTTCCCTCGGATATCCGTGGATACGGATACGGATATCCGGAACATCACTATTCTTCAAATGTCTATACGTTCTTAGGCATGTATCCACGTGTGGTCTGGTTTAAAAAAAAAATCAATATTCATTCGGGGGCGAGCAAAATGGAAATTTAGGCCGATTTTTGAGTGAAATTTTTTTCGCGAATACAATACTTCTTTTTTTGTAAAAAAGAAAGTAAAAAAAGCGAAAAAATGACTAGTTTTCTGAAAATTAACTAACTTTGAAATTTAATTTCTCGTCAACTATTATAGATACAATGAAAGTAAAATAATCCTTTTTAAAAATAATTTTACGTTCTTGAAATCATGAAATAACAATTTTGTTGGAAAGTTAATTGTTTTTGAGATATAAGACAAAATCTGAAAGCACGCTCTTTTAATTTGAAGATGGTCGTGCGAGCTCCTTCCCAACCACCGGGAAATTCAAGTACCCTCATCTGCTTGCCAGTTTCAATAAATCAAATCACCATAATCACCTTCACTACAACAGACTGAAAAGAGAAAGGAATTACGTCAAATCGATCACTGAGAAGGCTCCAAAAATAGAAAAGAGCGAGAAAAAAAATTTGAATTTTTGCATCTTGAATTCAAATTATGTTTTTCGCAATCACGAGTGTGTGTATGTAGGCGTGTGTGTTTGTGTGTGGGGGTATGTGTTTGTGTGTACGGGTTATGTGTATATGTGTATAGGCATGTGTGTTTGTGTCTGTGTGGGGGGGTATGTGTGTGTAGGCATATGTGTTTGTGTCTGTGTGCAGGCATGAATGTGTGGGTAGTTGTGTGTATGTGTGTGTGTATGTTTTTGTGTGTGTATGTGTGGGTGTCTGTATGTATGCGTGTGTGTGTTTGTATGTGTGTATGTGTGTAGGTGTGTGTATGTGTTTGTGTATGTGTGTAGGTGTGTGTAGGTGCATGTGTGTGTATGTGTTTGTGTGTGTGTAGGACATGGATGCAACCTGGAGACGGCTTTTGCTAGAGGAGCAGCATCGTGAGAAGCCCGTCGACGGTGATGGTGCGGAGGGTGGCGGTGGGAAAAATCAAAGGAACGTCAAAAACAGTCAAGTGAGAACAATAAGCAATCGTGATTGCTCAAAAAAAAAGGACCTTTTTTAAAAAAAATTCACAAACATTGAAATTTAATGTCTCGGAAACTATTATAGCTACAGTGAAAAATAAGAAACGATTTTTAAAGATAATTTTACGCTCTTTAATTCATCATAATACAAAATTGTTCGCAAGTAAATAGTTTTTAAGATAATAGACTAAAACTGAAAAAAAAAAAAAAGACACCCCCACCTGAAATCCTAGGTGGCGCTGCGAGCTCGCCCCTACCCACTGGGGACTTTCAGTATGTTCATCAGAAGTCCTTCCTGTACGAGTGTGCCAATTTTCAAAACTACATGTTTTCTTGTTTTTTCAAACCGTTCATTGACTAGACTACTAATTATTATCGGAGGATTATGTTTAATAGCCAAACATAAAGACTGGAAAATTACGAATCAGTTTACTGGCATTCGGAAGAAGTAACTCGGACATAGATAGATACATAGATAGATAGATGAATAGCTAGATAAGTACATACGCTATGTTTTTTATTATGTAAGATTGGCAGGTCAATTTTTTATTCAGATGTTAGAACCTTTCATATTTGAAGTTTGCGTAAGTGAAAAGCGTATTTGCGCACTGTTAAATACATATTTAGCGCATATTTTAGGCGATTTCTATTGATGATATTTCAGTGCAAATTGTCCAGGTTTCACACAAGAAAAAAAGACAAACTGACCCATTGTGTGATAAAACAAATTTGGAGTTTCCTCCAAACTATTTTTTTTCTTTTAACAAAGTTTTGAATGATTGCAATTGATGGTAGCGACACAAGATTGCAGCGACAGCGGTATTATATTTGTCAGCGAAATTTTCGAATCACAGTTAAACAAATAGAAAAACGGTTTTCAAAATTCTGAACACGTAAAAGAAGAATTCTGAAAGGAATAACTGCTTTCATTTGCGATAGTAAAATATACTTCATTTCTTTTTCTAACTGAGTTTAAAAAGTGAAAATAAATACGAACACGAGTAAACAGGGACTGAAAAAAGTAGCTGACAATGCTTAAATTTACAATGTAGTAATTTGAGTCAATGGCTTACTTAGGACGAGCCAAAAGTTTTGATCTATTCGTCATGTGTGTAACTCTTCGCAACGTATAGTTAATTTGAAGGGCTCGGGGCTAGAACGTGATAAGCCACACTTTTGAAATTAAACATTTTTATTTCGTTTTACAAACGAGCTGATGTGTGCATCACATGACTTTCTTTTAGTCCAATTTAATGTCATTTTCTCACTATTGGCAGTTTTAAGGAAGTAAAAAGGAAGTATTGTATTCTCGAAAAAGTTTTCATTCAAAAATCGGCCTTAAATTTCATTTTGCTCACCCCCGAATGAATGTTGAGTTTATTTTTTAACCCGAACACACGTGGATATATGCCTAGGAACGTACAGACACCCGAAATATCCATTTTGACGATCCCCGAGTTAATTACAACGAGTTTTTCTCGTGACGTCTGTATGTACGTAATGTATGTGCGTATGTGTGTGTATGTATGTCGCATAACTCAAGAAAGGAATGTCCTAGAAAATTGAAATTTGGTACTTAGACTCCTAGTAGTGTCTAGTTGTGCACCTCCCTTTTTGGTTGCATTCGGATGCTCCAAAGGGGGTCTTTTGACCTTTTTTGGGGGGAAATCATTGTTAATTTCGATGCAAACTCAAGTGGTGTTATAATTTGGCAGATACTTGGCGATACATCGCCAGTCTTTTGGTCGCCAAGTTTTGTCTCCAACTTGGCGACAAATTTGGCGATTTTTTTATTACTATTTTTTTATTTTTTTATTCTGTTTCAATTTCGCCACCGTTGGTGATATTGAGAGTGTAAACTATTGAATCACATTAAAACTGCCAATAATGATAAAATGACATTAAATTGGAGTAAAAGGAAGTCATGTGATGCACACATCAGCTCGTTTGTTCTTAATTCTGCTTTGATAATGGAAATAAACATGACAATGGATTATGTGACTGTCAGAAAAAAGGAATCTGGTTTTAGTATTGCAAAATATAGAATATAGAGTACCTATAAAAAATATTCGTTCAATTTTTCAAAAGTTAGAAATTGGTCTACCGGAAAAAAAAAAAAAATCATGTGGCATGTCACATTTTTGCTCCGAGCCCTTCATTTGTTCGCATGTGCATGAAATGCGCAATATCTTTACTAATAATAAAGCTGAAAGTCTCTCTGTCCGGAGGATGTCTGGATGTCTGGATGTCTGTAGGATGTCTGTGACGCGTATAGCGCCTTGACCGTTCTGCCGATTTTCATGAAATTTGGCACAAAGTTAGTATGTAGCATGGGAGTGTGCACCTCGAAGCGATTTTTCGAAAATTCAATGTGTTTTTTTTTTTCTATTCCAATTTTAAGAAAAAAAAAATATCATAAGATGGACGAGTAAATTACGAAATTATCATAACGTGGAACCGTAACATGGGCAGAAGCCAATTGGCGAGATACGAAATTATCATAACGTGGAACCGTAAGATGGGTACAAGCCAACTGGCGAGAAAATTCACCATACATTATTTGTAAATACACAGGCGAACCAAAAGATCTTTTGATTTTTCTATTACGGGCAAAGCCGTGCGGGTATCACTAGTAATCAATAAAAGGGTTTTCTTAATGCAATGCTATTTTGAGCTTGTTATTTTTCATTCTTTTTGAAAGCGATTAAAGATTTATTTCAATGGAAAATAATATATTAACTGCTTTGTTTCAAAGGTACTACTACTTTATTTGTTAGTTTATTTATGTTTTACGCATTAAAATGAGCGAGGCATATTTTTTATTTCTAGAAATCTGCTCAAAATGTAAATAAGTTATGTTTGAAATAATGTGCAATTTTAGTTAATTTTGAGAGTAGTAATCAGATACCAGAAAGTCGATGTTGATACAGTGGACGCCGGTTAATTGAATCAGTTAACAATTGAATCAGACGCTTTAATGCATCAAATTGTCAAACACAAAATAAAATCCAGATTTATTGAAATAGCCGCTTTATTGAATCAGCCGCTTTATAGAATCAAAACTGTTAGAACAAACATGATTCATATAAGCGGTGGCCACTGTATACGAGAAAGTAAGCTCGTTTAGTTCTGGGCGAAACTTCTTCATCTTCACTAATAATAAAGCTCAAAGTCTCTCTGGATGTCTGTAGAATGTCTGGATCTCTGTGACGCGCATAGCGCCTAGACCGTTCGGCCGATTTTCATGAAATTTGGCACAAAGTTAGTTTGTAGCATGGGGGTGTGCAACTGGAAGCGATTTTTTGAAAATTCAATGTGGTTCTTTTTCTATTCCAATTTTAAGAACGAAATTATCATAAGACGGACAAGTAAATTACGAAATTACCATAAGATGGAACCGTAACATGGGCGCAAGTCAATTGGCGAGATACGAAATTATCATAACGTGGAACTCTAACATGGGTACAAGCCAATTGGCGAGAAAATTCACCATACATTATTTGTAAATATACAGGCGAACCAAAAGACCTTTTAACTTTTCTATTACGGGCAAAGCCGTGCGGGTACCACTAGTGTTTACATAAAGTAAATGTCTGCTTTTTGAGTTGAAGTAGACATAGCTGAAATCTAAACTGGCCGTTTTTGGCTGCTGACTGCTTGTCACATAATACCATTGAGCAGGGAAGCCCCAAATTCAAATTTTTAAGAGGGCAGAAATTCTCAATTAGCCGAATTTAACCTCAAATTTAGCCGAATGATGGTAATTTTGCCGAACGGAACACCAAATTTTGCCGAATAGGACACCAAATTTTGCCGAATAGAACTCCAGAATTTCGCTAAATGATTGCCGAATCGTTAGACAAAAATTGTTAGGCTAGGAATTTTTTGGGAGGTGACATCCCGTGACCTCCCATTGGGGCGCCCCTGCCATTGATTTTTGGTACAAAGTATGTAAAATGGACGTATGATGTGCTGAAAATGCACTGCGCAATCAAGCCATTTATTTATTTATTATTATTTTTTTAAACTAGTGGTACCCGCACGGCTTTGCCCGTAGTTGAAAATTAAAAGGTCATGCGGTTCGCCTGTATATTTACAAATAATGGATGACGAATTTCTCGCCAATTGGCTATGTTCACTCGCTCTGAAATTTCACGTCATAATAATTTCGTAATTTACTTGTCCATCTTATGATAATTTTGCTCCGGAAAATGTTCTTAAAATTAAAATAGAAAAAAAAAATAAAATCGAATTTTCGAAAATTTGCTTCGAGGTGCATACCTCCATGCTACAAACTAACTTTGTGACACATTTCATGAAAATCGGCCGAACGGTCCAGGCGCTATGCGCGTCACAGACATCCTGCAGACATCCAGACATCCAGACTTTCCGCTTTATTATCTTTATCTTGATCTTTACTAATAATAAAGCTGAAAGTCTCTCTGTCCACAGGATGTCTGGATGTCTGTGACGCGCTTAGCGCTTAGACCGTTCGGCCGATTTTCATGAAATTTGGCACAAAGTTAGTTTGTAGCATGGGGGTGTGCACCTCGAAGTGATTTTTCGAAAATTCGATGTGGTTCTTTTTCTATTCCAATTTTAAGAACAAAATTATTATAAGGTAGACGAGTAAATTACGATATTATCATAACGTGGAACCGTAACATGGGTACATGCCAATTGGCGATAAAATTCACCATACATTATTTGTAAATATACAGGCGAACCAAAAGACCTTTTAATTTTTCTATTACGGGCAAAGCCGTGCGGGGTACCACTAGTTTGTAATAAAGATAAAGAAAAACAAATTAATACATAATTTCAATAACAACCATAACGCTTTTCAAAAGATTTCGAGGGCTTTTTTGTCATTGCGAGAAAGAGAATAAATAAAATAACAAAGATACACCTATTTTCCTATTCAGCACGTAAATATCTGAAAACATGTTTGCGCCCCTACATAACACAATAAACTCCGAAATGCAAATGTCTGAGTCACTAAACTATGGGAAAACATTGTGCTGAATAGTTTCCCTTTGAATCACATTTTACTTACACGTTTTGGGATCTATTTTTGCATATGCAATCTATCAAAAGGAGCACGCTTTTTCCTTCTTTGCATAAAATATTTCAGCACTTCTATTTCCAAAAGTTTTCTCTGTGATGATTAAATATGGCTGGAACGTAAAAGTCATTCTATTTTTGCTTGGAGTTTCAGCAGTTTTGAGATTGCCAAGGAAAAAAGATTATTTTGCAGCTTCGATTAAACGAAAAGATGTTCGTTTTTTTTTTTTTTTCAGAAATGTTTTTTATTCGAAATTTTGCTACGCAAATTAAACTTGCGGTTTGCTTTTCTACGGGGTGCCCACAGGGGGATTATGGTGCAACTTGCGCCATTAAAATTTTTGGGGGATTTTAAATTTTTTTTAATTTATTTACTTAAATTCATTTATTGGTTTATTTTTAAACCGAATTATTTATTTTAATGAGCAATCACGATTGCTTATTGCTTTCATTTGACCGTTCTTGGCGTCTGGTTCCTTTTTCAGCTTGGACCAGGGGCACCACCGCCCACCGGCCCTTGCACGCGGCGCTACGCGGCTGCTCCGGTCCTGAACTATACGCTTCTCATGGTCGGAGGCGTCCATGTCCTATACACATGCGCGCTCATACACACACACACACACACGCTCATACACACAAGACTTTACACAAATACACACATACACACATGCCTACGTGCATACACACACAAGCCTACACATGCACGCACGAGTGCCTACATATACACACACGCCTGCACGCACACACAGTATACACACGTAACCGCCTAGGAGAAGTAAGGGTAGGCTTGAAAGGACAGGAGCTGTTTCTAGAAACAATAGCCCCCAATGAGTAGGGCCCTGTCGCAACTCGTGATTGTGAAAAACATAATTTGAATTCAAAATTTCAGAATTCAAATTAATTTTGAAAATTTGAAAAGTTTTTTTTAATTTTTTTTATTTTATTCTGTTCATATTTTATTTCATTTATTTATTAGTTGCTGTATGTGTGTATGTTATTGGTAAAGCACAGAACTTTCTAATAAAATAATAATAATAATTAAAAATAAATAAATAAATAAATTTAAAAATAAATAAATAAAAAAATTAAAAGTAAATTAATAAAAAAATATTTTTTTAATGAATCGAAAAAAGGGTGCTAAAATAAAAAAATAAAGAAGAGAAAGAGGTTTGAGAAAATTTTTGGGGGTGAATTTGCTCCATTGAACTTGGGGGGGGGGATGGGCACCCTTGCTTTTCTAGAAAAACGAATGAGTTTATTTGTGGTGGGAGGCAATATATGTTGAAACTGGTTGCATAATTCATCAATTTTCCAGTTGCAAAAATTAAATTGCGACAAATACGTTAACTTCATATTACGGATAGTAGCGACCTTCTAAATACAGGACCGATGGACTCGATTTTAAGCAATTATATTTTCGAAACTACTGCACATATTAGAAAAAGTCAGCGTTTCTTAAATTGTGTTCCGCAGATCCCAATGGTTCTATAGAGACCAATCGAGGATTCCACGAAACTCTCAATCTTTATATTCCTTGGTTTTTTACAGAACTTAAAAAATCTATTAAAACAATGACTTTCCAAAACTTATGCTCAAATTTTAAACCTTAAAATGTTGCTTGTGACTACAATCTTGTTTTCGAAGTTCTGTTTAGATTTTACTTTTTTTTTAATTTTTAAATTACACTTTGGCATTAAAAATTTTTTTTGGATTTATTTTCACTTTGACTGTAAATAAAACATTTCAAGAATGTAGCTTCAAACTATACTGCATACTTGCGTAAACAACAGGGGTTCCACTAAAATAGGGGTTATTCCAAAGGGTTCCCCTCATTCAAAAAATTAGGAAACGCTGCCATAAGTGACACACGATTTTAAGGAGAAATATTCCAAGTTTTTTTTTCTTTCCAGTTACAAATGTCAAATGCGTGAGCCTTTAGTCACTCGACAAATGAAAAACCGTATCTACGATTTTTCTTAGCCGGAGAAAAGTCTTGTTACTACACCTCTGTTCTCCTCTCTTCTAAGCTTTTACACCGAGTTTCAACAAAGAAACACAAAAATAGCAAGTTCCCCGACTTGCTCCCTCTAGCACCGGCACTGGACATACATTTCACCTGGTTCAGTGATTTCCTTTTTTGGGGTTACGTCAACGATAGTTTGTCAACCCCCGATGCTGAAAACACTGCAAAAACGTCAAAAAACCAATTGTCAGAGTGGTACTCCAAAATGTGTTAAACGAACAGGATTACAAATTGGCGGTTGTCTAAAAGAAGACTCCACTGAGCATTACTAAGTGGTAAGTGCACATGGTGCTCACACACTGTGCACATTGGTATAATTGAACTACTTTGGAAAAATATTTTAGTATATTTCTCCTTAAATTCAGCCATCATTTATTGTAATGTGTGCAGTAGTTTGGAAACTATGATTTTTTTGAAATCGGGCCAATCATTTGTGCTCCCTTTGTTAGACTAGCTAGGCTATACAACATAACGGATAACTTCCATAGCGGTAAGTTTTCTTCGGAGGCTGCAAACTTTTTCAATACTGAAATTTCTGGAATTTTACAATTATCCAACCTAGCCAAACGCGTAGCCTTAAAAATTACGAATCGATCGATACCTGGTTCGATGCTCAGTTTTCTACCGTTTACCAAGAGTAGCGATGAAGCATTCGTTCTCGACAGAAATAACTCAAAAACCCAGTTTTTAAAGTATTTTTTTGAATAATAGCAAAATTGATTTGTTTGCATATTTTTCGTTGATAGCGGTGAAAAAATCTTTATAAAGTGATACATTTCTTATGAAGATTAGTAAAGTATTGAAGAAGTTACAGCGTCCCCGCAACAAAATACCTTTGCGAAATAACATATATGATTTACTTTTCTAGTCCAATGATTCTCAACCGATAGGTCTACACCGGTCGGTAGAAAAATATGACCGGTTCTCAGGATATTTTTGCTCGTCTACGTAAAAAAAAAAAATAATAATAATAATAATTATTTACTAAAAGATAAAGAAAACACCTTAATAATTATAACGATATCCCATATTTCATATTTTGTGTGTTTTGTGAATAATTTTCGTAAATGTCTGTAATTTTTCAGCGTTGTTCATTACTTATTTACAGGGTTGTTTGGTTTAAACCGAATGTTATTTTTTTAAAACCATGTGGGTTTTTTTTTTTTTTTTTCAATTTTTTTTTTTTTTTTGAAAAATTCCATTGTTTTTCCTCAAATGTTTTCATAAATTTTACACATTATTGCAAAGAGTCGAATTTAATTAATACAAAGTAACTAGCAAAGCTTTACAGATAAATTACAGATTTAATAAATTTAGAAACTGCAAGTTTGCTAAATGGTTTTTATTTTGATTTTTTCTTTTTTTTTTTTTTTTTTTTGAATCTATGCAGCTTTTCTATTAGTAAAATAAATATACAAGGCTAAAATTACATGAAAAAAAAATCCAAGTAGCTCTTGTCTAATTTTTTTACTATCAATATTTTTCAGTCTTTTGCCTTTCAAAATAGTCCAAAAAGCATATTTCAACCAAAAATTCATATACTACATAATTTGCTTGACTACTTAAGATTTATTGAGACATATTATGTGCCATTGAAGTGATGCATAGTGTAAAAATATCTTAACACTAGAATATTTAAATGACAAAACAAAAAAAAAATATATTAATAACTAAAGAAGTCCAAGAGCACTTAGAGAAGGCATAAAATTGTACTTATACCTGCACTCTTTTTGCATCCCCGATAGACGATGCAGTCAGAAAAAGAAAATAAAATAGATAGAATAAAAAATTTTTTATAATAGTTAAAGATTTTCAAACAATATTCTCCTATAGAAATCTCTAAGTATGAGGAAATGAAATTACAAGATTTTACTCTTAAGTATTTAATTAATTACGAAGAAATTAAGTACAAATATAAATATTAAACGTTCCTTCACAATTAATTCATAAAATCTTCATGATTTTCCTAATATATATATATATATATATATATATATATATATATATATATGTGGTGCCGACTCTGGTACACCCTGGTACACTTGCACAGCCCTTCATACATTTTAGCTTTCTTGTATGTAAAACTCGCCAAGAGATGACGACGTAGAGTCCGGCGACAAAACGAACAGCGCCAAGGGCGGTAAAACTTTTTTGATTAGTGATTTACTTTGAGGAGACGAAAAACGTAAGACGTGATATAAAGACGAACAGCAAGACGGCTGCACTTCTGCATTGTAATCATTTTTGTAAATATTAGTTATGTGTAGTTTAGTTATCATTAAATGTTTAGTAGCTAAAATTATGTCATCAATGAGTGCTTCTATAAGGGAATACAAGCATTTTCATAGTTATTACCAGTAGCTCGGCATCCCACAAAAAATTCAGAAGTGGGATTAAGGATCGATATGAGGAACGCCTACACCAAAATTCTTTTGGAGTATAATGTTTGCAAGTGTGATTAACCGGAAAACTAATTGATACTGTTTCCGAAAAAAAAAAAAGAGAGAAAGAACCGAGTGAAATGTGACTGTGCCTTGTGAACTATCTGAAATTCTCTGTTGGATAATCTGATTTCAAGCATCCGGAAAAGGGGTGAGTGAATTGTGAATTTCTTTGCTTCAAAGATGCAATTGAAAGAGATTAAAAACATTGACTTTGCGCTCAGAAACTTTAAGCGAGAAAAAATAGTGCTTCTCCACCGTTTTATATTTTCTGATAACGGGGACAGTTCCAATAGAAAGCGCTTAAGAAATTTTACGGGATTTGAATACAACCCAGAATCAGATGAATTCAAAAATAAATTAAAAGACATTGAGAAAATTTTTTCTCTTAACGAAATAATAACTATTGCAAATTTTTTGAACATTCCCTTGGAGGGAAATAAATCTGACCTAGCAAAAAGCATTCTCTCCTTTCTGACAGATATTGCTGCGCTGTCAAAGCTTGACGAACAACATTCCCAGTCAGAAGATGACTCATTCTCGGATCATCAGCAGTCCGGTCAGAACGAGGAAGTTATTAGTGACGATTTATCTGCTGGAATTGAAAACAAAGTAGCACCGCCGCCTGTATTTAATTATTCTGATTCAGGCAATGTTTTGGCTACGAGCTATCTTTTACATTATTCTGATATTGAACACTCCCTGCCGAAATTTAATGCAGAACCGCATGAGAACATTTCTTCTTGGGTAGAAACTTTTGAAAGTGTTTCTAAGTTATTTAACCTTACTGAAGTTCAAAAATTTATTTTTGCTAAACGCTGTTTTGGAGGAAATGCCGCATTATTTATCAGCACCGAACAAAATATTAATTCTTATGAAAAATTAAAGAAAGCGCTAATCAGCGAAAATTCCACACAAGTTAGTTCGGCTTCGCTTCATAGTTTAATGAGCGAGCGTAAAATGCGACATTCTGAGACTACGCAAGAATATTTTTTAAAGATGAAACAATTGACTCTTTCTGGACGTATTGATGACATATCTCTTATCAGTTATGTAATAAAGGGAATTCAAGATAAACCGGAAAATAAAACAATTCTTTATGGAGCGCGCGATATAAATGATTTTAAAGAAAAACTCAAAGTATACGAAGTAATGAAAAATGATTTGGCTAGAAATGAGAAACCTTTCGACAGAACCAAGCAAAAAATGTCAAATGATGATCGCTTAAAAAAGAGTGGGTATACTTCCAATTTCAAAAGAGATTTAAACAATAAAAATAAGATACACTATGAACAAAATAATGAGAAGACGCGATATAACACCAACAAGGAAAACTACAGAGAAAAAATTTGTTACAATTGCGGTTTGAAAAACCACATTTCAAAAAATTGTGTACACAAGGATAAGGGGCTTAAATGTTTTCAGTGCGAAAATTTTGGGCACAAAGCTTCTAATTGCCCTAATAAGAAACCAGACGTTGCTCATTTAAATGTTCCAAAGAAGAAAAATTTAAATAAAGAAGTAAAAATTGGTAACTCAGTGGTAAAAAATGCTATTGTCGATTCAGGGTCACAAGCCACATTAATCCGGGAATCGATTTTCAAAAAATTGAATTCTCTTGGTCAGCGATTTCAATTACTTCCTTTAAATACTGTTTTGTCAGGATTCGGTAAATGTCAAGTAAAACCAGTTGGAGTTTTTGAGAGTGATATTCAAATTGACAATTTTAAATGTAAAGCAGATGAAGTTGTGGTGAATAACGAAATAATGGCTTGCGATGTAATTATCGGCCTAAATATTTTGATGCAAGGAATAACAATAATTGATGATAATGGTGTTACGATTCAAGCTAAACCCAAAGATGCAGAACATTATGATGTTTTATCTGTCTTGCCAATTAATGTATGTGTTTAAGAAGTTGAAATGAATATTTCCCCTGATATTCCTCTTGATTTAAGATCTAAAGTAAAGACATTGATTTCCAACTATGTGCCTCAAAAAATTAAAACCACTAATGTTGAGTTAAAAATTTTGGTAAAAAATGACCTACCTATATCTCATCATCCCCGTAGGTTGGCATTCTCAGAAAAAATGATCGTCGAAGCTCAGGTTGCCGAATGGTTAAAAGAAGGTGTAGTGGAACCCAGTTCCTCCGAGTATTGCAGTCCAGTGGTTATTGTAAAAAAGAAAGATGGGACACCGCGCGTATGCATTGATTATAGAAAACTAAATAAGGTTATAGTAAAAGATCGATTTCCTTTTCCACTAATTGAAGATATTTTGGATCGACTGCAGGGCTCCAATATTTTTAGTACTATTGACCTCAAAAATGCTTTTTTTCATGTAAATGTAAGTGAAGAGAGCAGAAGATATACGTCATTTGTAACTCATGAAGGACAATACCAATTTCGCCAAGTCCCTTTCGGATTATGTAACTCTCCGGCGATCTTTACAAGATATATCAACACTATTTTTCGAGAATTAATTAATAAGGGTATTGTTTTGCCTTATATGGATGATATAATCATTTTGTCTTCCTCTCCCAAAGAAGGTATTGAACGGCTTGAACTGGTCTTAAAAACTGCAAGCGAATACGGACTTGAAGTCAATTTTAAGAAGTCCCATTTTTTGAAAAAACGTATTGATTTTTTAGGACATGTAATCGAGGGTGGAAATATTTTCCCATCTACTTTAAAAACTAAAGCAGTTCTTAATTTTCCAGAGCCGACTAATTTGAAAAAGGTTCAAAGCTTTTTAGGTTTAACAGGATATTTTAGGAAGTTTATCCCGAAATATTCCATAATAGCTAGGCCGTTAAGCGATCTCTTGAAAAAGGATCGAAAATTTCATTTTGGAGTCGAAGAAAAACATGCGTTCAACCAACTAAAAATGTTGTTAGCTGACACACCTGTTTTGGGAATCTACAACCCTAAATTTGAGACTGAACTTCATACGGACGCTAGCCTAGAAGGGTATTCTGCAATTTTGATGCAAAAACCCCCAAATGAAAAGACTTTTCATCCGACCTATTTCATGAGTAGAAAAACGACTGATGCCGAAAAGAAATATTCTAGTTATGAACTTGAGGCCCTAGCCGTCATCGAAGGGATAAAGAAGTTCCGTGTTTACCTATTGGGTATCCATTTCAAAATTGTAACCGATTGCGCCGCGTTTGAGAAAACGTTGTCAAAACGAGACTTATGTACCCGTGTAGCTCGTTGGGCTTTGATACTACAGGAATTTAATTATGACATTGAACATCGTCCCGGAAGCAAGATGCCACATGTTGACGCTCTCAGCCGCTCCCCTATCGACGTGTTTTGCATTTCAGTCGATAATTTGTTGCCACAGCTGAAATCAGCTCAAGATAAAGATACTGAAATTAAAACTATTAAGGAATTACTTAAAATTTCAGATTATGAAGATTATTGTGATAGAAATGGAATATTATATAAATTTGTTGAAGGTAAAGAATTAGTGGTTGTGCCAGAGAATATGCAAACAGAGATAATAAGAAATGCGCACGAGAAAAGTCACTCAGGTATCAAGTATACTGAAAAGGAAATAGAAGAATATTATTTTATCCCAAAACTAAGACAGAAAATAGAAAAAATAATAGGAAATTGTGTCCATTGTATACTTCTGAACCATAAAAAGGGAAAAAAAGAAGGTCTTTTGCATCCATTGCATAAAGAAGACGTCCCACTGAAAACGTATCATGTTGACCACATTGGACCCTTAGAGAGTACTAACAAAAATTACAAACACATTTTTGTTGTAGTTGACGCCTTTACTAAGTTTGTATGGATCTACCCAACAAAAACAACGACGTCTGCTGAAACCATAGCCAAATTAGAGCTTCAAAAGACTGTATTTGGAAACCCTTCACAAATAATATCCGATAAAGGACCAGCATACTTCCAGTGAATTTGCTGATTACTGCGCAAAAGAAGGCATTAATCATCATTTTATAACGACAGGATTACCAAGAGCAAATGGCCAAGTCGAACGAATTAATCAAACAATTATTGCAATTCTTTCTAAATTGTCCTTGGAAAACCCTACTCAGTGGTACAAGCACACGAATAAACTGCAACAAGCCATTAACTCAACATATCAAAGAAGCATTGATAAAACTCCATTTGAATTACTTTTTGGAACGAAGATGAAGGTTGCAGGACTTGAAAAGCTGAAAGAAATGATTGAAGTTGAATTTCAAGCCAGTTTTGAAGCCCAAAGAGAAGATATGAGAAAACATGCAAAGGAACAAATTTTTAAAATTCAGGAAGAAAACAAGAAGACATACAATTTACGAAGGAAAAAACCGAAGCCTTACGAAGTTAACGATTTGGTCGCCATCAAAAGAACGCAATTTGGACCTCACCTAAAATTTAAACCGAAGTACCTAGGCCCGTACAGAATAACGAAGGTGAAAGGAGGAAATACGTTTGATGTCATCAAAGAAGGAACTCACGAAGGACCAAACTGCACATCAACATGCGTAGAATTCCTTAAACCATGGAACAGCTTTTCGGAATGTTGATTAAAAAAATAAATAAAAGAAGTAAAGAAGTGTAAAAAATAGAAGAAGAGAACACCAACTTTTTGTAACCAACTGTCCATAATTTCAATTTAAAGACGAAAAACGAATACCAAAAGAAGACGAAAAAGATGAGAGAAAACACAAATGACGAAAGAAAGACGAAGCAAATGATAAAAGACGAAACGCACGACGACGAATATTTTTTTTTGAAAGACGAAGGTGAATTTTTTAAAGACGAAGACGACATTTTTTAAAGACGAAGACGATATTTTTTAAAGACGAAGACGATATTTTTTTAAAGACGAAGACGAATTTTTTTCAAAGACGAGGACGAAGAAAAAATTTTAAAGACGAAGTATTTTTAAAGACGAACAATTTTTAAAGACGAACAGTTTTCATTTGTAGACGAAAATTTTTGTGAAGACGGAAAATTTTAAGACGAGCAAAATCAAAGACTGAACTTTTGAAGACGAAAAACTTTTGCAACCAATTTAATTTTAGTTTAATTGTTGTTTTGTTTTTGTTTTTGTTTTTTTTTTTTTGCTTACTATATTTTCAGGTTCGCCTGGAGGTCCAGTCGAGTGCAGGACGGCCGAACTTGTGGTGCCGACTCTGGTACACCCTGGTACACTTGCACAGCCCTTCATACATTTTAGCTTTCTTGTATGTAAAACTCGCCAAGAGATGACGAAGTAGAGTCCGGCGACAAAACGAACAGCGCCAAGGGCGGTAAAACTTTCTTGATTAGTGATTTACTTTGAGGAGACGAAAAACGTAAGACGTGGTATAAAGACGAGCAGCAAGACGGCTGCACTTCTGCATTGTAATCATTTTTGTAAATATTAGTTATGTGTAGTTTAGTTATCATTAAATGTTTAGTAGCTAAAATTATGTCATCAATGAGTGCTTCTATAAGTGAATACAAGCATTTTCATAGTTATTACCAGTAGCTCGGCATCCCACACACACACACACATATATATATATATATATATATATATATATATATATATATATGTGTATATATATATATATATATATATAGTTGCAATAACCAAAAAGAACCCGGTTTGAACAAAAAAAAAACGGTTTAAACCAAGAAAAAATACTTTTTTTTTCTTTTCAAAAAACCGGTTTTTATACCAACCCTGCGTATTTATAGTTTTCGCAACGGTTCTTTAATGCCAAGTAAAGTTTTAGTTATGCATTGATTGTTGATTTGTTATTATTTTTTCTTTGTAAAAAAAAAAGTCAGTCGTACGCAAAATTTTTTCACAAGTTTTGAATGAGAAACGCTCTTGTAGGTCAAAAAAGGTTGGGAAACGCTGATATAGTCCATAGCAGTAGCTATTTATTTACATCTGATACAAAAGGAGTACTTGTTTCAAGCTCTAAACATTCAATATTGTCACCAGCATTGTGTTTAACCCTATTCCGACGACCTAAAAGTCATAGGACCCATAACATATAGCAGTGCCTCATCGAATGGAGCGGTCTACTGCCGTAAGAATCTCAGGAACTGTTTTGAAGCGAATGACATAAAGAGGTTCCTTCATCTTAGAAATTAAGTAAAAGTCTTTGTGACTTTGACTTAATTCTTAACCAGCCCACCTGCAAGAGCTTTTCGAAAAAAATCGTGGACCGGTGATGTTTTTTTCCCTCTTTTGTTCAGTCTTCGTTTTTTTTTCTGTAAAAATAAAAAGAACTTGTGTACGCGAACCGTTCAAGACCTGTGATTTTTTTACAGACTCGTAAGACTCCCCCCCCCCTTTTTTTTTCTTTCCTTCCCTCTTTTCTTGCAAAACTCATGAAAAAAGAATTTGCGAACGGCTGAATTTCTTTTTCATTTTTAATCCTTTTTTTACAAAGAAATAATAATAACGAAAAAACAAATAAATACATTTATAAAACTTTACTTGGTATTAAAAAATTATTCAAGGTTGTACAAAATGCTGGTGACTACATTGAAGGATTAGGACCGTGGTGGCCTGATCGGCAAGGCGTCAGACTCGTAATCGAAGCGCCCCAAATTTGAGCGAGCCCCCCCAGCTTGCCGAAGATCCTCCGTGTTCGTTAATAGTGACTGTGGCACGTTAAATATGTCTTGGTCATAAAGTCCTCCAAGTGAACCAATACCTCTGGGGGCATTGCTCGGCTTCTGATCAGGATTTAAAAAAAAAAAGTAGAGTTGCCTTCAGGGTCCCAGTCAAACGGTTAAACCACAAATAGTGGTTGGAACGGGGGATCCTGGAGTGTGTGATATGTCGAAGGACAAAAATTTGGAGGCATGTATCACTTTTGGATTAGATGTATTAAAAAAAAAAAAAGTTACCAATACAGTCGACCTCGCTTATAGCGAGACCTGTTTTAACGAGAACTCAGATTTAGCGAGGAAATCAAAAAGATTTGGTTTGTTCAATGTTAAATCTATGGGAAAAAACTCGCCTTTAACGAACAGAGATCGCTTAAAGCGAACAATATTTTTGTAACTCATAAAATGTCTGTTGATATAATCCTCAGAAAAAATTATTCTATTTTTGGAAAAATTCCATTCAAGTTTTGAATTTAACCGATTGTTAGAGATAAGACATAAATCATGAGAACAATTGACAACACGACTTTTTTTTTTCAAATTCGTGGAGTCGAGCAGCATTTAAAAATTATATATTTGTTGAAGAGAATGTTATCATTTCTGAGATATACTTCCTAGGATATTGTAGTTAAAAGTCCTTACAAAAAAAAAAAAAAAAGAAAGAAAGAAAGAAAATGAAAGCGACCATGACAACGACAAAAAAATTTGAAGTTAAATAGCCCTCGACATACTTGGCTTCTAAAGTACAGAAAAACATCAAACTATTTTGTAGCCACGGTTACAAATGACGAGGTTTTTCGGACCGCTCGTTCCTTAAAAACAATAACAAGAAAATAACCAACTTCTTTGGTGCTGTACAGAAATATTAAAATAACAAAAAAAGTATGTATGAATATTTATGGTTTTTTTTTTTTTTTACGAACCCGTTTTTTATGAGCACTGTTTTATAACGAGCAAAAGTTCGAATCCTCGATAATATGTAAACCTATAATAGGCTCTTTACCAACTAATGCATTCAGGAAAAACAATGCAACCTAAAAGAAAAAAATGCTAATTTAGCTTTTTGAACGACACTAATCGCAGATCTAAAATCACTTTAACTAAGATCAAGTAGGGCAACATGGGGCAAATTGAAATAGCGGGGCAAAGTGAAAAGTTGAAATATTTACTCCGCGCTTAACTCCACCTGCCTGGTAATATTTTAGCAATGTAGTTGCATATGCAGTCTATTCCTGTCAGGAATAAAATTCTGCCGAATATTAAAGCATGTGATAACACAGGCAATCAGGTTAAGGGTTCGTGAAACAACTTCAAACTTTCTTGAAATGACGACACAGTTCTTGAGAAAACACAGGAGATTTATTTACACTATGTACAGGAAAGATCGTTAACAAGTGCTAAATTCATCATAGCAATTAGGCAAATATCAATTAACACCGTATACTCAACGATGGCACACGTATTTACATCAAATACGCAAAATAACACAGCGAAATGCCTCGCAATAAACAGAGCTAATACACTCTCAGTACAAATTATACGCACGGCTATTTATAAAACCCCGAAGAGAGCTCTCAAATATTCCAGAAAACCGTAGACCGTTCTACCTCTAACTTATTTCTTTCCATTCGCAAATTTTATCATTCAGAAATGAAGGGCCGTATACTTCAGCCAAATGTACGGGGGCTGTTTATTCATTACAAAACTATTTACAGGTTACGTTACTACAATAATTCTAGATGAAGAATAATGGAATAAACGCCGAATTTAGCCAGATTACAACAAATTAATCATAAAAATAATTACTATTTACAGAATTTGTAACAACACTCTTATTGTAATAATTGTTGAAAATCAAAAACTATTTTTTATAATTTAAATAATAAAGTTCTTGTTAGTAACATTTTAAATTTTTATTGAGACCTTCTAATACGCAGTGTAATATTTATTTAGTTAATATTAAGCTTATTTGCATTTTAAATATTTTGCTCAAATAGTGGAGCACATGCGGAGCAAAGTGAAATAGCTTATTTCGTTTACTTACTCAATAATTTACTATAACACTTACGTATTGTTGAGAATATTAAATGATTATCATGCCGTGGATCGAAA
Organism: Uloborus diversus; assembly: GCF_026930045.1. NCBI lineage: Eukaryota > Metazoa > Arthropoda > Arachnida > Araneae > Uloboridae > Uloborus > Uloborus diversus. Next base: position 160,803,713 of record NC_072737.1, on the reverse strand, counting down.
ACACATTTATTAATGTTGAAGAAACTATCTACATAAACAGTGACAAAATATGTAATACTTAATAACCAAAGAACCTAAGCAGAGTAAGCACATAGACTATTTATAGTTTTAGTTCAGGATTAGTAAGTTAGCCAATTAATGTGCTTCTAATGTAAAACGACCAATGAGAAATAAATGAATAAAATATAGACAAAAGAAAAGGATTAACTTAAGAAAATTTAGGAACTCGGAGAGAGCTTCAAGTAAGCCTTGACCAATAGCAAAACGTTATTTATCCAAGTTTGCTTTAACCAATTAAAGTGCGATTATAGATATTTCAACACGTATTCATGAATTAATTGATTTATTTACATTCTTTTCTTTATTAACGCACTTATTTGCTCATTCATTCTCTTATTTTTTTATTAATTCACTCTAGTATTCACTCAATTATTTTTCTTCATATATTAATTAATTAATTAATTTTACTATTCGTTTATTGTTCCATTTTCTTTTCACTTATTCATTCAAAATTTTATTAACTGATTTATTTGATCAAAAATACTTTTTACAATCAAATAGAACATTTCTCATTATAAAAATATTTCATTTTTCACTTTGCCCCATGGAAAAAAAAAAGCGTTTTCCACTATTTTTTGAAGACTCAAACTTAGTACCAAAAATATAAAAAATGATATTTCAATAAAAGTTTTATTGTAAAATACAATGTTCTTTCTTTTTATACTGTAATTTTCAGAACAAATTTCCAATTTGTTCATTTTGAAAAAGCTCAATCATCTTAGGCATTTCACTTTGCCCCACATTCCCCTACTTGTACAACTGCAACAAAAGCTTTATTCCCCAGAGCCATCATTCTAATTGCAAAATATTTTTTAAGGGCCTGATTTCGGAGAGATAATAAGCGAGGAAATTACTGAACACAATAAAACAATTTGCAAAATAGCTTCAATATAAATGGAACTCCATCGTAAAGAGACAAAATTTCTTAAGAACCGATTCTTTCACTTCTTCAGAGAAACGTTCTTTTGTGAAAGAAATCATTCCATTTCAACCTAAAACCACTTTAGAGGACAGGCTGCCTTGTCCGACATTTTTGTTTTGAAGAGACATTTGGGTTCAGCCTTGTTCAATTATAGGGTTTAGTATCTCAGAGCAATTAGTAGGAAGATTAATTATTATGCGCAGAGTTGGGCTACCATTGCAACCCTTTTATTTGGCGAGAAAATCCTGTACCGCTTGCTAATTCTTACCTAAATTATATTGTTCGCCTAACACTGCAAACCAAGCCCGCAAGTTCTTAAGTCCTTTTTCCTCACCCCCCTTTTCAACAAATGAAATACAGTATACTCCCGATTATCCGTGCTAATCACTGGGCTGCATAGCACGGATAATCGAAAAACACGGATAATCCGAAAAATCATTTAAGGAATATGCAGGGTAACTATTTAAGGGGAAATTATAAAAAACTAAATAAAATATATATATATACTCACACAAACCAGTATCTTTTCGAAATTTATTGTTTAAAAAAATCAGTGATACATTTTTGTGTTCTTTGTTTGTTTAAATTGTTGTGCATTACCGTACGAATTTTTCTTACTGCAATTATTTCTCCGTAATCGTAACCTCTTTCACCCATGTAATCCACTAATAGAGACAGATTGTTCTACAGATTGTAGAGCAGTAGAATGTGAAATTGTATTTTCTCCATGTTCTTCATCTTCGTTTTCGGTATCATCACTTACGTTTGATTCAGTAACAAGTTTAATGATATTTTCGTCAGTTAGACATTGAAATCCTGATTCACATTCGTCGCTTTTAAACCACTCTTCGACATGAACAACTTCTTCAACTGATTCGAAACCTTCGATTTCTTTACTTCCCCAATGATGTTATCGATATTATCTTCGGCAATCGAAGATGATTCTTCATCCAGCGACTCTTGAATTGCCCCTAAAGGACAATGCACCAATAGAGCACATGAGGGTAGGACACGTGTCCGATTTGATCTCTGTGCACGGATAGTAGGGTACGCTTCGTATTACCTTGATTTCAGCGCCTGAAAGAAGCTTTAAAAAAGTGTGATTTCGAAATGATGCACGGGTAATCAGCAAACCGGATAATCCGCACACGGATAATCGGGAGCATACTGTAGTTTAATCGGTTGGGCAGCGGAGTTCAACTTGCCAGAGGTGGACAGTAGTGTATCGCGCGTTCTGTTTTGGAACCAAAATGTCGGAAGAGTCAGATCCCATTATTTTAGTGGCCTTAGTTCAAACACTAGATATGTTTACTGGGGAAGGGGAAAGAATAGAATTGACTTCACAGAAGTTCTAGTTCATTTTTAAAAATCCTGTTTGTTTGTATGGGGCTCTCCTGTACAGGTAAACAAGAAGTAGTAGCTCTTGGGAAATCATTACACTCATGCAATTAGATTTAAACGTGCGAATCCATTTTATTTATCTTTCACACAACAAAAGTTGATTAGTTGTGTGTTTAACGAGCTGTGATAAATCTTTTGAATCAGAAGGTTCTTGTACGGTCATTCAGGATAATTTTCAGCCAACTTTTCTGTTTTAATTGCTTAACCATATTTAACAGTTTTATTGTATTTGTTAGTCTAAAACGGAAGAAAAATCAAAATATTTTATAAAACTCCTATTGTAGTATTGTAAATATTGCATAGTGTATCATCCAAAAATCGGATGTTGCCACCAGACTACTTCTTTTTACGTCTAAATACTATAGTTTATTAGAAACTCAAAGGAATGGGTTGACACGTTTGAAGCAAGACATCGTAAATGAATAGCTTTTTAGACATTTGTGCCGTGGTACATCACTTGGTTCATTTAAAATGAACTAATTAAAATAATATTTAGCACTAAGCTCACGTAGTTAATCTAAAACTAACATATTGTTACAAATTCTGTAAATAGTAATTATTTTTATGATTAATTTGTCGTAATCTAGCTAAATTTGGCGTTTATTAAATTATCTTTCATCTAAAATTATTGTAGTAACGCAACCTGTAAATAGTTTCTTGTCATGAATATACAGCCTGAAGTATACGGTCCCCTCATTTCTGAATGATAAAATTTGTGAATGAAAAGAAAATACGAGAAGCATTTGGAATAGTGTGGAAACTTTCCGATGTCTATAGATAGCCGTGCCGCATGATAAAAAGTCAGTCTCGATTTAGAAGTTGTACTGAGAGTGTATTAGCTCTGTTTATTGCGAGGCATTTCGCTGTGTTGTTTTTCGTATTTGGGTGTTAATACGTGTGTAACCGTTGAGTTTACGGTGTTGACTGATATTTGCTTAATTGCTGATGATTAATTTAGCAGTTGTTAACGATCTTTCCTGTACATAGTGTAAATAAATCTCCTGTGTTTTTCTCAAGAACTGTGTCGTTCTTTCAAGAAAGTTTGAAGCTGCACCGGAACCTTTAACAATATTTATATTATTATAATATAATTTTTATATTTATAATAATAATATAAATATATACATATTAAATTTTCAGACATATAGTATTATAATAATATAAGTCTGAATTTTTAATTTAAATTTTATCGGTTGCTTTAGAACTACTCTAAGCATAAATATATGAAGATCAACAGCAACTTTTTAGTGTTTTATTCAAGAAACCGTATCTTTATGCACCAGTAATAATTAATACCATAAATTATTATTGGTGATCAGTTTTCATTTTATTCTTTGCCGTCATATTTGATCAAAGTTGCATAAAAACTACTTGTTTGGCAATAACACGTTATTTCGTTTCTTTATAATGAATCTTCAAACAAAACAAACCTTTAAACAAGATTAAAAATTCATTTAAAATGAAAAAAAAGTCTTGAAAATAATTAAAAAAGCACAAAAAATGGTAAAATTAGTTGCTAAGTAACGGAAAAGGCATTTAATAATGTAAAAAATTCGATTTAAATAATCCGCCAACTAAATAAAAAAAAAAAAAAAGTAAAAGCAAAATGCTGAATATGCCGGTCACATAGAGAAAGTCAAACAGTAGCCAAGTCAAGTGACGTACCTGCAACAGAAAAGTACTCAAAATTGTACTTTTACTTTCAAATGTTTGGAAAGGTGATGATTTTGTTAGCGTCTGTGATCTAAAATTACATAAAAACTGTATGGAGCATGTATAAAGAACAAAAATACAATGTTGTAGTGGCTTAGAGTGAGCAAGATTACACTTTAGCTAATTACATTCCTAGTTTGTCGTGAATCGGTGCAAAAGAGTGTCTTACAGAGATTCATTTTTCAAATAATGATCATTTCGACATAATTCAAGGGATTACTCGCTAAATATCGCCATAGGGCCATATTTGAAAGCAGATTCGAAAAATAATTTTTGTCCCCGACTTAGTGTGATATGCCTCGATGGCGTCAAAACCTTGGCCCTAAAAACAGTTGCAAATGGTCGTCAAATTATAATCTCACTTGTTTGCATTGAAGTAAAAAAAAAAACTCATTTACTTCAAAAAACGTGCCCCGTATAGATTTGGAATATTCGAATGCACCCAAAAAGGGGAAGTGCACATCTAAATCCCACTCAGATTCCACATACAAAATGTCAAATTTCTATGGTAAACCGTTTTCAAGTTATGCGAAAGACATACTTGCGTACATACAACACACACACACTTATGGACGTGACAAGAAAACGTGTGATAATTTACTCAGGGATCGTCAAAATGGGTATTTCGGGATTCCATGCGTTCTTTGGTACATGCGGTTGGAGCGAGAAAACCACTCAACATTCATCCGGAGAACATTTCAGTAAAACAAAAATGCATATCCCATTAAACAGCAACTAATGTACTTTAAAATGCTTTTTACCAAATCTTTTTATCTATATTTGGTGCTGAGTTATCATCCATTTTATGTTCAAGCATCCATGAAAAAAAGAGGGTTTTTCGAAAAATCAAAGTGTCATAAATAAAAAAAATAATAGAGATAAAAATCTAAAAATTTGGACTTTTGATTACCTCAAAGGGTACAATTGGTGAGCCAAATTTCAAAGAAATACAAAAAGGTGAGGGGAAAACTTTGGATCACTTGACATGGAATGACCTAATACTGTTGTTGATATCACCCGAATGTTTTTAAAATGATGCACTAGTGCAGCCAGAAATACCTTCTGGAGGGGTTTTTTTTGATCGAAAGTACCTTCTAGAGGGGGAGGGGTGATCAAAAATACTTTCTGAAGGGGATTTTTTGATCAAAAATACCTTCTAGAGGGGGGGTGATCAAAAATACTTTCTGAAGGGGATTTTTTGATCAAAAATGCGTTCTGAAAGGAGTTTTTTGATCAAAACAGCCCTATCATATGCATTAAGTGATGTTTTAGAGTTTGCATTTATATTAAAACCAATGCCTCTGCGAGGGTGTCCCCCCCCCCACTTCGCTGCACCACTGTAATGATGATATGCTAAAAAGCAGGTTTTTGGCAGCGGTTTTTAACCTGATTAAGAGAGATTCGTTCGAACTTGCTTTGTGGCGGGATGGTATGAACAAGGAAGCGTCAAATAAGGAAAAGAAAATTCGCTTCTAAAATTACATGAATGGAGCTGGCTTAGATTCTGAACACTTCCTAATATCGCGGTTTAAACCTTAATAGAATATAATTGATTTCAATAATTATAGTGATTTAGGAAAAATATAAATTGAAATGAAAAGAACTAGAAAACAAGTTTTTCCAGCAAAAAAGAAAAAAAAAAACCCTATTAATCACAACATAATACTTAACAGATTAATTTTCGTAGCATTAGAGTTTGTACAAAACAAAAACACAAAAAGAAGAAGAAGAAGAAAATCCAGTTTTTATTTCTGGTAGAATTATTAAATTGATTACCTTCTAATCTATTTTTTTAAACTAATTTCATTAACAGAGCATTAAGAGTTAAGTTTAAATGGCCATTTCAATCTTTTCGTAACTTTTAAATAACACGCAAAAAATTAAACTTATTTAGCTTAGTCCCAGAACCTCAGAAGGGTCTTAAATTCATGAAAAAACCTAAGTAGCAAAGCTAAAAATAACTACATGCAAATTTTTCCTTTGTAAACAATCATTAATTAAAAAATTAATTAGCTCTGAAGCATTAGCAAATCATTTAGTTTTTCAAAGCAAAAGATTTAAAGGAGTTTTTTCCTGATGCTCTTTTTAAGCAATGATTCATTATGCTTTGTTTACAAATGATATTGGAATTAACACGAAAAAGAAAGATTATCTTTTCATTAGTCTTCAAAGAAAACCAAAAGCTACTGAAAATACCTTTGGTTTTATTTTAATGAAAGTATTTAGAGACTGATCATAAAAATTAAAAAGTTAAATGTGCTTTCTTTGAACATTCGTAGTTTTCAAGCTTTCATTTACGTGGGTGCGTCCTTTCCTAAGAATAACAATTAAAAAAGGTATTAATAAAGAACTGAAGATTTAAGATAACCATTTCCACAGTACACAGCAAAATTGCAAGGCTGAAACGAACAGCTTTGAAATGACTTATAAACTTCAAAAAAATATTTTCTTTTAACGAAGATAACAATGTGTTCTCAGCTACAACCCATTTGTTTTTCTTCAGGAATCGAATTTTATGAAAATAATGAGGATTACTGACCGTTAGTTTTAATTAATTCAAAAGCAAAATGTAAACAATGTCCTGGGAATAAGCTTAACTTAAATAGTGACTTCATTTTTTAATGATGTATTTGTTGTTGAAATAAAGAGAATATAATGAAAACGTGACTTACTAAGAAGTTCTTCACAAGAGGTAGTTTCGTTATACAGGGAGTTCCGCTTTAACCTGCAAGACCTCTAATTTCGCAACCATTAGTCCTAGATACATACTTCCAATTGCAATATTATTCAAAATCAGATGCAGAATTTAGGTATTGAAAACTTGAAGAGAAAATAAAAATTAGTCAAAAAATACAAAGTTCAACGTTTTATAGGTCCCCAAACTTAAATTTAGGGAAATAATCTCCATTAAAAAATATTACTAACACACAAAAAAAAAAAAAAAAAAACACATTTTTGCGACCAAAACTCAAGGAGATATTTGAGCTCAAAGGTTTTAGGGACCATACAGAATATGAGATTGGAACTTATCGTCCTTTCAGAAGAATGACAGGATTTCAAAGTTAAATAAATAAGTATTTAAATTTTTCATTTCCTCTCAAAAATAAATGCAAGTTTTATGCCATGATGCTGAAAAACACACTACAAATCCTGGAAGAATTTGAAAATCCACACTCTATGCACACATATAATTTTAAACCCTTGTTAACCACTCTCCCAAAAGGTGTTATTGACCGCGAGTGTAAAATGGTATGTTACAAAACGCTGCGTTTCATATCTCGGTGAATATTATTTTTCTAAGGAGATTATTTACCCATTTTAAAACATACACATTTGTAGCAAGGAAAAAAAAACTTGAGGGAAGGAGGTTTCAGTCTAAAATTTTTTAAAAATCTTCAAGAACAAACATTTTTCTGTTTTTATTTTTTTATTTTTTTCACTGATTAGTCGATGCCAACCCAGAGTATCGACCTCAGTATGTTATTGAAGTATGTTTATTTAAGAGTTTCTGCCCTGAAATGAAATGAAGAAGATATACGTCAGACGCGGACTGGTTAAAGCGAGAGTTGCGCTATGAATCTGGTTCAGTTCGTTCAGTTTGTTCAGATCAGACAGTCTAATCTGTCAAGTCGACTGTTCGAGGAGTTCTATTTCGTCGTGACAAGCGGATATTCTTCAATTTGCTGGATTACATCCAGGGTTACCAGAATTAAGAGCATTAAATACGGGACAGGCTTCTAGGAGTGCAAGGGAGGGGAGAGAGATTTTTGAGACTTCTATTCATGATAAAGCTGAAAAATTCAATCGCAACAAAGTATTAAACCACACAAAACTTCGCTTATCAAAGTACAAAAATCGTTTTCATTGCCATTGACGACGCATGCGCCGAGATATATTTCCAACATTATAGTGAATGAGAAAAGAAGAAGCAACCATTCGGTTCCTCATGGTCTGCCGCCAGAACAAAAACAAGTAAACCAAATCAAAAGAAAAATAATTTTTGCGTTTGCTGCCACATGATTTTCTTATTTTTTATTATTTGACATTTTTTTGTTTTACTTTACTTTTCTCTCTTTAAATAATGTCTCGTTCTGTAAAATAATGCTATCAACTAGAATACGGGACTTCAGCCGTCCCGTATGGAAGTTTCCCGGGACGCGGGACAATTTTTCAAAATACGGCACTGTCCCTTGAAATGCGGGACGTCTGGCAACCCTGATTACAACCGACCATTCTGATTCTAGTCGGGACGAATCGTCAACAGTACTTGTACATTCAACGGACTGAAAGGATACCAGGAAAGTAATTTTGCATTCATTCCTTGTAAGAACAAAGGACTATGCTCTTCTATTTCTAGATTTAATTTAAGGCAATTATATTCAGTCAAAAGGAAGTAAATATTCAATGATTCTATTCAGTTGTTTGTTAGCCAAGAAGTGGCATTGTAAATAGTGTAAATAAATAAGAGTTTGCTATTTAAGATGTTCTCTGTCTCAGTTTAAAATTAAGCTAAATTGAACGGATAAGCATCGTACTGTCTAACCACGGATTGTATGGAAAGAAAAACATCCGGTTTACACGCGGAAATGGAAGCATCTATTAGTTTTCAGGGATGTCAAATTTTGCAGATGCATGTTAGCCTTTAAATTAAGCAGAGTATCATTCAAATGAGCGGAATACACGCATAAAATTTTTATTTTCCCCCTCATTCAAATGGAATCGCCTTCACTGGATATTTGCCAATTCCATACAATTCATGGTCAAACAGTACATTCATGTTGTAAAAAAAATTATTTAAAAAGAAAATGAAAGCGTCAACCGATGCAAACGAATCGCATCTCGAATCTTCAGTAAAGAAGCTAACGTTCACGCATGTAATTAAGATTGGAAATGAAATTAAGTGTGTTTATATAGTATACAGTTAATGTATATTTTAATTTGTTTTGTATTGAGTCTTAATGTTCAGTTCTTGTATTAAAATACTGCTGCTCTATGTTCCCGGAGCGCGAGTTTTTTATTCGGGAATTTTTGCAAAATACACGAAAATAAAATATTTTGCAGAAATTGTAAAATAAAAAAAAGGTTCAATACAAATAAACAGGAACAAGTTTACAAGGATATGGTGTAATTAACACAGCTAATTAATAAGCAAAACACTACAAAAATTCACAATCCATTTTTTTTACAAATGTAATAAATTTAATTTTGGATTTTTAATGGGTCTTCATGTTCAGTTCTTGTATAAAAATACTGCTGCTCTACGTTCCTGGAGTGCGAGTTTTTTTTATTAAAAAACTTTCGCTACAAAAAAAAAAGAAAAGAAAAGAAAATATTTTTCAGAAATGTTTACTACTAGTAAAGCTCAAAGTCTCTCTGTCTGGATGTCTGTAGGTTGTCTGTGACGCGCATAGCGCCTAGACCGTTCACCCGATTTTCAAAACATTTGGCACAAAGTTAGTTTGTAGCGTGGGGGTGAGCACCTCGAAGCGATTTTTCAAAAATTCGATTTTGTTCTTTTTCTATTTCAATTTTAAGAACATTTTCCGGAGAAAAATTATTATAAGATGGACGAGTAAATTACGAAATCAGCATGACGTGACATGGCAGAGCGAATGAACACAGCCAATTGGCGAGAAATTCGTCATCCATTATTTGTAAATATAAAGGCGAACCGAATGAACTTTTAATTTTCATCTACGAGCAAAGCCGTGCGGGTACCACTAGTTGTAAATAAAACAAAAAGATTCTTTACAAATAAACAGGAACAAATTTACAAAAGATCTATTGTAATTAACACAGCTAATTAATAAGCAAAACACTACAGAAAATTGCAATCCATTTTTTACAAATGTAATAAATTTAATGCCCTTTGCTTTAATTAATCTCTCACTTCCTTTATAAGGTTCATAAGCAAGAGGTTTTTTTGATGACTTAATTGTTTCGTGGGAGTAAGAAAAATTACAACCGGATCTATTTTGCTTCTAAGGAGAGGTGAAAAAAAAAAAAAAAAAGAAATGAATTGTTAGGGGTTATTAATTGTTGCAATTATGTCTCACATTTCATCTCTATTCTTTACGTGGTTTGAAAAGTATAAATCATCCATTTTAACCTTTTTCAACTGCTACAGAGTTTTCACTCACTGTTCGTTCAAATGTTGCAGTTTGCTATAATGGAATTCATTAAAGTGTTACAATTGTTTCTTGCATTTTTGTATAAAGACAGTAGCGCAACGAGGATTGCGTTTTGGGGGTCATACCCCCCCCCCCCCCATGGGCTCTTAGTTACATCGAACATTGCCATTCATGATATGGTAATTCATGCACATGCTAAGGTTGTTTACCCCCTCTAAAAAAAGTAGTAAACAAGTTTATTATGCCGTGGTAGTGCATTGGGGTATATCTTAAGAAGGCTGCGGTGGCCTGATCGGTAAGGCATCGGACTTGTGACCGGAGGGTCCCGGGTTCAATCTTAGCCGGTCGAAGATCCACCGTCTTCTTTAATGGTAATTGGGGAACGTTAAATATGCTCGTTGCACAAAGTCCTCCAAGTGAAACGGATTGCACGACTTCTGGTCGGGATCAAAAAATCAGAGCTGTCTTCAGGGTTCTATCCACTTGGTTAAAGCACAAAAGTGGTAGGTGTGAGGACCCTGGAGAGAAAAGTGAAAAGTATATATTATAGAACAGAGCGGTTACATTTTATGACAAAAAAAATCAACATTTTCATGGAATTTTATTTAAATTTTCAACAGGTTTAAAGTTCTTCATTATATCAAATAGGACGAATAACTTATGGTGATTTATTTATTACATTTTTATTTCATTTCATTTTAATTTTATCAGTACTTTTTTTTTTTAATTTTCCTTGGAAGAAACTTTGAGAATTGTTGAAAGCATACTCTGAATTTCAGTCCGAACTTTTAAGAAATTCATCTCGAAACCGTTTGACACATCTTACTTTCTAACATTGCCACACGAATATTTTCGTGAAAAATACCCTGCGCTATGTGTTGACAATCTTGAATTAAAAAACCACTTATTACCTTGTTAAGGAGCCAAATAATACATTAAGCACAGGTTAGTGTAAAACATACACATGAACTAACACTTATTCCTACACCTGTCTTTTAAAAACATCTTTCTTCACCTTCAATTTCCCCCTCAATTACAATCTCCAAACACACTTCTACTTCTATCAACTTCACTTTGTTATCCTGCTGTCACCCAAGAGAACATCTCAGCCCAACTCACCAAACAGCACGAAGTTTGTCCAGTTAACGGTTGTGATAACGCGTAATGTAACCGGATTCGTTTGTGCAGAAAAAGAGGGTGTAACACGGGGGGTTGCCCAGGAAATTCAGACACGGAGTTTTTCGATCCGTCTTTTTTGGATTTCGGGTAACGCCCTAACAGAGGTTATGTTCGTGGCATGTATGGCTGTGCCGTATGGAGATATAACGTATCCTCCTAATTATCGCAGTAACAGCTTTTTTGATCTACAGGATGATCAGGTCTCACATAGTACACTGCAAAGCCAGGGGTGCCCATTCTCCCCAAGAGCCACGTCGCACCCCCCCCCCCCCAATTACCACGAAGACCTCCCAAAAAAGATAAAAATATCCCTTAAAACAACCCCACCTTAAAATTTCAACGGCGCAATTTGCACCATGACCCACCCACCGCCCCCCCTCCCCCCAGGTGGATATCCCGGGCAAAGCTCCAAACACTTTTTTTAACACTGACACATGTCGCCTTTTTTAGAACACTTTGTACAAGAAAACTATTTTGGAGCATTTTTACAACAAATACTAGCTGCGTTGCCCGGCTTTGCACGGTCTGCCTCGAAAATGAAAGTTATGTCAAGTGATACGTGTTCAACAATCAGGCTTGAACAGAAAAAAAATCAGTGAAATTTTTCGCCAGATTGCGGAAAAATAACCAAAAAAGGAAACATTTCAAAACCCCCGATTACAGGAAAAAGCCTCAAAACAAAAACCAGAATTTTATTTATTCATCTTCGAGAAAAAAATGGCAACAGATCTTTCTTTTCAATGATTTTCTTCACGCTTCGAATTTTAATAAAAGCATTGTTGCAAAAAAATGAGATGAAGCACTGAATAATAATTTGAATAGGGGAAAGCCTTCGAAAAATACAGATTTTGTGTCGAAGTCTAAGTATCATCATTAATAGTATTTAATTGATATCTCGGCTAATTATTATCGGAGGGTTACGTTAAATGGCTAATCATAAAGACCGGAAAATTACGAATCTATCGACACCTGGTTCGATGGTCAATTTACTGGCGTTCGGGAGAAGTAACTCGGACATAGATACATACATGCATACATAGATACATACGCTCAGTTTTTAATTACATAAGATATTTTTCCAACTACGGCGTGGTAGATGTAAGTCGCCGCATATATCCATTACCCAATCTTCTACTAGGAATGGCCTTCAGTTATCGAGGCAATCGAGATGCTAATCAATATCGACTCATTGCAACATAATTTCTAGAAAAATCATTTTGAGAGATTCTACTACTGACTTGTAGTTTAAAAAAAATGTTCAACCTCATTTAAGCGAAAGAAAGCGAGGATTTCACATTGTGCCCAAATGCAACCCTAGTCTGTTCTCGAATGATCCCTCAATCTGTTCTCAAATGTGTTCCTAAGTTTAGATTTGACAAATATTCTGTATCATATACATTCCAAACAAATTCAAACACGTTTCATCACACTTGAAGTATGTTTTGAACACAATCAAGTACACCTTCATTTTACGCTGGATCTGCCACTGAATGTTACACAAAAATATAAGGAAAAAAGAAATACAGTGCCAAAAAAAAAAAACTTCTCTTTCCCACAAACTCTCCTCAAAGAGTTTTTTTTCTTTTGCGAACGTATGTTATTACACACGACCTCAACACCTCCATGTAGAGCCGCTATATAGATAGGCCGATGCAGCAGCTTAAATTTAGCCATTTTGGATCGGAGTTTTCATTTTTGCAGAGTTAGGGTTACCGCAGTAAGGTTTCGTATTTCACCAAATTTGCAGTAACTGATATTTTATTGAATGAACAATTCACGTGCAGCTAATAATCGCTCGCAGTGAATAATCAGAAATGCGTTAACTCGCCAGAAAAGACAACCACTCAAACACGCGCTCCGATCCAAAATGACTGATCTTAAGCTGATGCGCCGCGCCGGCTCGTATATATAGTAGTGATGGGCATAATCGAGATCTTTTGATAATCGAGATCTCGGGAATCGAGTACTTCTGATAATCGAGTGATTGATAATCGAGAACTTTTCAAGTCGATCACTCGAGTGATTGATAATCGAGATCTTTTGAAATCGAGAACTCGAGCGATTGACTTCTCGAGATCTTTGGAATCGAGTTCTCGAGCGATTGACTTCTCGAGATCTTTGGAATCGAGTACTCGAGCGATTGACTTCTCGAGATCTTTATAATCGAGTACTCGAGCGATTGACTTCTCGAGATCTTTATAATCGAGTACTCGAGCGATTGACTTCTCGAGATCTTTATAATCGAGTACTCGAGCGATTGACTTCTCGAGATCTTTATAATCGAGTACTCGAGTGATTGACTTCTCGAGATCTTTTGAATCGAGATGTCGAGATGTTTTTAATCGAGATCTCGAGATGTTTCAAATCGAGATCTCGAGACGTTTGAATCGAGTACTCAAGTAGTTCATTTTCTGAGCTTTTCCAGAATTGAGTTTACTGCTACAGGGGTGCTTACTAAAAGGGGGGAGGGGGCATGGTGCAGCTTGTGCCATTGGCCGGTTTTTTCAGAGTGTTTTTTATTTCATTTTCGGAAGGGGTGGGGGCATGGCGCAGCCAGTGCCACTAAAATTATGAGGTCTAGTTTTTGAGAGGGTTCTTTAAATCTTATTTTCGGGAAGGGGGGAGGGGTCCATACCGCAGCCTGCGAAACTGAAATTTTTAGAAGTAATTTTTTGAGAGATTTTTAAATCTCATTTCGGGAGTTGGGGGGAGCTCTTTCTAGACGGATGCCGCGTAACATTTAATAGGGTGCGCCATATCGCCCAGCGAAAGGGGGTGAGGGGATACCCTTAACTTTTGGAACAGTTGAATTCCCGAGTTGTTTTGGCAGGGGTACGCTCCTTGACTCTTGGTGGCCCTCAGGGGGATTCCCCGGAGTGATTGAAATGATATGCTATCACTCCCTCTCCCTTCCATCTCAATTTGTGTAACGGGTTGATTTCTCGATTTTTATTTTTTTTTACATTCATTTTGAGTGATTTATTCGAACGGCTATGCATTTAAAGTAATGATTCTCAGATATCACGTGATTATTTCGAACGGTTTCGATCTCTCAAACATGAAGTTAATAATGTAAACAAGTAGGGGAATCGTTGCTCTGCGCAAAAGGACTCATTTATTCTTGTTTATTGCTTTTGCTTTTTTTTTTTTTTTTTTTGTGTGTGTGTTCTTGTTAGTAGAATTATATTAATCTGACTGATACATGAGGTGGGAGGGTAAAATATTTCTGGCTGCGTTTTCCAGAAGATTGGGATTCCCGGCGCATTGAAAGTTACAAGTGTGGCTTAAAGTGCATTGAAGTTCATGACTTTTTTTTTTCTTTCTTGATTCGCTCTTTTTTATTTTTATTTTTCATTCGCTGACTTAAATATGTAATTAAAAGTGCAGAGAGTGAAGTTGAAATGTTTCTGAATGCATTAAAAAGAAATATTGAAGATTGTCGTGTGGGATTAGTTTTAGCTTCCACTCTTTGACCCATTTTTTTAATAAAAATTATATTTTATACATATTGTTTTTTTTTTTTTTTTAAATTCCATGCGCATGATATTTGTGACTTCTTGTGTGCGTAGCATTTATCTTTGCGTGCGTAGTTGAATTTAAATGCTTTTCTTGTTTTACTCGCTTCTGTTTATGTCATATTCCTTATATTTTTAATGTCATATTCCTTATATTTTCATAAATGTTGATTATTATATTGTTTACTCAACTTAAAAATTTGGAGTCAATTGATGTGCTGATTTTATGAGGTTTTTTTTTTTTTTTTTTTTGTAAAGTGTATTGAGGCAAAACTGCTGAAAATGCTTTGGTTCGCGACGGTCCATTTCGGAATTTAAGGTTTCGTAGCTGCGCTTCATTTTCCGTGCGCTGGTCCTCAAAAAGGACAAATTGATTACCAAGTTTCTCTGAAAAGCAGATAACTTATAAGAGGACTTTTCGTCTTATTTTAGGGGACTCTCGTTCTGGGGGTTCTTCGTCGCATTTGAGGGATGATTGTCATCGCCAGGGGGGGAAGGAAGGCCACCACTGCATTATAAACACATTGCGTTAAAACGTTTCACAAACGTTTTGACATGGTTGTCACAGCGTTAACAACATACAGCGTTAACAATCGTTTTAAAACCTTTATCTCAACGAAGTAAGCCCTCTGAGTAACCCCATCCGAAAAAAAAGCACTTCAGAAGCAATTATTTGATTCTGAAACCTTATAGAATGACAGAGGTGTTCGTCTGTTCCTGTGAGCAATGGTCCGCCTCTTATGACAATTCCACCTCCCCCTCCCCCTAAAAAACAATGATCCGAAAAAGAGCTAAGACCACCTTAAATTCTCAATTACACAGTTTGTGCAATACTAGTTCAATATATTTTTAAGTTTAACAACTCTCAAGTTTAAACCTGCTAAGTGTCGCCCAAAGACCCGCCCATATTATCATTATCACTCACTTTTTAATAAAAATTGTACATATTTAATCTTGATAACTGTCAAGTTCAAAACAGTATGGAAAGCGTACCATTTGTTTCAAGATTTCACCGCCGAATCACACCAGGGGCAGATACAGAAAACCATTATGGGGTGGGGGGGGGGGGGGGTCGTGTTGAAGAAAGCCCCTCTCCCACCCCCATGAACGGAATTCCCGTTTTTGATACGAAAAATGTCTGAACGTGTTTGGGAGTCAATAAAAAGCATCAAATCGATCAGGAATAAGGCACCTAATTGGAGATAAACGTTGCAAATTAATTTCATGAGCAATGAAACGAAGTAGTAGTTCAAATATTTACTTTGAAAAATAATTAATGAAATGAAAAGATGCTGTCATCGTTTACATTTTAAGCATGAAGTGTTTGAACACAATATGTACGGATACTGTAGGTTTAGGGTGGGAGGGAGGGGGTCATGACCCCCATGACCCTCCCGTTGTATCCGCCACTCACACAATGCATGCCCCTCCATAAATCCGCTCATATGATAATTAACAATTTTCGTTCGAAAAATATCGTTCGATTATTATGAAATCTCTCAATTATCGAAAATTCGACGCCAAACATTCAACTATAACCCCATTCGAATAAAGCAAGCGAAAAGCAATCATTCGATTTTAAAATCATTCCAAATCTATCCATCCCAAGAGCGAAGGCGCAACACCTATGAAGCTCTTCCCCAAGAGCAATACCCCCAAAACAGACAAAATCTCCTAAAAATTAAAATCCCACAGTTTGTGTCAAAACTTATTTGCACCCATAGGAAGGAATTACAGTTAGAAATTACAGAAGTAAAACTTGTTTTATTAAGAAATAAATAAATACCTTTGTGCCGAGAAGTAACATGAAATAACAAACGTTTTGTATCCCAAACATACCGAGTACTGCAGAAACATTGTTTTGGAGTTTTAAGGTGCTCTTTTTTCAACAAAATAGTAAGCTTTTGCATGTAAGGGGCCATTCATTAGTTACGTAAGGATGATTTTGGCAATTTTTGACCCTCCTCCCCCCCATGTAAGGGTACGGAAGATTTTTCGACCCCCCCCCCCCCATTCTTACGTAAGATTCCATTTCGTTTTTCAAAATAATAAAATAACGAATCTAACATCACTGGAATCGAAATTAAATTTACTATTATTAAATTAAACTTTTTTGTGTAATTAAATATTTACTAGAAAGTAGGAATTTAGAACTGAATGTTTTTTCGACATTTTTTTTGTATATGATGCGATACTAATTAAAAATAAAACATGCCATGCATAGTGCGATTCTTTTATTATGTTTAACATTATTCATTCTTTGTAAAACAAATTAAAAACAGCTTATCCTAATACGTTATTTATTTTCCAGACGCAAATGAAATATATAATCCCTGTCAAATCACTTGACAGTGCAATTTCAAATGTAAAACATCGACTTGGAAAATATTGCAAAAAAATGGGTTTGAACCCCCCCCCCCCCCAATATATAGACATTTTTCCAACCTCTCCCCCTCAGGACCCTTACGTAATTAATGAATGGTCCCTAAAGACATCCAGTAATGTCCCTACATCCACAATCTCACTATTTTGCGTTGAAAAAAAAAGGGTTCCTTGAAACCCCGAAACACGTGTCTGCAGTAATGTGTATATTTGGACTCTAAAAGGATTGTTAACACCTGTTACACTTGTATCATTACCCAATGGTACAGTCGAAGGTGGACGTAAGGGGGAAGACGTCCCCTCAGGTTTTCAACTTAAGTATTCCGCTTTTTACCTGAAATATAATTTTAATTTTAATGCCTCTCAAGTTAGAACCTTATTGGCGCCCCCAACCTTCACTTCCACCAAACATATCATTAGACTACCAAAGCATCCCAAAGGATCTTTTAATAATCAAGCATTCGACAGCATATATTCAATTATAACAATATTCGAATGAAACATTCGAGAGACAATTATTTGATAATAACATCATTTAGATCGCAAGGGTATCTATTCCTCAAGTGTGCTGGCACACCTTTTAAAATCAGGAGCCCCCCCCCCCCCCTCAAGAAGGATACTCCCTAAAAAAGACTAACGTCCACTAAGAATTTCAATGGCGTAGTCTGTGCCATGACCCACCTCCCCTGTGGGCACCGCAGCGCAGCCCGTCACTCACTCCAAATTTTTCTGGGGGAAGGGTTCAATGAAAATTTTTTCGGAAGACAACAAAAACCATGCGCATTCATAAGTAAAATCATTAACTTTTCAAAGCCAGCCCTCTGACCCCCTAAATGGCGGATACGCTCCTGCAACTGAAACACTTCAGAAGCAGGGGTACCCAAACGCCCTGAGGTCAATGGCTCCCCCCCCCTAATATCGCAGAGACCTCCTCCCCCCCCCAAAAAAAAGAGAAAAATACCCCTCAAAATACCCTCTCTCCTCAAGAAGGATATTCCCTAAAAAAGGCTATCATCCATTAAGAATTTCAGTGGCGCAGTCTGCGCTATGAACCACCTCCCCTGTGGGCACCTCAGCGCAGCCCGTCAGTCTCTCCAAATTTTTCTGGGGGAAGGGTTCAATGCAAATTTTTTCGGAAGACAACAAAAACCATGCCCATTCATGAGTAAAATCATTAACTTTTCAAAGCCAGCCCTCTGACCCCCTAAATGACGGATCCGCCCCTGGAACTGAATCCCTTCAGAAGCAGGGGTACCCCCCCTGAGGTCAAAGACGCACCCCCCTCAATATCGCAGAGCCCCCAAAAAATGAAAAATACCCCTTAAAACACCGCCCCTAAAAATGTCAATGGCACAGGCTACGCCATGACCTAACCCCCCCCTCACTTTCTAGGTGGGCACCCCTATCAGAAGTCAACTATATTGAGAGGTTCATTCGATTATCAAATCGGTGGAAAAATACATTGCTCGAGTGATTGAAATCTCGAGAACTCAACATCTCGAAAACTCAACATCTCGAGAACTCAAGATCTCGAGAAGTTCAAAGCGAGAACTCGAGCAGTTGATCGCTCGAGTGCTCGGAAAGTGATATTCGAGAACTCGAGCAGTCCATCGCTCGAGAACTCGGAAAGTGATAATCGAGAACTCGAGAAGTTCATCGCTCGAGAACTCGAAAAGTGGTAATCGAGAACTCGAGAAGTTCATCGCTCGAGAACTCGAAAAGTGGTAATCGAGAACTCGAGATACGATAATCAAGAACTCGTGGTAATCGAGTTCTCGAATGATCTTGAATAATCAAGTGATTCGATTATGAGAACTCGATTATGCCCATCACTAATATATAGGGCCCTTACCTCAATACACTGTGGAAAAGTCTTGCCTCCATCAAACCAATCGTTTTTGAATTTTCCGTGGCAGAAACAGAGAAAAGGGTTGCTATTAAAATGTAATACATGTTACAGATACAAAACAACAAAATACATTCACAAATGTATAATTAAATTGTTTTTACGATCTGTGTTTTTGGGAGCTAGGCAATTGACCCCCCCTCCCCCTTTTTTTGAGTTTGATACGCCTTTTTTCTTCCGGAAAATTATGTGATTTCATGGGGAAATGCTGTTCTACATTCTATGCTCAAGCAGAAATGAGTTAGGGTCGGTTCTTTGTTTGTTTCTGCATCTAACTTGCATCTGGAGAACAGAACGCCATGTTTAAACCTTTTTCATTAAAGAAAAATTGATTAGCAGAAAGTTTAGGCAAAAATTGTCGCATGGTGTAAACTCAGAAAACTTAGTTGTCCATTGACTTCTGGACATTATATTAATTACCACACGGTGATCATATATGCTTTTTCCGCAATATTATGTAACCGCAGTTTCCGAGGTAATGCTCTTCCGCGTTTAGAAATTAGCTCAGCCTGATTCTTAAATACTTCTGCATCTAATTTATATTTGTAGAAC